>NC_142009.1:332995110-333370110 GCF_049901735.1 Notechis scutatus | reverse complement strand
GAGCTTTTCCGGGTAGAAAGCCATTTCTACCGGAAAAGCTCACTAAACGCTAAGCGCCGCCATCTTGTTTTGATGAAAAAGTGCTTCCGGTGAGCTCACCGGAAGCACTTTTTCATCAAAACAAGATGGCGGCGCCCAGCTGATGTCGGTACCGGGCCGCGCCATAAAAAAGGTTGGGGATCACTGATCTAAAGGAAAACCACCAAGCTCGCGGACCACACCCAGGGCCCCACACTTCAACTCTTGAGCTACACATTTTCTCTTCTATCAAGAGCTTTACACCCATTCTTCTTTAAGTAGTCAGTAAAGGGAGCTATTGCTCTGGGCATGACAGGTAGTCTTTGACTTGTGACCGGTTGCTTAGCAATCATTCAAAGTTATGAACCCTCCAAAAAGGTACTTATAACCCAGAAGTTCCAAAGGGCACCCAGTCAGATGATTGCATTTTGGTTGCTGGGCAACTAAACAGCTATGTCCCATAGTCACGTGACTGCAATTTATGACATTTTTTTTGGGCAAGAAACTGGCAGTTATTTCCGAGTTTTGACAAAAATACCTTAACCACTGCATTTGTTTAATGATTCTGGATTCACTTAATAACGATGGCGTTTTGTTTGCAGCCCCCCCCCAAAAAGCCATAAAATTGAGTTGGCTACATCACAACCTGCTTTATAACATGCTCCATTAGGGACATAAGGCGAGGACTACCTATATCAGGGTGCCAACCTTGCAACTTTAAGACTTGTGGACTTCAACTCCCAGAATTCCTCAGCCAGCTTTGCTGGCTGAGGAATTCTGGGAGTTGAAGTCCACAAGTCTAAAGTGCCAAGGTTGGACACCCCTGACCTATATCATGCTGGCTATGAAGAGATCTGCCTCACTCTATTGTTTGCTACCATGCTTTCCTTGAAAATAAGACCCTGTCTTATTTTATTTTATTTTTTGCCACCAAAAAAGGCACCAGGTCTTATTTTGGGGGGGGGACGTCAGCCACTGACTAACCTCACTTGTGCGTGTCGCCCCCGGCCTCCTTTTCGCTGTCAGAGGCCTTCAGGAACTCCTTCTTCTGCGGCCGGCAAGCCTTTCCTAAAGGCCTCTGCATCCGATAACAGAGCTCAGGATCGATCCAGAGCTTTGTTATCAGCTCCAGAGGCCTTCAGAAAAGCCTTGCCAGCTGCAAAAGAAATGGGCCCGTGAGGCAGGTGTCGGGGTGTGCCAGGCCTGGCTACAACTGTCCAAAGGTAAGTAGTAGGGCAGCTCCACACACACCCATCCCCACCTTAGCTTAAGTTTTACCCATGGGATCTTAATTAGGGCTTATTTGGGGGGGGGGGTAGGGCTTATATTGGGCGCATGTATAAAAATCAAGCCAGAACTTACTTCCAGGGTAGGTTGTAATTTTGGAGAAAACAGGACAGCTTCCCAGAGGAGAGGGGGAAGAGAAATCCAACCACCCAGGCTGGGGAAGGAGGCAGCTATTACCTCATCCCTCATCCCAAAGGCATCCCATTTCCCCCCTTTACCTGTTCCAGCTCCTTCAGAAAGGTGTGCTGGAGGGTCCCTTCTTTGGGAGGCTTTGAGACGTGTAGGTGAAGACTGCTGCCTCTACCCAGCGTGTCCAGGCAGAGGACAAATGCCACGTTATCTTGCAGCAGGCTGAAATCTGGAATTAGAAAAAGCTACAGAGTTACAGGCAGCCCTCGACGTAGTTCACTTAAGTGACTGTTTGAAGTCACAACAGCACCCGAAAAAAAGGGACTTAACCATTTTTCACCCCTAGGACCGTTGATCGCATGCTCAAAATTCAGATACTTGGCAACTGACTCAACATTTATGATGGTTGCAGTGTCCCTAGGGGTCACGTGATCCTCTTTTGCAATCTTCCGACAAGCAAAGTCAATGGGGAAGCCTGTTTCACTTAGCAACCATGTTACTCACTTACCAACTGCAGTGAATCACTCAACAACTGCGGCCAGAAAGGTCATCAAATGGGGGCAAAATTCACTTCAACAAATGTTTCACTTAGCCACAGAAATTTTGTACTCAATTGTGGTCGTAAGTCCAGGACTACCTGCAACACCACTAAGAAATAGGGCCCTGCATACAGTTGGGGCCTCAAGTCTGGGCACAGAGGCAGGTCTTTAAGGTCTTGTGAAACGCACGCAGGATCAAGACCATCGTGATTTCAGCAGGAAGAATGTTCCAGAAGCGAGATTTACAGCAGAGAGGGCGCATCTCAGCCCCATCAACCTGTGCTCCTTAACCAATAAGACCTAAATCATGCCCGCCCTGTCTAACTGGATGAACAGGTAGAAACAATGGGGGAGAAAGACAGTCCCAAGCCATAAAGGGCTTTACAACCCTTTAAAACAAGGGTAAGTTTAAGATTTGTGGACTTCAACTCCCAGAATTCCTGAGCTAACCTGACTGGAGGAGGAATTCTGGGAGTTGAAGTCCACAAGTCTTAAAGCTGTCAAGTTTGAAAACCCCTGGTCTAGCATAGGGTCTTCAACGTCGGCCATTTTAAGACTTGTAGACTTCAACTCCCAGAATTCCTGAGCTAACCTGACTGGAGGAGGAATTCTGGGAGTTGAAGTGCACAAGTCTTAAAGCTGTCAAGTTTGAAGACCCCTGGTCTAACATGGGGGCCTTCAACACCGGCCATTTTAAGACTTGTGGCCTTCAACTCCCAGAATTCCTGAGCTAACCTGACTGGAGGAGGAATTCTGGGGTTGAAGTGCACAAGTCTTAAAGCTGTCAAGTTTGAAGACCCCTGGTCTAACATGGGGGCCTTCAACACCGGCCATTTAAGACTTGTGGCCTTCAACTCCCAGAATTCCTGAGCTAACCTGACTGGAGGAGGAATTCTGGGAGTTGAAGTGCACAAGTCTTAAAGCTGTCAAGTTTGAAGACCCCTGGTCTAACATGGGGGGCCTTCAACACCGGCCATTTTAAGACTTGTGGCCTTCAACTCCCAGAATTCCTGAGCTAACCTGACTGGAGGAGGAATTCTGGGAGTTGAAGTCCACAAGTCTTAAAGCTGTCAAGTTTGAAGACCCCTGATTTAAAAGGGGACAATCGGCACCTTGAATCGCGCCCAGAAGCCCACAGGTGTATGCAGCTCACAGATTGGGGCAAAGGTGCTTTTTTTTTCAAGAGGCAGCTGGACTTTCTGTTTTTTCTTTGAAGACGTTTCGCTTCTCCTCCCAGAAGAAGAGCTGAAGAAGCTTTTTGGAGGAGAAGCGAAACGTCTTCAAAGAAAAAACAGAAAGTCCAGCTACCTCTTGGGAAAAAAAAAAGCACCTTTGGGACAACCAGGACCTTGAGAATCTCCACAGACACGGATCGTGGTGTTACCTGGGCTAAATCACTGGCACCATTTTACTACCTGTGCTTCCGCATTCTGTACAGGCACCCCGTCCTCGACTTACGACCACAATTGAGCCCAACAATTTATGTGGCTAAAGGAGACATCTTACGACCTTCCTTGCCACGGTTGTTTAGCAAAATCACTGCAGTAATGTTAGCTTAGTCACACGGTTGTTAAAGGAATCCGGCTTCCACATTGGCTTTGCCTGTCACACGGTCGCAAAAGGAGATCATGGGATCCCGGGACACTGTGACCATCATGGGTTCAGTTGCCAAGCATCTGAATTTTGATCCCGTGATCACGGGGATGCTTCAAATGGTTCTAAGTGTGAAAAACCTGTCATAAGTCACTTTCTTTCGTTGTAACTTTGAATGGTCACTGAACGAACTGTTGTAAGTCGAGAACTACCCGTACTTGAAGAAGCTTTTGAAAGGACTTCAAGGGCAGCCCCAGGTACAACATATTGGAGTAGTCCAGACAGGCAGCCACCAGGGTCTAATTGACGGTGAACAGGGCTTCCCAAAAGGGCATTACAGGTTGTCTTCGGCTTACGATTATTTGTTTAGTGACCGTTCCAAGTTACAACGGCACTGAAAAATGTGACTTATGACCGGTTTTCGCACTATTTCACACCATGATCAAAATTTGGTTGTGTGATCAAAATTCGCTTGGCAACTGGCATGTATTTACGGCAGCGGCACTTTTCTGAGGTCACGGGATCACCGTTTGTGGCCTTCCAGGCAGACCTCTGACAAAATCAGTGGGAGGAACCCAGATTCGCTCAATGACTGATTCGCTTAACAACGGCAGCAGAAAAGATCGTAAAACGGGTACAAAACTCCCGTTTACAACGGCCTGGCTTAGCAAAGAAAAATTCTGGCTCAAGTGCAGCCATGAAGTCGAGGATTGTCTGAATTCGCTTTATACATTGTCTGTTTTGGGCTCTCACTTGACGGGGTGGTATCACCCAGCCATCCAGTCAACTTTGACGAGATGGGCAGCCATAAAAAAAAATCGAATTAAAGGAATAAACAATTGAAAAATAAAAAAGTGAGGATTGTCCCGAGGCCCATAAATAGCTAATACAGTCCAGGTTATACCCTCTTCTGCCACTTAAAGCAGGCGGCCAGGCTTCTATCCAACAGCCCCTTTCCTCTCCTTAGTTACCTCATAAGCCAAATCTTTCTCCATAAATCCCAAGCATATAAAAGACTACGATAATCTCCGCTCACACCTGTGTGGTCCAGGTTGTCTTCCAGCCACCTCTTCGTCCCCTGATAGTTAAACTTGCCGCCTCCGGAGGCAAAGAACAGCAGGTTGTACCTGTGCAGAGAAGAGAATGAGGCAATGGGGACATTTCTAAGGGGAGAACGTGCATCCCACCGCCTTGCCTCGTGCGGGGGGGTTTTCCCTACCCCAAAGCCGATCCCGTTCTTACGCAGCGTGGGTCCTCTTGTACGTGTAGAGCCGGGAGAACAACCTGGCCAGTTCTAAGAGTACTGCGACCCCACTGCCATTGGAGTCAGCCCCGTGTGACAGCCACTGGAAGGGAAGAGAGGAGGGGGGGGGAGTGTCTTTAGCCAGGGCTGAGCAGGGAGATACGGGAACTTAAGAGCAGCACCAAACAAAGGAGAATGTTTGTAGCTCAGGGATGACGTGAGGGGTCCTTGGTGGTCTCTGAGCTTGGTTGTTTCCTTGCAAACGTTTCATTACCCAAACTAGGTAACATCATCAGTGCTAGAAGGGCTTGTGGAGAGGAGGAGGAGGAAGATGAAGAGGAAGAAAGAGGGGAAGAAGGGAAGGGGAAGAAGAAGAAGAGAAGGAGGAAGAGGAAGAGGAAGAAGAAGAGGGGGAAGAAGGGAGGAAAGAGGAAGAGGGGGGAGGAAGAGAGGACAATGCTCTCTGAGCTTGGTTGTTTCCTTGCACACGTTTCATTACCCAAACTAGGTAACATCATCAGTGCTAGAAGGGTTTGTGGAGAGGAGGAGGAGGAGGAGGAGGAGGAAGAAGAAGAGGAGAGGAAGAAGAGGAAGAGGAAGAAGAGGGGGAAGAAGGGAGGAAAGAGGAAGAGGGAGGAGGAAGAGAAGACAATGCTCTTTGAGCTTGGTTGTTTCCTTGCACACGTTTCATTACCCTAACTAGGTAACATCATCAGTGCTAGTGCCATGGGGTTTATATTCAGACCCTTGACAACTGCCTCACATTTATGACGGTCGCACTGTCCCGCGGTCACATGATCCCCCTTTGAGACCTTCTGACAAGCAAAGTGAATGGGGAAGCCAGATTCACACTTAATAACCGTGTGTCCTAACTTAACAACCGCAAGTGATCCTCTTAACAAAGGTGGCGAGGAAAGTCGAACAATGGGGCGTCGTTCACTGAACAGCCGTCTCACTTAGCCGCATAAATTTTGGGCTCAGTTGTGGAGGACTACACCCGTATTGGTATACAAGTCAGAAATCCCGAAAAACGGAACAAGCATCACGCTGGGACGTGCAAAACGTTCTGTGCACAAACTATGCAGGGCTGGTTTTCGAGGGAGGATGTCCAGGTGTGAATGAGGCCCAGGAATTCCTTCTGGATATTTAGAATAGAATAGGAATAGAATAACAGGGTTGGAAGGGACCTTGGAGGTCATCTAGTCCAACCCCCTGCTCATCCAGAAACTCTATAAAATTTCAGACAAATGGCTGTCCAGTCTCTTCTTAAAATCTTCCAGTGTTGGAGCATCCACAACTTCTGGAGGCAAGTTGTTCCACTGGTTAATTGTTCTCTCAGTCAGGAAATTCCTCCTTAGTTCCAGGTTGCTTCTCTCCTTGATCAGTTCCCATCCTTTTTTTTTTTTAAACAAGTTTTATTAATTTTAAAGACAAACAAACCATCATTAACCATTAATACATGAACCTCTTTCCATTATAAATTTTACAAGTCAAATAAAACATTATTTTATACAATATAATTCTATTTTAGACCCTTTCCATATGAGCATACAAATATCTCTTATCCAATTTCTCTTTATTACTCTTTACTCTTATCCAATTTCACTATTATTATTTTTCTCTATATTTATCCAATTTATAATTATCATCTATTTCTCTCTGACTTGGTTACCATTATTCTCATTCTATATTCCTGCAAGGTTTTATTAATTCTCCCACATACATAAACACACAAAACACAAAAATATAAAAGATCTTTTAGGAAACCCTCTCTACATGGACTTCAATTATATTCATGCTCATCTTACATGCCATTACCTATTTTATTTACCATTCTATGTCTTCTAAATTAGCTTCTCCATACATTTCACTCTTCTTAATTCTATCTTATTTAATTCATTTTAATTTAAGTCATTATATTTGTATCCTTTGTCCATTCTTTATTATCCATTTGTCTCATTCCCTATAGTAAAAAGAAAAAGAGTTTCTCCTGAAATCACTAATCAGAGTATGATGCCTTTCTATCATCCCCTAAATTAACATTTAAAATAACACCTAATACCCAATCTGATTCTGCTTGGTACATTCTATCTACTAATTTTTAAAAAAGAAAATAATAAATCCAAAATGATTAAATACATTACTAAACATTTCAATATTTTAATCTCTTATTAACTCTTAAACCATTCTAATTTTCTATTTCTAATACAAATGCTACAGTACCATCTTATGTACCTTGCAGAATCTTTTTTTAAACAAATTATACATTACCCTTTGTCCCTAAAAAAATTCCTCTTTTCCCATCTGGTTTCAAAGCTTTGTGGCTTTTCTCCACCTTTTCCTTTCTTTCTTCTCCCACCAGGCCTTTCTACCCCCCTTCTCCTAGCCTCTGCCTTGTTAGCTTCCCTTCTCTGTTGTGTTCCTTTTTCTTTTGTTTTCTAGCATTATATTGATTTTGCATCTTATTTTTCTCTTTCTTGGGTGTTTTTTTAAATCTTAAGTCCTTCATTTTCCTTCCTCTCTTTCTCCTCTCTTTCTTAATTAAATTTTGAGATTCATCAAAGATGGCTTCTTCTTCTTCTTCTTTCTTCTTTCTTCTTCTTTCTTCTTTCTTCTTCTTCTTCTTCTTCTTCTTCTGTTGCTGCCTCCATCTGTTGTTGTGTTTGTTGATAAATAGCAGCGCCATTTCTAAAAAGAGAAAAGCTTCCTTTACAGCGTCCTTGCCCTCTCTTTTTGTTTGTTCATATTCTTTTCTCAGTTCCTCAACGGAAAAAGCCATTATAAATCTTTTCTTTTCTTTTTTTCCTCTTTCTTCTTATAACAACCAAGATGTTTCAAAAGTTAGAACAGTCCCAAAATCCCAAAGTCACCACTCAGTCCAAGCCAAAACAAAGTTCTCACTTTCTCTTCCTGGGGTAATATCAATCAAAAAAACGACCAAAAAGTTTTAACTTTCTATAAAAAGACAAGTTTCTCAATATCCATTTGTTGATTCCATAGGGAAGGAGAGTAAACTTTCCTTTCAGCACCTCAAAATTGCCGCTTATAGTTCTCTTCTGGAAAGTATCATTCAGAAAGCCATAATTTTCAGGATGTTAAATATATCTTAAAGTCCTGGGTCAGCCAAGAAAACTTTCACTTAAAAAAACTTTCTCCTCTTCCTCCTGTACATTCTTACCCAGCTGCCGGCTTCTTTGTGGCGGCCATTACGGACCGCCGCTGCACCTAGTCTTGAGAAAAGGGGTTTTGCCAGCCGGGAGGGGTCTGCAACACCCCCAAACCCCTCTCCGGATCCCCCTGTCTTCAGCCACCCCTGCAGGGCAGCCTTAGCCTCCAAACCCGTCTGGATCGGAGGCACCAAAGCGGCTAGCGCCGCAGGATCGCGCAGTATCGCGAATCCCTGCCGCTAGCGAAGCCGACAAACCGGAAGTCAGTTCCCATCCTTATTGTTTCTTTGTCCTGCCCTCGGGGGCTTTGGAGAAGAGCTTGACTCCCTCTTCTTTGGGGCAGCCCCTGAGGTATTGAAACACTGCTAGCGTGTCATTTGTGTCCATGGAAGGGGATAAAAAAAACCCAAATCAGGGCCCCCTCCAGGCAGAATCTTGCTTGGGATGGAGAAGCAGGAAAGAAACAAGGATTGGGGGTGGGGTGTGTGGATTTTCTTAGCAATGGTAACATGTGGGGAGCAAAGAGGCACAGAAGGACAGGGGTCATGCAGGGGAGCAGGGCAAGAACCCAAGCCAAGGTTATAAAATGGAACAAACATTAGTTAACCAATGTCTCGCTTAGCCCTGGAAATTTTGGACTCAATTGTGGTTGCAAACTGAGGACTACCTTTGGGTAACAGATTTCTGGGGAAAAGTATGCTGACTCAATCAGAATCCTGATTAAATTTATCAGATTTTATACGTGCATATAAGGGGTCCTTGGTATTCTCTGAGCTCGGTTGTTTTCTTGCCGATGTTTCATTACCCTAACTAGGTAGCATCCTCCTCCTTCCTCCTCTTCCCTCCCCTCCTCACAAATCTCACTCCCTTCTAGCACTGATGATGTTACCTAGTAAACATCTGCAAGAAAACAAGCAAGGACCCCTCATTTATAGAGCCTCAGGGGCGCAGTGGATAAAAGTGCAGTGCTGCAGGCTACTTCTGCTCACGGCTGGCTGCCTGAAATTTGGCAGTTCAAATCCTACCAGGCTCCAGGTTGACTCAGCCTTTCTGTCAGCCTTCAAGATGATCCCTTCTACATCTTTTGTGCTGCCTTGCATCTTTCTTACTGCTCCATCTTTCGGCTGTCATTAGTAACAGGGGGAGGGGGGAATTGGAGGGGAAGAAAGCTGGAGGTGTTACATTCCTATGCTGTAAATGGGAAGGAGGAGGGGGAGTATAAATTCCTGTTCTTAAGCTTCTATTTCCCTGCCTAGTCTTTCTATCCTTTGCGCAGCTGCAAAGTTTTGTCAAAATATGTCAAGGTCAACGGACAGAGGCCTCATCACCACCTGAAGATGCGCACATGATCATATTCAGAACTTTTAATTGGAAGAGTCTTTTGGACTTTGGGGGGTGGGAACAATTCCCAAAGTCCTTCCAAGGTGGGTAAAAGGAGGACCCAGATTGTTGGGGGAAATATGCTGACTCTGTAAACCGCTTAGAGAGGACTGTGAAGCACTGTAAAGTGGTATATAAGTCTAAGTGCTATGGCTATTTCACCCGTGAGCTACAAATATCTTTCTTTATTGGTAGACGTGCATATAATGTGGGTTGAACAGCAAAGGCGGCCCAGCAAGCAAGTACTGGAGCGCATAACACCAGGCGTGTCTCTGGCAAGGCAAAAAAAATCACAAAACCGTGTCTCACCTATTTTGGCCATGTCATGCGGAGGTAATCACCGGTGAAAGCAAATTATGCTTGGAAGAGTTAGCGGCGAAAGGAAACCAGCCTGCCAAAGAACACAGCGGCTGGACACCATCAAAGCTGACAGCAGCCTGAACATAGACAAAACTCAAAAAGGAGCAGTGCAAGATTGGGAGATGGGGGGAAGAGGCCCACAGAATAGCCAGGCATGAAATCATCGTCCATGTGAGCCGTTCCTTCAACAGGCAGCTCAACTCAGAAAGGTCAGAGTGCCCAAGGATCTGCTGATCCACTTCTACAGAGGAACGATAAGAGTCTTGTCCTTTGGACTCTGGTTTGCCACAGCAACAAAACAGGACAGGTACAGACTTCAACAGATAGTTAGGACTGCAAGAGGAAAAAAATTGCAACCAGCCTCTTCCTGCCTTCCATTGAGGATAAACATCCAGTGGATAAAAGGTAGTCCTTGACTTAGGACATCATCACTTCTGGAAGTTTTTAAGAAGAGATTGGACAACCATTTGTCTGAAATGAGATAGGGTTTCCTGCTGGAGCAGAGGGGGTTGGACTAGAAGACCTCCAAGGTCCCTTCTAATTCTGATTTGATTCGATGCTATGCTATTCTTGTTTCTATTCTATCTTTGTTGTTAAGTGAGTTTTGTGCGTGGACTGCACGAACCAGAGAGGGCTGAGAAAATACCAGCATACCCCTCACATACTTGACATAAACCGTTTCAACTTTTCCCCTCAGGATGATGCTATAGGCAAAGTATGTCAAAACAACTAGACACAAAAGATAGTTTTTTTCCCCCTTGTGCCACCACTCTGTTGAACATCTAATTCCCACAGTACTGTCTTATGCCTAAGGATATTTACCCATGTAGCAGGACTGTATTGTTACTCTTCTTCTTCTCATCTTCTCATTTCCCTACTACCTTCTCCTATTAGTATCATAAGATTTATCACTTGTTTGCATCTTATGATTAATGAATTTAACTGTGATTTATGATCTCTGACTTATCGCTTTGTTATTTGTATGTAAACCGAGAGTTTATGCACCGGAGACAAATTCCTTGTGTGTCCAATCAGACCTGGCCAATAAAAAATATATTGTTTTTTAACCTATTTTATATATGTTTAAAATGATGAATGGTATTTTACACGAACCCTAAAATTTAGAGGCTCTGGTCTGTTGCATCAAAAATCGGCAAAATGAAGCTTTTTAAACGAAAGGTTTACTGTTCAGAGCACTGGCCATAAAACATTCTCTGACATCCAGCACACATGCCTGCAACAATGTAAACAGCACTTACTACAAACATATAGGTAGCTCAAATCAGTGAGCCAAGCTGCGTCATACTGAGAACGCCAAAACACAGACATTTGCCAGCAAGTCCTTACCGGTGCAACTCCAAAAGAGTCGTAATGAGCAACTAGTACAATGGTGGGCAGGTCTTCTCCTCCCAGGCCTGTCAGCCGCCCCTTGCAAGGAAAGAGGTAAAATAAGAGCTGCTGCAAAATCATCCCAGCCAGATCAGCACAAGATACATTTCTTCTTTCAGACTGACATCTGTCACACATAAAGGGCTTTAAACTTGCTGAAACTTGCTTCCTTTCCTGATTCCTGCCCTTAGTATGGTCTACTTTAGGCATGAAAGCCTACCTTGGGCCCATTCACCAGGAGACACTGAATTCTAGTCCCACCTTAAGCACGAAAGCCAGCTGGATGTTCTTAGTTAAATCCAATAAGTAAATAAATACAAATATTAAAAATAAAACAATAAATACAAATATAATACAAGGAGGAAGGAATATTAAGTATGTTCACCGCCTTGAATTATTCACAAAAGTAATAAAGGTAGGGTAAAAAGTAATTTTTTTAAAAAAAATCTAGTAAAACTTCTTTAAAAAAAAAAAAAAAGAACTCTCCTCATACTTCTTGTATCTTCCCTAATAAAATCCTTAGCTGTGACCTTTGTTCTGCCAGCTCAACTAGGCCAGGGTGTTCGAAGAAGGCCAACCCCTCCCCTGGAAAGCTCTAATCCTTTCCCCCTGTTGCTTTGGCTTCAAAAATGAACCAGACTCCTTCCTTCTAGTTCAAGGGTCTTCAAACTTGGCAAGTTTAAGACTTGTGGGACTTCAACTCCCCCAATTTCTGAGCAAACGTGCTTGGAGGAGGATTTCTGGGAGTCGCAAGTCTTAAAGCTGTCAAGTTGGAAGACCCTTGGTCTAATTGCTCCTTAAAACTCAAGGGCCCTCGGAAACCATGGGCTCAGCACTCTGGCTGGCGTGCTTTTGAATGATATCAAAGCGGCTGAGCAGGGCTCAAAGGCAGGCGCTGGGGAGGTCCTGGGTTTGCAAATGGCAGGCAGGACCCCAGCATAGGGTGGGGGGGTGGGGGGGGAAACACCGTGTCCAAAAAAACTCCAAAACTCACTTCTATACTTGTGATGAGCCAATCGTTGACGGCTTTACTCTGAGCTCCGCTGGTCACCATCTGGAAGCCATTGGCCGTTGCGGTGTGCAAAAGAACTAGGAAGGAAAAAAACAGGGTTTAAAAGACAGGAGTTAATACAGCTGGTCCTTGAACTTGCAGCCATTCGTTTCAGTGATCATTCAAAGTTACAACGGCACTGGAAAAAGGGATTTAGACGACCGTTGCCCCATCTCCCATGATCACGAGATCAAAATTTGGAGGCTTGGCAACGGACTCGTATTTATGACGGTTGCACTGTCCTGGGGTCCTGTGATCCCCTTTTGCGACCTTCTGACAAGCAAAGTCAAAGGGGAAGCCAGATTCGCTTAACATCCGTGTTAACTAACTGAATAACTGCAGTGTGGTTTACTTAATAATTGTGGCAAGCAAGGTCCTAGAATGGGACACAGCGGCCTTAAGAATTGTCTCGCCTAGCAACAGAAAGTTGTGGAACTCAATTGTGGTCGTAAATCAAGGACCACCTGCACTGACACTCCAGCAATTGGTACAGTAGTCCTTGACTTACAACAGTTCCCTTCAGGACTGTTCGAAGTTACAACAGCACCGAAAAAAGTGACTTAGGACCGTTTTTCACACTTATGACTGTTGCAGCATCACGTGAGTTACATTCGGATGCTTGACAACAGATTCGTATTTACGACGGTCGCAGTGATCACCTGTGACCTTCTGACAGGCAAAGTCAATGGGGAAATCAGATTCACTGAACAACGGGGTTACTAATTCAACAACTGCAATGATTCACTTAACAAATGTGGCCAGGAAAGTCAAAAAAAATGGGGCAAAACTCACTTAACCAATGTCTTCATTTAGCAACATAAATGTTGGGCTCAACTGTGGTCATAACTCGAGGACTACCTGTACTCAGATTATGCCAAAGAAAGGCAAGCATACAGAATACAGAAACCCATCCTGGGCCTTTAGTGTGAGTGACTTGTCTGTTAACTCAGCCTGAAACTAATTGGTGATTAGAGATAACAGAGAGGAAATCGGTCTTTTGATTACTCCTAGAACTGTTTGATATTAAAATAACTGCCCCTCAATTCAAACAGGTATTTGGATCATTGATTGTATAATTTGGGGAGCTGGATTATTTCGGTTTTAGTTCTAAAACTAAATCGTTAAACAAGTATTCCTCAGAAGGGTAATCAACCAAATGGCAAGAAAAGAGTTATTCCCGGCAATCAGATGAGGACAAATGAATCAAAGGAGACGTATTCTTGATTCTTGATGAATGTATTTTATTTTTTCTTATGTACATTGAGAGCATACACACAAAAGACAAATTCCTTGTGTGCCAATCACACTTGGCCAATAAAGAATTCTATTCTATTCTATTCTATTCTATTCTGTTCTGTTCTATTCTATTCTGTTCTGTTCTATATTCCCATATCTATTCTGTTCTGTTTGCTATTCTGTTTTCTGTTCTGTTCTGTTCTATTCTATTCTATCCTTTCTATTCTATCCTGTCTATTCTATTTTCTATTCTGTTTTCTATTCTATGTTTTATTCTATTATATTCTATTAGCGAATTTGTAGCACTGAGACTTATGCTGGCTCTACGACCTGAAATAAAGAAACTGAATTGAACCCAGATTTGGCAAAGGGTGTATTTAGTGATCTATTGGATGCCAACAGTGGGCACAGTCCATGCCAGGAAAGATAAACTGGCACCCTGAATCACATATATTTTGCAGCTGCCCTGCCAACCTCCAGCAACATTTATTTACAATACAGGTAAGTCCTCAACTTACGACCACAATTGAGACCAACATTTATGTTGTTAAATGAGTTTTGCTCCATTTTACGACTTTGGTTGCCACATTTGTTAAGCAAATCGATTGTTAAATTAGTAACAGGGTTAAGAGTCTGCTTTCCACACTGACTTTGCTTGTCGGAAGGTCGCAAAAGGGGAACACCTGAGTCTGGGACGCTGCAACCATCATAAATATGAATCCATTGTCAAGCATCTGCATGTAAAACACGGGACAGTGGGGATGCTACAACAGTCTAAGTGTGAAAAATGGTCGTAAGTCACTTTTTCAGGGCCGTTGTAAGTTCAAATGGTCACTAAGCAAACTTAACAAATAACAGATAATCAGAGTTGGAAGGGACCTTGTAGGTCATCTAGTCCAACCCCCTGTTCAAGTAGGAGACCCTACACCATTTCTGACAGATGACAGTCCAGTCTCTTCTTGAAAGCCTCCAGGGATGAAGCTCCCACAACTTCTAAGGGCAACTTCTGTTCCATGGGTGGATTGTTCTCCTTGTCAGAAAGTTTCTCCTTTTTTCCAGGTTGAATCTCTCCTGGATCAGTTTCCATCCATTATTCCTTGTCTGGCTTTCGGGTGCCTTGGAAAATAGCTTGAAACCTTCCTCTCTGGGGCAGCCCCTCAAATACTGGAAGACTGCTATCATGTCTCCCCTGGTCCTTCTCTTCACTAGACTAGCCAGGCCCTGTTCCTGCAACTGTTCATCATATGTTTTAGTCTCAGGTCCCCTAATTTTTGTAAGTTAAGGGCTACACCTGTATTTGTCCATCATCTGAAACCCCAATTAGTCGCTTACAGCTTACAGAGTTCCCATTTAGTAAAAAGGGAGCCTAGTGATTAATTAAGCTAACATCTCCACTCTTGTCCCCTTCAGTGAGGGGTTTCTATGTTCACAGCCATTAAAAGATTAAGCACATTGATCTATCCTGTACATTACCTTACTTGGTTAACTTTGAAACTGCACAGGAAAGAGGTCAGAAATAGGCTACGCTATCAGAATATTTTTGTATTTTCGTCTCCCATATCATAGGTAGATAGATATTTGAAGTCTACTCCAGGGCTTTTCAATCCTGGCAACCCTAAAATATATGGTGTTCAACTCCCAGTATTCCCCAATTGGCATTTGTGGGCTTCCACTCCCAGAATTCCCCAGCCAGCACCCCCTAATGAGAGTTGAAGTCCACCAATGCTGGCTGGGGAGTTCTGGGAGTTGAAGTCCACGTATCTTAAAGTTGCCAAATATTGAAAACACTGCTCTATGCCATCTAGAGTACCTGGTTTCTGTTTTAAAGATAATGATATAAAAAAAAACAAAAGCAATTTGATGAATGTACTTGCCCTTGGTACCCATAACTATGCTTGAAAATCAGTCATCTTTCCAATTTGTTGATTTAACGTGCTATTTTTCTGTCAAAATACATATCCTGTTCATTATCTACATATTATGTCATTAATGTACATAGAGTTACGCTGCTCAGATTGACTCAATAGTGAGATGGGGGCGGGATATAAATTTAATAATAAACAATAACCCGTGGAGGTACAATAAAGTTGCCCAGGGAACAATTAGTGACAAATAAAAGGGTGCAACAGAATCCAGTATCAATGTTTGGTTCAATTGTGGTTGTAAGTCGAGGACTACCTGTATTTTTTAATTATTATTTTAGTATTTTTTTTTTAATTTGTATTTTTGTCTCAAGGTAGTCCTGAGCTGCCGATACACCTTTCGGAGAGGTCCACCCCAGGGGGGCAAGGCGATCCTGGGAAGCCCAACCAAACTTCGCAAAATACTGACCTTCGGCAGCCGAGGCCGTGCCCTGCGAGGTCGAAGCGGCCTGGGTCTGCTCATAGATGGAGAGCAGCTCATCGTCCTCCTTGGCAAAGTAGACAGGCACAATGGTCTCCATGGCCAACATCTCCGGCTCAATCTCCATGAATTGCTTCGGGCGAGAAGAACAGGGAGTCAACCTCAGCATGGCAAAGAAGGGTAAACTAAGGCTTATCGTCGCAGGATTGGAGTGGGAAGAAGGTCATTCGAGGCCGACCTTCTGAAGATTGCAGGGTCCGCTACCCCAGTTTTTTCCTCAAAACTTGGCCACTTGAAGAGGAGTGGACTTCAATTCCCGGAATTCCGCAGCCAGCCAATCAATTTGGGGCATTGAAATTCATCCGTCTTAAAGGGGCCAAGCTTAAGAAATATCCCACGTGTATCGTTCCTGACACATGGTAGGATCCAGCCTCTTATCAGAAAACTTCCAGTGAAAGAGAAAAGCACTCCGTATAGCACTCCGTTCCACTGATTGACAGTTCTGATTGACTGGCCCCTTGCAAAGGATCCATTACATTTATGGAGGAACTAGCTCGATACCCGTGCTTCGCTCCGAAACTATGTGGTTGGGCTGTTTTGGGGGAAGAAAATAAGAGTGGGGGGGGGATTGTGCCTCTGCCTACCAACATCCATCGGTATTCATCTGGCTAGCGTCCTGCCAGTGTGTGAGTTGAGGGCTGTTTGGAAACTGAAACAGTATTTGCTGTGTGAGCAAGACAGCAAGGAACCTGGGCGTGGTTTAGCTCAACTGTTCAGTACGACAGCTGCTTGGTACGGTGAAACTAAAACTGAAACTGAAACTCTTCTCCTCTGCTTGTGTTTTGCCTTTGGAAGAGTTTTCTTTTCAGGTGAGGAGGGGGAGTAGAACTCCTTAGCATCAGAGCGTGTTAATAATTATCATATAGGAAACACTAACGCTCTGATGGTCATTTCGAAAAATCCTTTCTTTAGTGAGCACCTAGAAGCCAAAAAGAACACACATGCCAAATATCAAGTTTGTGGGCTTTACGGTTCTGGAGATTTTGTGATGATGCTGAGCGGTATTTCACTTTTATATATATAGAGATTATAATGCAGATTGATGTTTAACTCTTAGAAAAACAGGATTGCATTACCGCATTTATTTCTGTGTGATAAATGCGGAAGCAAGGGGATGCAATCCTGCACAGGTAGTCCTCGACTTACAACCATTCATTTAGCAACCGTTCAGTTACAACAGCACTGAAAAAAGGGACTTAGGACTGTTTTTCACACTTACGACCGTTGCAGCATCCCCATGGTCCTGGGATCAACATTAGATGCTTGGCAACCTACTCATATTTATGATGGTTGCAGGGTCCCAGGGTCACACGATCCCCTTTTGCGACCAAGCAAAGCGAATGGGGAAGCCAGATTCACTTAACAGCGTTACTAACTTAACAACTGCAATGATTGACTTACCGTATTTTCCCGAGTATAAGACGCATTTTTTTCCACCCCCAAAGGGGGATGGAAATATCTTATACACCAAATGGTGCTGAAGCCTCCATTCCCCCGCTGCCGCCGCCCCCGAACTTCGACCTCTGCCTCCCAGCAATTTGCCTCCTTGCAGCAAACAGCCTGTTTCACCTTCTGCACAGCCTGATTAGCCCAAGCAGCCGATTGTCGGTTGGATCGGTCTCCCGGCGATCAGCTGTTTTAGGCTGTAGGGATTGCCTTCGCCTGTTGCAGCCTCCGTGTGCCCCATTTTCGTCTTCCGCACCCCAGTTTTAAATGGGGAGCCTTGCTCACCACTACAGTTAGCCTTCAACTTACAAGCATTCATTTAGCGACCGTTCAGTTGCAACGACTCTAATAAAAAAAATCGACTTACGACCTGTCCTCAACCAATTTTACGACCTTCCTTGCCACATTTGTTAAGGGAATCGTGGCAGCTGTTAGGAACATGGTTGTTAAGCGAATCTGGCTTCCCCATTGACTCTGCTTGTCAGAATTGTTGCTAAAGGGGATCATGTGACCCCGGGAACATGCAACCGTCATAAATGAGAGTCTATTGCAAAAGGTCCAAAGTTTAGTCCCGTGACAGTGGGGATGCTGCGACAATCTTATGGGTGAAAACTGGTCATAAGTCACTTTTTTCAGTGCTGTTGTTACTTAGAACAGTCACTAAATGAACTGTTGTAAGTCGAGGACTACCAGTCTTATGAAGGAAACCAGCCTGGTGACGTGGCTCAAACATCAGGCAGAGATTACTGGATCTTGTTCAAACAAAAGATGCGTCAGATGGCTTCACATGCGGCAGACGGCTACACCGCAGGAGGAGGGTACAAATGCCGGACGTAAGATTTAGCCCCTCCTGCCACCCTCGGTCATAACAGGAGACTCACCCGGATGATATCCTGAGGCACCGATGCCATGTTGTGCGGCAGGATGATCACCACGGCGCCGGCCGACTGGCGAAGAGCTTTCTGATACTGTTCATAGGAGAAGTCCATCAACCGGATCATCACACAGCGGCGGCTTAGCACATCTGCCTCTACGGTGCGCGCCTCGGTGTTTAACACAGCGTTCCGGGTGCCTGTCAAAAGGAGAGGAGGGGCTTAGCGACCTGGGATCTTGGATCCACGGAATAGCAACAGCACTTAGACTTATGCACCACTTTTACAGCCCCTCTCTAAGCGGTTTACAGAGTCAGCCTCTTGCCCCCAACAATCTGGGTCCTCGTTTGACCGACCTCGGAAGGACGGAAGGCTGAGTCAACCTTGAGCCTGGTTGAGATTTGAACTGCCCAATTGCAGGCAGCTGGCAGTCAGCAGAAGTGGCCTTCAGCACAGCCCTCTAACCACTACGCCACCGTGGCTCATAGAAACTGAGCTTTTAGAAGAAGACCGCAGCTTTTGGGCTGGGACGGGCAATTCCTTTTCCCAAGGGGTCACATGAGGAACTGGGACTGTTGTGGAGGGCTGAACCAATAAGGCTGCAAAGGTGCGTGTCCATGCAGGGATGCATATATGTAAATTGACCCCCAAACCCTCCTCCCCCCCCAAAAAAAACTGTCAAAGCAAAGCAGACACAGACAGCCAAAGGGCTGGATGTCACATAGAGGCTGTAAAATGCTCAAATCTGCTCTTACGGGATTTTACTGCAATTGATGTACCTTGTGCTCTGGTTTGTAGGACTTGCAAATATGTGTGGAATTGGATTTTCAATTATCCCAGTTAGTCAGGGGCCTGTGTAAATAGAAAGGTCTCACAGCCATATGAAAGGGGCTTTCCCCCAGGCTTAGAGGCTTAAGAGCCTTGGTGGTACAGTGGTTAGAGTGCTGTACTGCAGGCCGCTTCGGCTGGCTGCCTGCAAATTGGCAGTTCAAATCTCACCAGGCTCAAGGCTGACTCAGCCTTCCGTCCTTCCGAGGTCAGTAAAATGAGGACCCAGATTGTTGGGGGCAAGAGGCTGACCGCTTAGAGAGACTTTAGAGTTCTATTGCTATTAGAAGCAGTGGGGAGGTATGTTGGGATACAAGGGTATAATGGTATGTGGGAGACAGAAGAGCCACAACCAGACAATGGTCTGAAGGAAGAAAAGGGGAGAAAGCTTCGCAGAAGGGATCCTCCCTAGTTTTCCAGAAAGCACAGGCAGTCCTCAACTTACAGCAGTTCGTTTAGTGACCATTCAAAGTTACAACGGCATTGAAAAATGTGACTTGTGACCATTTTTCACAGGTGTGGCCTTCGCAGCATCCCTATGGTCATGTGATCAAAATTCAGATCCTGGGCAGCTGGTTCATATTTATGACTGTAGTGGTGTCGCAGGGCCAGGTGACCCCCTTTTGCGAACTTCTCACCAGGGGGAAGCCAGATTCACGCAACAACCAGGTGACTAACTCATCCACGGCAATGATTCACTTAATGACTGCGGCAAGAAAGGTCATAAAATGGGGCACAGCTCACTTAACACAATAAATTTTGGGCTCAATGGTGGCCTTAAGCCAAGGACGTAAAAGCAAGGGATGGGAAGGTTAGCTTCAGACTTGCAAGATTCTGTCAACCTTATAATACAGATAGTACTCGACTTAACAATCCTTCATTCAGTGAAGCTACAAAGGCAAAGAACAGGGACTTAGAACCAGTCCTCGCATTTACAACCGTTGCAGCATGTGATTAAAAATCAGGCACTCGACAACTGGCATGTATTTATGACAGAGTTGCACTGTAATCACCATTTGTAATTTTCCCAGCCTGCTTCCAACAAGCGAAGTCAATGGGGGAAATCAGATTCACGTAACAATTGTGGCAATTTACTTAACTGTTTAAAAAAGGGGGTTAGCATTAGGCCAGGGGATTCCAACCTTGGCAACTTTAAGACTTGTGGACTTCAACTCCCAGAATTCCTCAGCCAGCAAAGCTGGCTGAGGAATTCTGGGAGTTGAAGTCCACAAGTCTTAAAGTTGCCAAGGTTGGAGACCCCTGCATTAGGCAACATACTTTTCAACTGCCTTATTTAGCAAGTTTTGGGCTGAATGGTGGTTGGGAGATCTGTAGGGACACAGCTCATTTTCAGGGTCACATTTCTTGTCTGAAGGGCCTTGAAGGGCTAACATTGACACTGTCCTCAATGCTGTGGTTTTACTTTCTCTTGGTTTTAAAATCAGGAAGTGGCACCATCTTTTTGTCTAACATATGCCACCAACCTGCAGGGAAAAAAATTGTATGTTTCTTCCCATAGGGCTGACAGTGTTCCAATATTTGAGGGGCTGCCACAAAGTGGAGGGGGGTCAACTTAATTTCCAAAGCCCCTGAAGGCAGGACAAGAAACAATGGATGGAAACTAATCCAGGAGAGAGGAAGCAACCTGGAATTAAGGAGAAATTTCCTAATAGTGAGGACAATTAACCAGCGGAACAGCTTGCCTTCAGATGTTGTGGCTGCTCCGTCACTGGAGGTTTTTAAGAAGAGACTGGACAGCCGTTTGTCTAAAATGATATAGGGTCTCCCAATTTGAGCAGGGGGCTGGACTAAAGGACCTCCAAGGTCCCTTCCAACTCTGTTACTCCTTAACAAGGGTGTGGCTGGATCAGTCCTATCTGCTTACGTGAGTGTTTTGAAGGATGCGTTAAAAGAGAGCCCAACTAACAGAGGATATGAAGTAGCTATTTCAGTTATTTCAGCTGAAGAAGCTTCTTGGGTGAGAAGCGAAATGTCTTCAAAGAAAAACCAGAAAGTCCAGTTGCCTCTTGAAAAAGCACCTCAGGAAAGTATTAACCTATAATAATGAGATAGCGATATATGTATAGAATAGGTGTGTGTTTATGACATAAATCAAAGGCTATGGAAAAAAAAGATCTTGCAAACTGTAAAAATAAGAATGCTTTTAACTTTTCTTCCTTCTTTTTCTTTCTTTTTTCTTTCTTTTCAATCTTTTCTTTTCTTTCTTTTCTTCCTTCTTTTTTCTCTCTCTTGTTTATTTGTGTATGTATCGTTGGTTGTTTTTAATTGTAAAAACTAATAAACTGTTTAAAAGAAAAAAGAAAAGAAAAAGCACCTCAGAATTGTTCTGTTCTCAACAGTGCTAAAACTGTGTTGAAGAGCTATCACAAACTGGCTGACACACACAGAACAGCAGAGGTGAACTAGGAAAAAATCAGGCGAGGTGGTAGAGACACCTCCAGGTGGTATCTAAATAAATTTCAGCATGAAAAAAACCTAAATACTGCTTTTGAAAAGAGGGAAAAATGAAAACTAGGCAGCACTGACAAGGTATATAAGTTAGGCATGGTATGTGTGTGTTTACGTTGTTTTTCTGCATTTCAACATATATATTATCTCCTCCCTTTTCCCTTTGGAATCCAAACTACTGGAGGGAGGGGCTCATTAACAGATTTTAATTGGGGAGGAGGAGATCTTTAGAGATTTCCCACATTTATTACAGCAACTGAGAGAGGGAGTGAGAATATGGCACCTTTTCTTCCACTAGATTTGATATTACAGCTCATGTTACTTTCAATTTGTCCAGTTTATTAACAGCCAGGCACACAGATCTGAAAGTATACTTTTTTTAAGCCCCCCTCCCAAAATGGGGATGTGGCACTTTGGAGGTGACTGAAAGAGCATAGGACTGAGTCTGCCTCCTTCCTGCGTGCACTTTGATCCCCCACTCTGCATTCTGGTTAGCTTTAATCGAATTTTATATTTATGATGCTTATTTACTGCTTTAGTGTTTCATGTAATTGAATGCCTGTAAGCCGGCACGTTTAATAAATGCCAGGTGTACTTTTTCAAACAGCGGTATTCCTGTGTTAATAAGAAACCCACATACCGGAAGAGCCATTCAGAAAGGGCCAGAATTTCTGGCCTTTCTTCTCATATGAGATTAAATGGGCGCAGAATGCACTGCAAGAGATTGGAAGGTGTAACATATGCCCCACGCCAATCTGAAGTGTCCAACAGAAACTGGGCAGATCCCACTCCTGAATAAGTAACAGATAGTCCTCGACTTACAACCACGGTTGAGTCCAAAATTTGTCATTAAACGAGACACTTAAGTGAGTTTTCCCCCATTTTACAACCTTTCTTGCCACAGTTAAGGGAATCAGTGCCGTTAAGTTAGTAACACGGTTGTTAAGTGAATCCGGTTTCCTCATTGACTTGGCTTGTCAGGTCGCAAAAGGTGATCACGTGTACCCTGAGACTGTCATAAATATGAACCAGTTGACATGCCTCTGAAATTTTGTGGTGTGACTCTGGGGATGCTGCAATAGTTGGAAGTGTGAAAAATGGTCCCAGGTCACTGTTTCCATTGCTGTTGTAACTTTGAACGGTCACTAAATGAATTGTTGAAAGTTGAGGACTACCTACATTACCAAGACTGTCAATGGGGTATTGTGATGTGCGTTTGCAGGGCAGCTTATAACAGCAGTGAGGAAACATGGCTTTTAAATTACTACAGAGAATTAGTTACACAAACCACCGCTGTACTGGGCTGGGCCACAGATTAAAGCAGTGTTATGATAGCCTTTAATAACAGGTAGTAAACCACAGGCAGAGATAAAGAACAGCCCTGGGCAATTATTTTAAGAAATTGTTTTCTACCCGAGTTTTGAAGCTCCTTAATACTCCTTAAGTCTTTGGGAGGCTCAGCAACCATTCAGTTATGAGGGACTAAGCAACCACCCAGCATTTACAGCCATTTAGAATACAGAATATAGAATAACAGAGATGGAAGGGACCTTGGAGGTCTTCCAGTCGAACCCCCTGCTCAGGCAGGAGGCCCTATACCCATGAGGGCGAACCTATGGCACACATGCTGGAAGTGGCACGCAGAGCCCTTTTGGCCAGCCTGGAACTGATCCACTGCACATGCGCACACACTCCCTGTCAGCTGATTGCTGGGTATCAGCTGCGCATGCACGGGGGGAGATGCACACGCATGCGCGGGTAGGTTTTGCGTACATTGTATTATGGGTGCAGGCACACACGTGTGCTCACTTTCAACATGCCAACGACGAAAAGGTTAGCCATCGCTGCCCTATATACCACTTCAGACAAATGGTTGTCCAATCTCTTCTTAAAAACTTCCAGTGTTGGAGCATTCACAACTTTTGGAGGCAAGTTGTCCCACTGGTTGACCCCACCCCACCCTTCTTCTTTGTGGCAATTCCTGAGATATCGGAACACTGCCATGATGTCACCCCTAGCCCTTCTTTTCATTCAACTAGACATACCCAATTCCAGGAACTATTCTTCTTGCAGTCTCCCTCAGTTACGTGATCAAAAGTGTACCACATTTTGGCTGGAAACCAGAGTTTAGTGCCAGTTTCCAGCCAAAAACATGCATGACTATGGAGATTCCCAGTCAGGAAACTGCACCCAGAGAGGCAAACTGGACTTTCTGGCTTTTCTTTGGAGACGTTTCGCTTCTTCAGAACTGAAGCACCTTTGGGACATGCATGGCAGACGAAGGATCTGCTTACAGCCATTGCGTTTGCTTAATAACCACTACAAAAAAAAAAATTGTAAAATCGGTCACGGTCATATGATGACTTGCTTAATGACTGGCATGACTTACAATTGTAATTTCAGGCTCAATTATGTTGTAAATCGAGGACTACCTACATGGACAAGGATCTGACAGAGAGTCTGCAAAAGGGAATATTTGAGGACACAACGCGCCATAATTGTAGCTTGTGCGCAGCCGCCTTCATCTCCCCTATGCAATGCTACAAGAACGTTGAATTACATCACAGCGTAATGCACTGTTGCAACATCCCACTACTGAAGTAGAGCCATTTCTTAATATTAGAATACTTTCTCAGGCTAGCTGTCTCTCCCTGTAGTAAGAAGCTACTTTAAGTTACTCTGCTGTTCTTGCTTTAAACTTAGGTAGCTACTTTGGCGTAAAGGTAGCCCTCTATTTATAACCATTTGCTTAGAGACCATTACAACAGCACTGAAAAAAGGGACTTAAGAGCTGTTTTTCACACTTACGACCGCTGCAGCATCCCCATGGTCACATAATCAAGATTTGGACAGTTGGCAACCGGCTCGTATTTATGACGGTTGCAATCTCTCCGGGATCACGTGATCTCCTTCTGCAACCTTCTGATAAGCAAAGTCAATAGGGAAGCCGGATTCACTTAACAACTGCGTTACTAACTTAACAACTGCAGGGATTCACTTAAAAACCACGGCAAGAGAGGTCATAAAATGGGACAAAAGTAATTTAACTATCTTGCTTAGCAACAGAATATTTGTGTTCAATTGTGGTCATACGTTGAGGACTACCTCTATTTTATGCCCATTTTATTCTACTACAAATCTATATGGTGGCGAGGAGTCAAAAATGACTTGCTGCACTAAACAATCAATTTTTACAACAGGCCAGGATTACTTAGTGCTTTTGCCTCTCTGACTCATCCCAAAACAGCAAGCTCTCTGTAAATAAGATAAATGCTTTACAAAATTATGGGGTGGGGGGAATAAGATTCCAATAGAAGAGCAGAGACAGACATTCCAACAATGAAAGAAATTTCAATAAGAGAAAAAAAAATCCAGGTCGTATCATAGCTTCAAGGGCACCTGGATTTTTTGAATGGGTACGGAGAGATGGTTTCAACACAGACCCTTCACATACCAAATTTCCCCCAACTTCTGACAATCCTGCTTAAGGTGCAGGAGAGGAGTCCATTGACCAAACAGTCTCTCCTACGTTGCTAAGATTGAATCCCGGCATTGTCAATGAGGCTGCATTAGGTAGGGCCTTTGTCCAGACTTTGCAGAAATTCCAGCCAAAGGGTGGACCCAGCCAGATAAACCCAGATGAGGTAAACAGCTGTGTCATACTTGCCCCTCCACTCCTCTCCCTTCCCCGAGGGCTCCTTGGCAGACCCACACCCATAAAGGAGAATATTCGTAACTCGGGGCTGAAATGAGGGGTCCTTGGTCTTCTTTGAGCTTAGTTGTTTTCTTACAGATGTTTCCTTACTCCAGTTAAGTAAAATAATTGTGTGATGACAACTGGTTTGGGTCATGAGATGTCTGCCTTCTATTAGCCTTAAAGAGGAGGAATGTGGGGTTCTTTGGTGCTCTTTGAGCTTGTTTTCTTGCAGGCATTTCATGACCCAAACTAGACAACATCACCAATGCTAGAAGGGAGAGTGGTGGACGACAACTGTGGGGTCTTTGGTGCTCTCTGAGCTTGGTTGTTGTTGTTTTTTTGCAGGCATTTCATGAACTAGGAAACATCACCAGCCACTAGTATATAAAATGACAGCAATCCCTTACTAGTACTGATGTTACCTAGGTTGGTCATGAAACGTCCGCAAGGAAACAACCGAGCTCAGAGGGCATCAACGACTCCACAGTCATCCTCTCCACCAAATCCGCCCCTTTTCTAGTGCTGATGTTACCTAGGTGGGTCATTAAACCTTGGCAAGAAAACCACCAAGCTCAAAAAGCACCAAGGACCCCACAGGCATTGTCATCCTTCTCCACCCACCACACTGATGAAGTTACCTAGGTGGGTAATAAAACGTCAGCAAGAAAACAACCAAGCTCAGAGAGCATCAAGCAGCCCACAGCCCTCCTCCTCCTCCTCCCTGTAAATCCCACACTCTTCCAGCACTGATTAGGTTACCTAGGTGGGTCATGAAACATCTACAAGAAAAGAACCAAGCTCAGTCCTCCTCCTCTTCACAAATCCAACTCCCTTCTACCACGGATGACGTTACCTAGGTGGGTTATGAAACGTCTCAAGTTCAGAAGGCGCTACAGTTCTCCTCCTCTCTGCAAACCCCATCCCCTTCCTTACCCTGATGATGTTACTTCGTTTGAGTCGTGAAACGTCTGCAAGAAATCAAACCAAGCTCAGAGGGCACCAAGGATCCCTCCCCCACCCACCAGCCGGTCTATTTGGGGGGCTGCTGTCCCCAATGAAGCTCTTTTGGATTTCAGGGCCATTTGCCCCAAGGAGGGAAACCTCCTGGAAGGCTTATGATGGAGGGGGGTGTCCTATATCAAAATGAGAGGGTGCCTTCAGGCTGGGGAAAAGGGAGGCGCCCATGGATCAGCTGCTGCCCCCCACTTCTTGTTACGTTAGCCAAGGCGAAACTGGGGAGGGGAAACGAGGGATCTTTATTGCAAAAGGCTTCTCGAAAGCCAGGCCTCCATCCCATCCCCGGGGGGGGGGGCTTCTCGGGGCCCGGATCCGCCTACAGGCGGGGGCTGGATTCCAACTCCCATCGTCCCCAGCCCCGGTGGCGGCGGATGGGAGCTGGAGTCCGGCGCTTGGTTGAGGTGTGTGGTGGTGTCCTGAAGAGGGACGGGAAGTCGTCGTCCCCCCCCGCCTCACTCACTGACCGTAGGGCTGGCCCCCGAGCTCATACTGCTGCATGCGGTAGACGGTGAACTCGTGGGCGGCCGAAGCCGGCGGCGGGCCCAGCAGCAACAGCAGGACGGCGGGCAGCACCAGCAGGAAGCTGAGCGGCAGGCACGAGGCCTTCAGCAGCACCGAGCCCAGCACTTCCTCGCCGGCCTCTTCCAGCATGACGGCGGCGGCGGCGGCGGCTCCCGGGCGCGAAGGGACGAGAAGAAACACCTCAGCCGGAGAAGGGGCGCGGAGCACGCCGGGAAGTGGAGTCCGCCGGCCTGGCGCCGCCTCCTCCGCGCGAGGCCCTCTGGGAAACGGGGAGGTGGTCACGCGCCTCCCCTCAACCGCCTTCCTCTCCGGCGCAAGGCATGGTGGGAAACGGAGGCTCTTCTCCTCCTCCTCCTCCTCCCCTCTTTCTGAGGCGTTTCTCCGACCTTCTTCTTCGCCTTTCTGCGGTTTTTTTAAAGTCGTTGCGTTAACGCTCCGGAGGAGAGAGAGAGAGGAGGAGAAAAAGATTCAATGGAATTTTGTCTCCCTTCATTCCACAGGAGAGAGAGAGAAAGTGAACGAGCGCTTAATAAGGCATGCTGGGAAATGGAGTTTTTCTCCGCCTACACGCCCTGATTCTTTCACCGTTGGGTGGGGGGGAGCGGAATCGTCTTTGAGACATGCGCGTAGCCTCCGGCATGGGAGACCTGCGCAGGGCAGGTCGGGAAATTAGACGGCTTTTTTTTTTTTTTTTGGCCCTAGTGCGCAAGGCACGACGGGAAATAGAACTCTCGCCTACCCTTAAGCGGTGTTCAGACCCCGCCATTGAGTTGGGGCCAAAGGTTGCTGGGAAGCTTCTCTCGCGTTGGTTGATGGGAAAAAGAGGCTGTAGAGATATAGGGATTATTAACACACTTAGTGATTTCGGTAATTCCTTAATATTTTAAATATGCGTCCATTCAATCACTCTTATTTGCAGCTCTTTATTTTTCAAGCTTCTGAAAACACTTAGTCCATAATGGCGTCTGCAATGCAAGCTAGAAAATTTAGTGAGAATTGTCATCCTTGCATCCATAGTGATAACTAGAAGACCATAGATATATGTCAAAGAAGAGACATGCAGATCCTAAAATTCCGGGATCCTTTTCAGATTTTTTTTTCATGATTTCTCAATTATACAGTACAGTACTATATTGTTTTATCCTAGTTGATTTTCATAATTGGAAATGTTGCACTTCGCTTCCCAGAATGCCCCAGTCAGCATCTAGGCATTAAGAGTTGTTAACCTAATCCTACGTAGCTTTTTCTCTGGTAATATCACACTACTAACCAGAGCATACAAAACATTTGCTAAACCAATACTCGAATACAGCTCATCAGTCTGGAACCCACATTACATATCTGATATTAGCACAATTGAGAAAGTCCAGAAATATTTCACAAGAAGAGTTCTCCACTCTTCTACTCGTTGTAGAATACCTTATGCCACCAGACTTGAAATTCTAGAACTAGAAAACCTTGAATTACGCCGTCTTCGGTCTGACTTAAGCATGGTATATAAAATCATACATTGCAATGTCCTACCTGTCAATGAATACTTCAGCTTCAACCATAACAACACAAGAGCACACAATAGATACAAACTCAAAGTAAACCGCACCAAACTTGATTGCAGGAAATACGACTTCAGCAATAGAGTGGTCAATGTCTGGAATACTCTACCCGACTCTGTAGTCTCTTCCCCAAACCCCAAAAACTTTAACCTTAGACTGTCTACCATTGACCTCACCCCTTTCCTAAGAGGTCTGTAGGGGGCGTGCATAAGCACACCAACGTGCCTACCATCCCTGTCCTATTGTTTCTCTATTCTTTTATTTTTCTTATATATACCCATTTCATTTATTCACAACTATGTATACACTTATACTTATTATCTTGGAAACAATTGACAAATCAAATAAATAAATAAATAAAATAAATAAATCTGCAGACTTCAACTCACAGAATGCCTAGGCTGCCTGGGGCATTATGGGAGTTGAAGTCCACTCGTCTTTTAAGTTGCCAAGTTTGAAAAACACTGTTATGTCCATTGCTTTTCTAGAGACGAAAAGCAAATTTTCTCTGTTAAACGAGAACAGAAAACAAGTCCAGTTTTTAAATCTTTTGTCAATATTCCAGTAACAGCTATCACAAAAGTGAGAGAATAACATTTTTTTTAAAAAAGATGCATTGATCCCAGTATTTTTTATGCATTAGTGAATAGAATGTGCAAAAACTCTTCAAGGAAATTATCCAGAAGACAATTGTCTTGTGAAAATGAACTAATGATCATGGATGTGTCATTCAGGATTTAAAGTTTGCCTAAACGCCTACCTAAGTCCTGTCATTGCATGGGTAAAATAGCTAATGCTGGAGTGATTAGAAGCAAACCAGTGGTGGGATTCACATATTTTTACTACCAGTTCTGTGGGCGTGGCTTGGTGGGCGTGGTATGGTTTGGTGGGCGTGGTTTGGTGGGCATGGCAGGGGAAGGTTACTGCAAAATCCCCATTCCCTCCCCACCTCACTAACCTGCTTTCCAGCCCTGTTCTCCTGTGCAGGGCAACTGAAGAAGACCTAGCCGATCAGTTGGGACTCAATGGGAGGCAGAGAAGAGATGGGGGCGGGGCCAGTCAGAGGTGGGATTTGCCTGTTCTCCAAACTACTCAAGATTTCTGCTGCTCTCCAGAACTGGTCAGAACCTGCTGAATACCTCCCCTGAAGCGAACTATGTATATATATTTTTCTTTTAATGATCCCATAATCCCTTGCATTGGGGTGGAGTCGAGGCAACTGAATGGAGCTGAGTGTTTACTGACCGGATGCCCTTCCTGTCACCAATGCAGAGTTGGCAGCAGATATATTCTCATTATGCCCAGAGTGAGAAATATCTGCCGCTATTTAGGATTGAACTCACAGCCTCCTGATTGTGAGCAAACTACGGACATCTCCAGCCAAAACAATCTAGCTGGGTTTAATTGGCCATTATGTACCTATAGTCCTTAACTTACATCCATTTGTTTAGTGACCATTCAAAGTGAGAACAGCATTAGAAAAAGTGACTTATGACCTTTTTCACACTTGTGACCATTGCAGGATCCCCATGGTCACGTGATCATAATGTGGGCGCTTGGCAAGCGGCACGTATTTACGGTGGTTGCAGTGTTCTGAAGTCACGTGGTCACCATTTGTAACCTTGTCAGCTGACTTCTTAAAAGGAAAGGGAGCCTGATTTACCTCATGACTGCATGGTTCACTTAACAACTGCAGTGATTTGCTTAACAACGGGGACAAAAAGGTCATAAAATGGAGCCAAAGTTTATCCAACCACTGCCTTTTTCTTAGCAATGGAAATTTTGGGCTCAACTGTGGCCGTAAGTTAAGGATTACTGGTGCTGTAAATAGTGTTTGTCAGTAGTGTGTTATCCTAGGCCAGTGTTTCACAACCTCAGTGACTTTAAGATGCATGGACTTCAACTCCCAGAATTCCCCAGGCAGTGTGATCTAGGACAGGGGTCTCCAACCTTGGCAACTTTAAGCCTGGCGGACTTCAACTCCCACAATTTTCCAGCCAGCAAAGCTGGCTTCTGGGAGTTGAAGTCCGCCAAGCTTAAAGTCGCCAAGGTTGGAGACCCCTGATCTAGAATAGCCCAACATCAGAAGGCTGGTATCCTCTTTTGCGACAGCCACAATTTATACAAAGGCAGAAACTTTGTGAAATGCAGCTCACTGCAATCAGATGCATGGAGTGGTTTGTAAATAGTTTGTAAATAGTGCAAGCCCCACGGTTTGGGGGGGCCCTTCCCTTTGTATGATTAACGTATAAAATCCTATTCCACGGTAGGAAACACTAAGAGTTACAACATCATGGGTAAGCATTGGTCAACAGCTGTTCCGGGTACAAATTAATCTCAAATCCTCTTTTGCAAATGGATGCGTGACACAACATCCAAAAAAAAAGTACATTTCCTCTTGTTCATGAAAGTTTGTTCCCATGGAATTTCTCAAAGTTTGAGGGACACCCTTGTACAGCACAAAATGTTCTAATCTGTCCTTTCTCTCTCATGCTTTGCAATCCATACGTTCCGTCCACTGATTGCTAAAATTACTTGAGGTTTCTCAACCTTAGCAACTCTATAATGTGTAGGCTTCAATTCCCAAAATGCCCCAGCCAGCTTCCTGGGAGTTGAAGGCCACAATGCTTCTAAGGTGCTTTTTTCTAAAGACAACTGAACTTTGTTTTTCCTTGAAGACGTTTCCCTTCCCATCCAAGAAGGGAAAAACTGCTGGTGATCTTCTATCTCTGCACCATAGAGAATATCTTAACTTACTGCACCTGTGTCTGGTTTGCCAGTTGCACAGGGGCAGATAGGACAGCACTCCAGAGGGTTAACGTCATTGCCCAGAGGATCATGGGTTGCCCTCTCCCCTCTTTGGGAGAGCTTTATAGCTCCCGCTGCCTTAAGAAAGTTACGAACATCCTTAAAGATCCATGTCATCCTGGGCACCCCTTTTTTTTTGAACTATGACCATCTGGCAGACGGTACAGGATAATAATAAAAACTAGGACAAATAGGCTGAAAAACAGCTTCTATCCCAGAGCAATAGCTCTTTTGAATTCTACTGCATAGTGCAGTGTGGGTGTGGTGTTGGGGGTTTTAGGTTCAACGTGTGGAGTGTGGAGTATGTGTATTTGTGTTTATTTTCGTGGTCATGATGTGCACTGAAGAAGGTATTTGATTTCATGGGACGAGGTGCAATGACAATAAAGTAAACCAAAACTAAGCTTCTTCAGTTCTGACTGAATTGAAGAACTGTCAGAGCTGAAGAAGCTTCTTGGATGAGAAGTCTTCGAGGAAAAACGAAGTCCAGTTGCCTTTTTTTGGGGGGGGAAACACCTTTGGCGCAACCATGACCGAGAATCTCCATAGACGTAAATTCAGCCGGTTCAGACTGGTTTGGGCGAACCGGATGTTAAATTTACATCTGATTAATCAAACCCGTAGTTCAGTGGCCCCCAACCTTTTTTGTGCCGTGGCCCGGTACCGGCATCACAAAATCATCCGCGGCCCGGTACCGGCATCAGCACGCATGGCAAGGTGAGCCGAGCGACTGGCCAGCCAGCCGTCCCCCGCTTCTCCCCGCCACCTTCAACTCCTCCTTTGTACCTGTGTCGATGGGCTTTGCGACGGCTTTGCGACGGTCGCTCGGCTCGCCTTGCCTTGGGTGCTGAAAGAATCCTCGCGCCTTAGTTTTGTTCGAAGCTGCCCCCCCCCTTCGATGAAACTAAGGCGTGAGGATTCCTTCAGGACCCAAACGCCGCTTTCTACCCGGAAAAGCTCACCGGAAGCACTTTTTCATCAAAACAAGATGGCGGCGCCCAGCAAACTGGCGGCCCGGTAGAAATTGTTGCACGGACCGGTACCGGTCCGGGGACCGGTGGTTGGGGACCCCTGCCGTAGTTGAACTGACTGTCTGGCCCTGCCCATCCCCCCCCCTCCCAGGAGTCTCCACGTGGCCCATTTTCAATGCAGGTAAGTGCAGGGTGGATGCTCTGGGAGGGGGAAAAATAGGCCGAACCAGAAGTCCAGAAATGGGCCCGTTTCCGGCTTCCTGGAGGTCTCCAGAGCCCAGGGGAGGTCGTTTTCACCCTCCCAGAGGCTCGAGGGAAGCGTTGGCCTCCATCTTTGACTAAGCCTGCCAGTAATACAAGAATGAAAGACATTCACCGGGGATCCCTCCCACCAGCGACGAAGTGGATGCGGAACGGGGATTCCCTGTGACGCTGCCTCGCGTTGCTACCTGGGCGGGGGAGAGGCTGGATGAGAATTCCCATATGACGTGGCTGGGGGGCTCGCACTGCTGTAGAGCGGGGATTGGTGCAGGGAGGGGGGGATTTATGCATCGGGTGTTTACAAGGTGTTCAGGGACGTAGAGGGGATCGGCGATAGGGAGAACGCAGAGCGTTTGAGGCTACGGGCCTGGGAGTACAGCCTCAGTAACTAATTACCCATATTAGGAAACGTTGAATTCATGGATAATTAGAACAGGGCGGTCTACAGGAGGTAGCTGCGATTCGATGGGTGGGGTTATGCTATAAAGAGTGCTGGGAGGCAAACGCTCCCAGCGCTAACCTAGATTGGAATTCAAGCCATGTTATCGCTGGATGGGATGCGCGTTACTTGTACAAATTAAACGACTGCACACATCCATGTTTGTTGGTTTGTATCTTTGGGAATACGAACATCTTGAAGACCAGCTGACAGGAAGCCCCCGGATCCTGGGGAAGGCGAAAAATGGCCCTCTTAGAAATTCTGGTAGGCCACGCCCACCGCCGTGGCCACGCCCACCCAACAACCGGACAGCAAACTGGCCTTTATGCAGGGGTGGGATTCCGAAATCCCAGCAACCGGTTTGCTGCCCAGTTGTTGGGAGTTTTGAATCCCACCCCTGCATAAAGCCCACAATCTTAAAAAGGGTTGACTTTGGTAGACGCTCGGGAACGCTTTGAAACCTGCATTTAGGTTTTCATCCTTCCCAATACCCAAAACAGAAAATGGACTATTTCTGACCACGCATTGTATGTTTAGCTTATTTATTGATTACTTTATTGCCATCTCAAGAAGGAACCTGCAAGGCCGATTTAAAAAAAAAAAAAAAGAGGAAGACATACATACACAGATTCCTGCTTTCATGGTCGTTTCAGTTTCCCATGGTTTGCGAGACAAATGCAGTTCATGAATAAAAGAACGATTTGTTTAAAAAAAAAAAAATACATTCGGTCTAATGTAGGTCCTCTTTCAACAGTCTATATAGAGCCAAAGAAAACCCATTTCAACAGCGGAATTCAGTTGACATGTATAGATCTGAAAATATTTTCTAGGAAGAACTGGCCTTTGCTGTAACTTTTTAAACAAGCGTCAAACCATCCCTTGACCATTTCAGTTGTCATCCCGGTGGATGGATGGATGATAAGGCTTAATAAAGTCTTAATAAAATAGAGAGATTGTCCCACTGTATTGTTGGAGTTGAAGTAAAGTATCTATCTTGTTCCAATAGCTGTAAGCTTACTATTAAAAAAATTACCGGATATACCAATCCAGTAAGAATGCCCCAAGGTAGAATACAGATAGTCTTTGACTTACGACCACAATAGCGAGACAGTGGTTAAGTGGGATTTGCCCATTTTACAACCTTTTCTTGCCGCAGTTGTTCATTGAATCACTGCAGTTGTTAAATGAGTAACACGGTCGTTAAGTGAATCCGGCTTGCCCCGTTGACTTTGTTGGTCAGGAAAGTCACAAAAGGGGAACACGTGACACACACACACACCCCGGGGACACTGCAACCGTCATAAGTCCATGCCAAGTTGCCTAGTGCCTGAATTTTTTGATCACAGGATCATGGAGAGGCAATGGTTGTTAAGTGTGTGAAAAACAGCCATTGGTCACTTTCCCCCCAGTGCCGTTCTGACTTTGAAAGGGTCTGCCGAAGGAAGTGTTGTAAGTTGGAGATGACCCGTTCCCTTTTCTTAACCAGAGTTTTCTCATCTTTCTCAGACCCATTAGAAGACTTGTGTGTCCATAAAGTAATATACGGTATAAGCAGGGGTGGGCTTCCAATTTTTTTTAGCAAGGGGCTCTCTGCCCTAATGACCGGCTGGGTGGGTATGGCTAGGTGGTCATGTGACTGAGTGGGTGTGGCTAAATCGATGTCACTTCTTTGCCCTAGTTGCCTAAAAATAATAATATATATATATAACAAGAAGTTGTTTATTATTTTGTGCAAGACTGGGTGTGCAAGCAGTGATTGTGAGAGGGATCTTGGAGTCTTAATGGAGTTTCTGGTGAGTTACGTGATTCTTATTATTTGGGAATTAATCCCCTTGAAGACTAGTGGCTATGTTATCTGATTTTTCTCAATGGCTCTTCCTCGCAAGTGCTGAGTGGACTGTTTAACTAGCTTGCCGCACTTTTACGAGGTGTGAAATGCTCTTGGCTGAATGCCCAGAAGTTCAATTAAGCCCATGAAGAGCTTTCCCTTGCTGCTTCTCTTTCTGAGCTTATGGGGGGCTCTCCCGAGCCCCTGCGAGCCCCCAGTAGCCCACCCCTGGGTATAAGATGCTGTTCCAGCTTTGGAGATTCAGTTTGTGTTCCTACAGAGACTGTGGTCCTTCAAGAAACCAGCTGGTGAAAACGACCGGGTTGTGTCAGAAGTCGAGGCCAAACAGCAGGATGTAAGGGAAGGAAGGCATGACATCAGCCAGGGAAGCCAAGAACAAGGAAGCTCCCCAGCATGTGTGAAATTGAGGTTGCCCAAGGAAGAGGTGCTTGGAACAGGACATTCCTTTGCATTTCAGGCCTTGGCTGACCACTGGCCTTCGAGGGCCGTGGGCTTGAGCAAGTCCCTCATCAGGCACCGGCCATTCCAAGGTCTCAGCACGTTGCAGGAAACCACCCTCCCCTAACCTTGTAGGCAAGGCTGGCCAGGACCATCGCTGACCACCAAAGCGCTCAACACGCTGGAGTTGCTGGAGAGAGGCTCTTTCCTGGCAGTCCGTTTCTGTATCGCGGGGCTTCGGAAGCTCTCCCGCACCTTCAAGGAGCTCCCCACCTCTGTGGTCGAGCTGGGCAGGTGGTCACTGGGGGCGAGGCAGCCGCGGGGGCCTCGCCACCCTGCCGAGATGCAGCAGCAGCAGAGAAGCTCCGCCACGGCTCTCCTGACCTCTTTGCTCTTCAAGGAGTAGATGATGGGGTTGATGAACGAGTTGAAGACCGCCAAGGTGACAAACCAGCCGAAGACCTTCTGCAGCCTCGGGGCTCTGCTCCCGCTGAAGGTGTCAAGCAGCAGCAAGAGGAAGAGCGGGATCCAGCAGACCAGGAAGGTGAAGAGGATGATGAGCACCGTCTTCAGCAGCCGCAGGGATCTCATCCGGCATCCGCTGGAGAAGCCCAGCTTGGCCCGCCTCCCGACCCAGCAGTAGATGGAGCAGTAGAGGCTCACGACGCCCACCAGGATGATGCTGAACATGACGACGGCGAAGAGGATGTAGTTCTTGGAGTAAAGCGGCAGCAAGGTGGAGCAGCGGGGCACGTCGCAAATGCAGTTCCAGCCGAGCAAGGGAAGCAGGCCGATGACGAAGGCCAAGAGCCAGGAGAAGAAAATGCTGTTCCGCAGGCGGCTGGTCTTGACGGACTCGCTTTCCGCGATGGGCCTCACCATGGCACTGAAGCGCTCGATGGCCGTCACCAGCAGGCTGAAGGTGGAGGCCGCCAAGGCGATGAAAAGGATCCCCTCGCGGAGGAACCACATGTAGGGCGTCAGCTGGAAGGTCGTCCGGCCCGACAGGCAGAGGTTGATCAAGTAAGCGATCCCAGCCAGCAGGTCGCTGGTGGAGATGCTGGCCAGGCAGGTGAAAATCCAACGCCGGCTTCTCACCTTCAAGACGATGGCCATGAGGACCACCAGGTTTTCCAAAATGATGAGGCAGCTGGCGGCGATGATGATGATCTTGAGGACGTCGAGGTGGTCTTCCTCGGGTCGCCGGTGGCTCAGCCGTCCGGTGAGGTTGTAATGGTACAGAATGATGTTGAAGTCCTCAGTGGTGGTCAGGAGGGAGCAGGACTGCTGGCTACGGACGGAGCCCACCGGCGACTTGAAGGTAGAAATAGGGAATGAAGAAGGAGGGGAGGAGGAGGAGGAGGAGGGGGAGGAGGAGGGGGAGAAGGACAGCTGGTTTTGGTCCGTCATGTTGTGGAGAAAAGAAACCATCAAACCAGGAATCGGAGTGGGCAATGCAGGTGGGCTTGTGGTTGGAAAGACGCGGCTAGGACACCAGCTGCGTTCTCTGTCTTTTACCGGAGGAGATAAAAAAGAGAGTGACTTTCAGGACAGGAGCAGCCACACCTGGGTTGTAAAACCCAGGTGTCCAAATCTGGCTTCCGAGAAGAAGCTGAACTGGATGGGAAGACGCAAAGTCCAGCCAAGCATCTCCAGAGAGGAACCGATGCGCCAACGAGAGCGACAGTCGCCTTCCAAGTCTTCGCACTCAGCTTGAAGAACGATGCCTGGCAGAGGCGCCCGCGGACCGCAGAAGGAAGCCTGGTGGGGATTGAAAGAAAAGAAAAAGATTTTTTAAAAAAAGGAAAGATTAAAATTGTTGCAATAGAATCCGGCAACGTTTCCTGCCTTTTTCTACAGACGTCAGCAACGCTGTTTTCTAATTTCAGCTTGGCATGGTTTCAGCGCGCAATGCAATCCATTTACCGGCTTTTTTCTTGCATCGCCGGCACGCGACCCCGGTTATTATTTAAAGGCCTTGAGAAATCTGCGGCATGGTTTCCTCATCAGGACGGTGCAATCAATTTACCACTCTCCTCTATTTGACCAGCGCACAACCTCGACGATCAAAAGCGACTTTAGAAACTCGAGAGAAAAAAGCTGCAATAATAGGCCTTTTTGTAGTGGCAAAAAAAGAGGAAAACGGCGGTTTCCCTTTAGAATTGGTGAAATAAATGCAATTTCTGACAGGAAGAAAGCGAGGTGGGGGGGGGGGGACCCCAAGCAAATCTGATTTTACAGTACGTTTTATTTAAAGGTAATCCTTGATATATTTTTTGCCAGCATTCGTTTAGCGACCGTTCAAAGTTACAACGTCACTGAATGAAAAAAAAAAGTGACTTCCTATGACCGGTTTTCACAATTAAGAACGTTGCAGCATCAACAAGGTGATGGGATCAAAATTTGGGCACGTGGCAACTGGAGGTGCATTTAGGAAAGTTACCAGTATTAGATAAGCTCACAAGTATTCGTTTAGTGACGGCACTGAAAAAAAGTGACTTATGACCAGTCATCACACTTAGAGCAGCATCTCCCAATGGTCACGTGATCGAGATTTGACCACTTGGCAACCGGCATATATTTATGACTGTGGCACAAACACACACACACACACCCACACCCCCTATGCTGGACTGTAGGGGAGAGGCTGCGGATTATTATACCAGCTGCAAAGGCAATTTCTATTTATTGGTGTCACCAGATTTCTTATTGCAGTTAGTCCTCGTCTTACAATCACAACGGAGCCCCCAATGTCCAGGGCTAAGCAGGCAGTGAGTTAAGTGCATTGTGCCCCATTTTACGACATTCGCTTACATTAAGCGGATCGCTGCCGTCGTTCAGTGAATCATGCAGTCGTTAAGCAAGTCGGGCTTCCTCCATTGACTCGGCTCGTGGGAAGCTGACTGGGGAGGTCGCAAAAGGGGATCACGTGGCCCCGGGGCCATGCAACGGTCATAAATATATATATGCTGGTGGCCAAGTGGCCAAATTTTGATCACGTGACCATTGTAAGTGTGATAACCGGTCATAAGTTACTTTTTTCAGTGGCGTCACTAAACGAATACCTGTAAGTTGAGCACTTATCTGTATTAACATTTATAAAGGCACATTAACTCTAGGACTTCAAAGCAGGGGTACTTAGTTATTAGAATAGAGTAAGAGAGTTGGAAGGGACTTTGTAGGTCATCTAGTCCAACCCCCTCCCAAGCAGCAGATCCTACATCATTTCTGACAGGTGGCACTCCAGTTCTCTTCTTGAAAGCTTCCAGCGATGAAGCTCCCACCACTTCAGAAGGCAGCTTCTGTTCTCCCTCTTCCTGTTTTCCCCATAACACCCCTGCAAGGTAGGCCAGGCAGACAAAGAGTTAATGTCTCAACACCCTCCAAGGAACTTTTAGAAGTGAGGATGGAGCAGAAATTGGTTTTCCAGGGTTAGTCCGACTCTTTAAACCTACAGGAACCCCATCCCCGTTACAGGGAGTCCTCGACTTAACAACAGTTCATTTAGTGACCGTTCAAAGTTACCACAGCACTGAAAAAAGTGACCGATGACCATTTTTCACACTTAAAACCCTGCTCAAAATTCAGACACTTGGCAACTGACTCTCATTTATGACGGTTACAGGGTCCGCTTTTGCGACCTTCCGACGAGCAAAGCCAACGGGGAATCCAGATTCACTCAACAACCATGTTACTAACTTAACACATGCAATGATTCGCTTAACAACGGTGGCAAGAAAAGTCGTGAAATGGGGCAAAATTTACTTCACGAATGTGTTTCACTTAGCAGCGTAACTCTGGGGGCTCAATGACAGTCATAAAACCGAGGACTACCTATAGCTGCTGGGGAAACAGGAACGAGTCACGACGCCCCCCCCCCTGCAGTGTTGCCCACCCAGACCCACCCGAGCAGCTGTGGCATTGCGAAGCTTACACACGTGCAGTTCTAACCTGGATTTCGTTTCCTCACAGCGGAGAAATGGTTAGAAGGGTCAGGAGAATTAAGCCCAGATTTTGCACAAATCAGTAAAAGGCCTGGCATAAATCGATCCAGCTAATTTTAACCGCAGTTTTGTTTCTATTCGTTCATTTTTGTTGTGGTTGGAAGGCACCTGGAAGGTGGGAGGACGTTATAAATAAATCATTTTTATGTGCGGTTTGTAAAAACGTAGTAAGAGGACTCTGGAAGAATTCCCTCAGCTGATGAGTAATTTACATTCACGAATCAAGCTTAGTCATAACCTGGCTTTTTAAAAGCTTAGTTATAGTTTAGCGTGATGCTTCATTCTGGTCACCGGAGTATGTAAATCCTGGTTTCTTATATTGGGTCACGCTAACCAGTTGTGGCTGAGTCAGGAAACCGAGGAGTACAACCCATGGCTTAGCTCCCAAAAAGAGCTTTTAGTCCATTATCCTAAATCACCGGTCTTCTGCAGTTAAAAAAAAAACCTAAGAAATGACATCCCAGGATCCTTAAATCCAGGGAAGATGTCACACAAAATGTGAAATTGATTTTTCTAATCGAGCTACTTGCAGAAAACCGCTTTCTAAATCCTTTGACCGCTGAAAGAACCACAGATTTAAGCTCTAAAATAAAAGTGTTGAGGTGAAGAAGAAAAAAGTACACACACTAAAAAAAGAATAAAAGAGGACAAGTGATAAAATCACCACATGCGATGAAGCAAAAGCCATGGGAAAAGGGAAAAAAATACAGATTTGGTGCCATATTAATTTCAAAAATAGAGATTTGCACGGGGTGGGGGGAATGTCATTCAGTCCCAGCTCTATTTTTTAACCGTTGCTGCCTCCAGAATTAATCCACTTCAAATACCCTAATAAATAATGACTTAACATGCAAATTGCTCATTATGCGAAGCCATGATTTACTTTAAACACGGTTTGTTCGACAAACCGTGATTCCTAGATCACATCTCAAGGCAAAAGCAAAAGAAATCATGGCCATCTCTACCGGGAGACCGACCCCACCACAGAGAGACAAATCTTGCAAAACAGCTGGGTCCACATCGCACATTTAACCCAGTTATTAAACAAACTCATTTTTCCGCATTCACACATTACATCAAACTGTAAATTCATCCCCGTTGGGCTGAGGCGTAGATCATGCTGAGCGAGGAGAAAAAAATTACCTTAACTTAAATTTAACTTAAATGTTAAATCAATCCATTGGCTAAATCTTTACTTGACTAGGTTGTGTGAACACAGCCACGCGGTAACACGCAGGTCAACTTGTCACTAAATCGGATGAAACTTCACTTCCAGGAAACCTGTTCAGAAATTCTGCAGTCTTTTTCCTAAACTCGAGTGGGTGGCTTCCAATTTTGAGATTTATAGAAACCCCATCGATCCGGAGAATGGAAAATCCTGGATTCAAAGGCAGAATCTCCAAGGCGGGATAAGGGAAAGGATCTAGTGTGCAATAGCCGACTGAGATAGGCGATTTCAGAATCAATCAAAGTTTATCTCTTTCTCTCTCTTCTCGTATAGGAGTAGGCATGGGATTCCCCCTATGTTTTTGTCCAGTGACAAGAAATCAAGGGAAAAACCCTTTTTTTAGCCAGAGAGATTTTGTTACTCAAAATAGATAACAGATTTCTGTATTTTATTTCTTGATTTTAAAACATTTATATAGCTGCCCGTCATATAATCAAGGCTGCGCAGTCCCCAATCATTGGGATGGATAATCTACATCGCCTTTGGTCCGAAAGGGACTTTCTTGGGCTTTGGATGCATTGAGAATCTGTTCTGGAATATCAATCACGGTTAAGGGTCTTAGCTTGCCAAGCAAACCAAGATTAAGCCAATGATGGTCTAGGGCAGAGTTCGAACACATCTCCACTCCGAGCATCGGGCTGCTGCTAGCTACCCTTCCAATGATGCCAGAGGCAGGAGCAGGGGAATAAAAGAAGGCTTGCAAAGGAGATTGGAGAATGTTGAACGAATAAACGGAGAGAAGATGGAAAGAGAAAATAAATATATATTAAAAAATGTTTGTCCCGTTTCCCACCCCCCCTCTCCAGCTCACCTGGCTCAAAAATGAGTCCACCTCACCAGCAGCTGCTCAGTGATGTGATGTGATTCATTGGGTAATCCACTCAAGGTTCACGTGCGGTGATCAAAATTTACTGGGAGGTGGTTTGACCCAAAAACTTTGGGTATCTGTGTGTCTGCGCGTGCATTGTGTTTTTTCCTCTTTTCTTTTTTCTCCTTTTTTTTTTTTTGTCTATGCGTTAAAAATAAAAAAGGGGCCATGCTTTTCTTACCTACAAAAACAAGAGGAAGGAGATATTGCTACACCCAGAACCGAAAAACCGCAAACGGACCCACCCAAGAAGTGGTTGGCAGGGTGTCAACAATTTTTTTTTAAAAAAAAAACCCAGCTACTTGGCCTTCAGGCTGAACCCCACTCTTCCAGTCAGTGTGTCAAGTTAGCCTACTTCACATCAACAATTTGTCCTCTATTTTCCATTTCAAACACACAAAAACAAAGGCCTTAATTGTTCATGCCAAGAGTTAGTTTCAAGATACGAATGGTAGGATCTTTGGGGCAAAAAGACTGGGTTGTTGTTGTTTTTCTGTCAAACACTTATGGGCATGGATGGCACTGTTGGTTGCTACACACTCTTCTCGTTTGTTTCTCCCTCTTCTGCTTCCTCTATTCTCCGTACTGGGTGACCCTGGTAGAACAAAGAATCATAGGGTTCGATTCAAAGGGACCCTGGAGGTCTTCTAGTCCAACTTCCTCTGCTCCAGGAGGAGATCCTATGTCATTCTGGACAAATCCCAAAGGTGCTTTTTTCAAAAGGCAACTCGGCTTTGTTTTTCCTTGAAGACGTTTCGCTTCTCATCCAAGAAGCTTCTTTACTTCTAACTGAAGAAGAAGGTAAAAACAAAGTCCAGTTACCTTTTGAAAAAGCACCTTTGGAACAACCCTGACCTGATGACTGAGAATCTTTATAGACATTCCAGACAAATGGCTGTCCAATCTCTTCTTGAAAACCTCCAGCGATGAAGCATCCACAACTTCTGGAGGCAAATTGTTCCACTGATTAATTGTTCTAACTGTCAGGAAATTTCTCCTTAGTTTTAGGTTGCTTCTCTCCTTGATTGGTTTCCATCTGGTGCTTCTTGTCCTGCCTTCAGGGGCTTTGGAAAGTCAATTGACCCCCTCTTCTTTGTGCCAGCCCCTCAAATATTGGAAGACTGCTATTGTGTCTCTCCTAGTCCTTCTTTTTCACTAGACTAGACCTACCCAGTTCCTGCAACCGTTCTTCATATGTTTTAGCCTCCCAGTCCCCTAATCATCCTTTCCAGAATCTCAACATCTTTTTTTACATGGTGGCAACCAAAACTGGATGCAGGATTCCATGTGTGGCCTTACCAAGGCCTTATAAAGTGGTATTAACACTTCACGTGACCTTGATTCTCTCCCTCTGTTAATGCAGCCTAGGATTGCCATGACTTTTCTGGCAGCTGCTGCACCCTGCTGGCTCTCATTTAAGTGATTGTCCACTAGGACTCCAAGATCCTTCTCGCAGTTACTGCTGTTGAGTCAGGCACCACCTATTCTGTACCTGTGCATTTCGTTGTTGTTTTTTCCTTGCCTAAATGTAAAACCTTACTCACCTCATCATTTTGTTAGAGACTAAACCGTCTTAACTCAAACCACCAGACCTCTTATTATCTTTATTGCTCTTCTCTGCACTCTTTCTGGAGTCTCAGCATCGGGCCTCTTGCCTTCTACAGACTCCCAGATGGACACACAGCACCCGGGTTCCTTTCCCAGCACCCAGATGAAGGTTATCAGCTGATGGTGTTGACAAGTTGGGTAACCTTCTCCAAAATGTGGTCAAGGTGTGACTTTCAGTCCTCTAGTCTTTCCTGTTGGGTGGGTGAGACGTTTTCACACTTTGGGGGCTGGTTAAGAAGGCAAGAACTGGAACGGGGGTCCAACAAATGCTTCAGCATTTTTGCGGGTATTTAAATGTATGGTATTTAAGTTTCTTTGGGTATTTTCCCACATCTTAATATTTGTGCTTTTAAAAGCACAAATATTAAGACATGGGAAAATACCAAAAAACCTAAATACCATATATATATATATATATATATATATATATATATATATATATATATATATATATATGTATATGTATATGTATATATATATGTATATGTATATATATGTATATGTATATGTATATGTATATATGTATGTGTGTGTGTGTGTGTGTGTGTGTGTGTGTATATATATATATATATATATATATATATATATATATATATATATATATATATGTTTTCTTATATTCATTCATAGATTTTCGCGGGTATAGGTATGTAGGTCTAGGTGTGTTCGGGTCTTTTCCCGTGTAAGATTAAGAGTATCTTGGCAACGTTTTGTAGTGATCTTTTGATCTCTTTTCCATTAATGGAAAAGAGATCAAAACACAAACGACCCAGGAGATTGCAACGCAGGACCAAGGATACCACAACAAAAGAACTCGCAAGCCTATCACACCAACCATTACCCAAGCCATTAAAACATGAGAGGCTAATGGAAAAAAGATCACTACAAAACAAACGACCCAGGAGATTATAGCACAAGATCCAGGATATCTCCACAACAAAACTCACAAGGCCATCACACAGCCCATTATACCAACATCAACTCCATCAACCAATCAAGAGGCAGCAGTGCAGCCAACCAGCCCAGCACATCAGCCCCCACCACCAGTATTTATAGAGAGATGGCAGCTCCGATCACACACTGCTTGCACTGGCACGAAGCCGAAAGCACCAGCCTGAGGATGGCGAGTGGGACCTCGCCGAAACGTCGCCAAGATACTCAATCTTACATGGGAAAAGACCCGAACACACCTAGACCTACATATATCTATCTATCTATCTATCTATCTATCTATCTATCTATCTATCTATCTATCTATCTATCTATCTATCTATCTATCTATCTATCCTCTACATCAGTGGCCCCCAACCTTTTTGAACCAGGGACCGGTTTCACGATTATTTCTTCTTCCACGGACGGTACCTGAGTGACGCGAGGCTCCACCGCCATCGGGACGGCTCTTCATTCAAGCCGCCCCCTCTTCGACGAAACTAAGGCGCGAGCACCAAACGCCGCTTCCAACCGAAAACCCGGAAGCAACCGAACCCCGGTTTCGAAACAAGATGGCGGCGCCCAAGCTTTGCGGCCCGGTAAAAAATGATCCACGGACTGGTACGGTCCAGGGACCGGTGGTTGGGGACCCTGCTCTACATGATGAAGGGCTCTTCCACATGTTGTCAACCTATATCCAGTCCTGAGCTTTCTATGTGTGTATGTATACATACATGCATACCTACGTACGTCCTCAAAGTGGTTGGTAGACTCTCTGCAAGAGTGCAAGCAAATGGGGTGTCACCATATTTAGAGAGCTTGCATACACAGGACTGGTGCCCCCCAAGTGTGTCTTTTTAAATATATTTTTTTTATTCCACCTTTATTATTTTTATAAATAACTCAAATGGCAATACTTAACATTCCTTCCTCCTCCTATTTTTCCTGCAACCACAACCCTATGAGTTGGGTTGGGCTGAGAGACCGAGATCGGCCAAAAGTCACCCAACTGGGTGCATACCTAAGGCAGGACTACAACTCCCAGTCTCCTGGTGACTGGCCCAAAGTCACATAGCTAACTGTTCATGTTAAGACAGGACTAGAATTCACAGTCTCCTAGTGATTGGCCTAAAGCAGGGGTGGGCAAACACGGCCCGCTGGCCACATCCGGCCCGTTGGTCTGTCCAATCCGGCCCGCCCCTGAAAAAATCGCTGGGCGTGGCATATTGCCCTGTGCCGCGTGGCCCCCAAAGCTGCAAAACAGTGCGGAGCGCTCTTGGGGTAGGAAAGAAAGAAGAACTTTGCAAAGGCCTCGGCTGGGAGTTCAAAATCACCTTCGAGTGCGACCTCTCCGAAGGTGAGTCCCGCCAATCCCCTTTTTTTTCCCGGGCTTCCAGGCTTAAACTTTGCAAAGGCAAAGTTTGCAGGCGGGCGTCTTCCGGGCGAGGAGCGGAAAGGGTTCCGCCCGGCGGGCGGCAGGCGGGCTGCTTGGAGCCACCTAAAGCTAGGCCGCTGCTGGTGGAGCCTTGCCCTGCCTTGGTGCCCGTTTCCCGGCTCGGCGGTCCTGCTCGGGCGGCACTTTAAAAGCCTGCTCCCAGCACCCGAGCAACTTCCAAGCAACTTGCGGCTTCCTTTTCCTCGCGGGCGCTCGCGCCTGGCCCTGAGCCGCGTGGCGGAGGGGAAACCCGGAGCACCGCCGGTCGCCTCCTCAAGCAGCCCGCCCGCCCACCGGGCGGAACCTTCCAGCTCCGGCGGGGAAGATGCTCCGCCTGAAACTTTGCCTGTGCAAAGTTTAAGCCTGAAGCCCGGAAACCCGAGCAACTTCCCAGCAACTTTCGGCTTCCTTTTAACTTGTGGGCGCTCGCGCCTTGGCCCGAGCCGCGCGGCGGCGGAGGAAGCCCGGCGAGGCGGGCGGGCTGCTTGGAGGAGGTGACCTGGCGGTGCTCGGCAGCAGCAACAGGCAGTTCTGCCGGGCTCCACTCAGGTGTCCGGCTGGGGCTGTCAGAAGTTGCTACTGCCGGCGCAGCTCCACGCTGGCTCCAGTCCGCGTTGCCTTGGGAAGGAGAAGGCAAAACCAGGAGCCGCTGAGCCTGAGCCTCCGGTGCCGCTGCTGCCGTTGCAGAGCACCGCCACGACTCTTTGCCTTTTCCTTCCCGAGGCAACGCGGGACTGGAGCCGCGGACCCGTGCCGGCAGTAGCAACTCCTGACTCAGGGGCCTCCGGGGAGGGAAGGAGGAGAAGAGGGGGGAAGGGTGGGGGGAAGGGTGGGGGGGCATTCCCAAAAAATCTTGTGCTGACCCGGCCCGTCTGTCAAATTTTAAAAGTCAATGTGGCCCCCGAGCCAAAAAGTTTGCCCACCCCTGGCCTAAAGTCACCCAGCCGGCTTTCATGCCCTAGAAAGCTCAGGACCATATATAAGTTGGAAACATATGAAAGAGGCCTTCATCCTGCAGTGGATAGACATGGCTAAAATGATGATGATGACATACTGTATATACATACATATATTTATTTATCCGTTCAATTTGAAACTGGAAACTAAATGAAATCAAATCTCCTTATTGACAAGAAGCCTTCGATCCATTGTCTCTGAACCCACATTTTCTGTGAGAAACATGTTGTTTGTGAGTTTTACGCAGTTTCTCAAATCTGGCTTTTGTTTTCGAGTGACTCTCACTTCTCCTTCGACATTTGTTTCGGATCTATATTTGTTCTTTATAGTAGCAATTGCAGAAAGCCATTGCTTGTCCACAGAGTAAAAGAGTGAATTTGAACCACAAGCCCTCCGTGAATTCACACATAGTGAGAGAAAACCAATTTGGTCTAGTGGTTCATGCACCATGCTGTGAGCTGGGAGACGGTGAGTTCTAGTCTCTCCTTAGGCATGAAAGCCGGCTGGGTGTCTTTGGGCCAATCACCAGGAGACAGTGAGCTCTAGTCCCGCCTTCAGCATGAAAGTTGGCTGGATGACTTTGGGCCAACCACCAGGAGACGGTAAGTTCTAGTCCCACCTTCGGCATGAAAGCCGGCTGGGTGTCTTTGGGCCAATCACCAAGAGACAGTGAGCTCTAGTCCCGCCTTCAGCATGAAAGCCGGCTGGGTGTCTTTGGGCCAATCACCAGGAGACAGTGAGTTCTAATCCCGCCTTCGGCATGAAAGCCGGCTGGGTGTCTTTGGGCCAATCACCAAGAGACAGTGAGCTCTAGTCCCGCCTTCAGCATGAAAGTTGGCTGGATGACTTTGGGCCAATCACCAGGAGACAGTAAGTTCTAGTCCCACCTTCGGCATGAAAGCCGGCTGGGTGTCTTTGGGCCAATCACCAAGAGACAGTGAGCTCTAGTCCCGCCTTCAGCATGAAAGTTGGCTGTATGACTTTGGGCCAATCACCAGGAGACAGTGAGTTCTAATCCCGCCTTCGGCATGAAAGCCGGCTGGGTGTCTTTGGGCCAATCACCAAGAGACAGTGAGCTCTAGTCCCACCTTCGGCATGAAAGCCGGCTGGGTGTCTTTGGGCCAATCACCAAGAGACAGTGAGCTCTAGTCCCGCCTTCAGCATGAAAGTTGGCTGGATGACTTTGGGCCAACCACCAGGAGACAGTGAGTTCTAGTCCCGCCTTAGATATGCACCGTTGGGTGACTTTTGGCCGAACTCTATCTCTCAGCCAAACCCACCTCATAGGAATGTTGTTGCAGGAAAAATAGAAGGAGGAAGGAGTATTAAGTACTGCCCTTTGTGTAATTTATAAAAATAATAAAGGTGGAATAAAAAATATTTGAAAATATATATATTTGGGGCAGAGGTGGGCTGCACTTACATTAAGAGCCGGTTCGCTGGTTGTGAACTCAACTCTCGGCCATATTGCTTCCACTTCTCATTTTTAGAATAGAAAGACAAAGAAATATTCCTTCACACTGAAGAGACAACTAAATGTAACTGTGAGAAGCCGAGCATTCTCGACAAATCAACCATCAATAGACACATAGACATTAACAACACCTATAGACCAGTGGTGGCGTTCCAAAATTTTTACTACCGGATCTGTGGGTGTGGCTTGGTGGGCGTGGCAGGGGAAGGATACTGCAAAATCCCCATTCCCTCCCCACCCCACTAACCTGCTTTCCAGCTCCGTTCTCCTGTGCAGGGCAACCGAAGAAGACCCAGCCGATCAGCTGGGACTCGGGAGGTGGAGAATAGATGGAGGCGGGGGGGCCAGTTAGAGGTGGGGTTTTCCAGTTCTCTGAACTACTCAAAATTTCCGCTTCTGGTTCTCCAGAACTGGTCAGAACCGTCTGAATGCCACCTCTGCTATAGACTATGCAAGAGAGATAATCAACCAGCCCAAAAGAGAGCAAAAAGACTCCAGCACCTTTCCACCATAGCACCCAGATCACCATGGATCAACACTTCAGCACCCAGATCACCATGGATCAACGCCAAGGTCAGACCATCAGACCAACAATCAAGTAAAAATACCCCAATCAAGAAAGCACCAAAGAGGCAACAGTAAACAGCCCAACCAAAGAATCTGTCCCCACCCACACAGATAGCCAAGACACAAAAATATAAACTGACAGCAAACTGCACTCCATACTAGCACTGATAATGTTACCTAGTTGGGTCATGAAATGTCTGCAAGAAAACAAGCAAGCTCAGAGTGTACCAAGGACCCCACAGTTCTCCTCTTCCTCCTCCTCCTCCTCCTCCTGTGCACAAATCACACCCCCTTCTTGTACTGATGATGTTACCTAGTTTGGGTAATGAAACGTTTGCAAGAAAACAACCAAGCTCAGAGACCACCAAGGATCCCTCAGGTCAACCCTGAGCTACAAATATTCCTCTTTATGAAATGGAAATGTGAGGAAGGGTCTGGCTGATACAGTAACTATGTGTATTTGTTCTCCCCCCCACTTTTAAAAAAAAATGCCACCATCCCTTAATCAAAGTGAACTTCCGTTATAGATGTCACCAGTTTTACACCAAGATAATCAGCAGAAACCATAATTTCCTGGAAAGGACACTAGGCAGGTCGAGCGGCCGCAAAATTTATGATCAAGGTTTGCGATTATCCAGAGACGGGAAGAAGAAAACTGTAGCAAACAACTCACCCCAATGAAAAATAGCACGAAGGTGACTGGGGGAAAGTTGGCTGGACAGTAAACGAAAACAAGGAAGAATAGAAGAAAGAAGACGAAAAACAAAATTTGGGGATTTTTTTTTTTTTGAACACAATTTTATTAATTTTTAAAGACAAACAAAACATAAAAACATCCAGCTTTCTTTCATACAAACAGTGTGTCGGTTGGTTTACCAGTTTTTGTGCATTCATTTCGTAGTCTCAATTACAGTTACATTACATAATAACTCATATTATCAATCAAAAATTATATACCCTAGTATCACTATTAAACAATCATTTGACTATGATTTTATTCATTCATACTTTGCGAGATAACTATAATTTACTTAATTTATTTTATAACAAATCATATAATCATACCAAATCTATCCTGGAAACTTTTTATAGATGTAATATCAAATAAAAAAGAAAAAAAATATCTCTTTATATATTCATTATTATCTAAAATTCTAAATATTCTATTATTGTATTTTATCATCCAACCATTGATAGAAAAGGTCCCAAAAAATTTGGGGATTTTTGACTAGGGTGGAGGGCTTAAACCTTAAAGCAAAGAGATAGAACACAGAATAACAGAGTTGGAAGGGACCTTGGAGGTCATCAAGCTTCTCCCACCTTGGTTGATTTTTTTAAGGGGAAACTTTTGAAAAATGAGCTATTTTAGACACCATACTTTGCTGTTGCCATCTTCGTTCTTTTCATGGTGTGCAATCAAAGTACACTCTTAGTGGCCACATGAGTACAGCTGGTCCTCGACTCACAACCACAACAGAGCCCCAAATTTCTGTTGCTAAGCAAGACCGTTGTTAAGTGAGTTTCACCCCTCTTTACGACCTTTCTTGCCACAGGCGGTAAATGAATTACTGCAGTTGTTAAGTTGGCAGCACGGCTGTTAAGGGAATCTGACTTTGCCGTTGGCTGCAAAAGGGAATTACGTGACCCCGGGACACTGCAACCGTCGTAAGTACATGCCAGTTTCCAAGCGTCTGAATTTTGATCACGGAACCGTGGGGATGCTGCAATCATCGTAAATGGGACAAACAATCACAAGTCACTTTTTTCAGTGCCGCTGTAACTTTGAATGGTCACCAAATGGACTCTTCTAAACCGAGGACAGTCTGTAAATAATAAATCAATTTAAAACAATGAAACCAGTGGTGAAGGTTGAGAACAAACCAGGCAAATCAAAATCTAGTCCAACCCCACTGCCAAAGCAGGAGACCTTACACCATTTCTGACAGCTGGCAGTCCAGTCTCTTCTTGAAAGCCTCCAGGGATGAAGCTCCCACAACTTCAGAGGGCAACTTCTGTTCCATGGGTTGATTGTTCTCCCTGTCAGAAAAATTCTCCTTATTTCCAGGTTGAATCTTTCCTTGTTCAGTTTCCATCCGTTATTCCTTGTCTGGCCTTCAGGTGCTTTAGAAAATAACTTGACCCCTTTCTTTCTGTGGCGGCCCCTCAAATATTGGAAGACTGCTATCCTGTCTCCCCTGGTCCTTCTCTTCCCAAGACTAGCCAGGCCCAGTTCTTGTAACTGTTCTTCATATGTTTTAGTCTCCAGTCCCTTAATCAGAGGTGGTATTCAGCCGGTTCGGACCGGTTGTGGAGAACCAGTAGTGGAAATTTTGAGTAGTTCTGGAGACTCGGCCAATCCCACCTCTGACTGGCCCCACCAACCCCATCTCTTCTCCACCTCCCATTGAGTCCCAGCTGATCGGCTGGGTCTCCTTTTGTTGCCCTGCACAGGAGAACGGAGCTGGAAAGCAGGTTAGCGGGGTGGGGAGGGAGGGGGGATTTTGCAGTATATCCTTCCCCTGCCACGCCCACCAAGCCACACCCACTGAACCGGTAGTAAAAATGTTTTTCTATCCCATAACGACCGTAGTGATTCGCTTACCCACCCTGGCAGAAAAGGTCGTAAAATGGAGCGCAACTCCCATTAACAACAACTCCCATTAACAACTTAGCAATGCAAGTTTTGGGGCTCTGTTGTGGTCGTAAGTCGAGGACTTGTCTGTATGGAGGTAGTCCTCGACTAAACGACCGCAATTGAGCCCAACGTTTCTGGTTGCTAAGCGAGACATTTGTTGAGTGAGTTCTGCCCCATTTGACGACCTTCCTTGTACAGTCCTTAAGTGAATCACAGCAATCATTAAGTAAGTCACACGGTTGTTAAGTGAACCTGGCTCCTCCCCCCCCCTGACTTTTCTTGTCAGAAGGTCCCAAAAGGGGATCACGTGACCCCAGGACATTGCAACGGTCATAAATGTGAGTCAGTTGCCAAGCGTCCAAATTACGTGACTAACTATGATGCTGCAATGGTCATAAGTGTGAAAGATGGCCTTGTCGCACCCACCAAGCCACGCCCACCAAACCACACCATACCCACCAAGCCATGCCTACAGAACCGGCAGTAAAAAAAAAATTGAATACCACCACTGCTCCTAATCATCTTTGTTGCTTTTCTCTGCATTCTTTCTAGAGTCTCCACATCTTTTTAATAGTGTGGTGACCTAAACTGGATGCAGGATTCCAACTGTGGTCTTAAGAAGGCCTGATAGCAATAGCGCTTAGACTTATATACCACTCCACAGTACTTTACAGCAGGGGTCCCCAACCACCGGTCCGCGGACCGGGACCGGTCTGTGGAACAAATCCTACTGGGCCGCTGGTTTGCTGGGCGCCGCCATCTTGTTTTGATGAAAAAGTGCTTCCAGTGAGCTTTTCCGGGTAGAAAGCTCACCAGAAGCACTTTTTCGTCAAAACAAGATGGCGGTGCCCAGCTGATGCCGGTACCGGGCTGCGGCATAAAAAGGTTGGGGATACCGGGCGCGGCATAAAAAAGGTTGGGGACCACTGCTTTACAGAACTCTGTGGGCCAGGGGTCTCCTCCAAGCTTGGCAACTTTAAGACTTGTGGACTTCAAACTGGCTGAGGAATTCTGGAAGTTGAAGTCCACAAGTCTTAAAGTTGCCAAGGTTGGAGGAGACCCCTGGAGGAGACTCTGGGCAGTTTACAAAGTCAGTATCTTATCCCCAACGATCCGGGTCCTCATTTTACTGACTTTGGAAGGATGGAAGTCTGAGTCAACCTTGAATTCCCTTAGGATCAAAGCCCAGGCAACGGGCAGAGTCAGCCTGCAAATACCGCTTTGTAACCGCTGTGCCACCATAGCTTGGTAAAGATGCCCTTCAAAAGCGGAGAAACTTTCTTCGGGAAGATTTTGACTTCTGCAGTCTATGGAAGAAGTATGATGACAATAACCCTAAGAATGACGATAACCAGATTACTACAAATGTTAGTCTCTACAGAGGCAGATGATTGCCATCTGGACTGAATGAGGTCAAAATAGTTCAGTGCAGTTTTTTTTTCCCCCCCAACCTGGGCAGCTTTAAGAGATGTGTGGACTGCAACACCCAGAATTCCTCAGCCAGCCCTTGGCAACCTTTATGAAGCTTGGACTTCAACTCCCAGAATTCCTCAGTCAGAATGGCTGGGAGTTGAAGTCCACTCCGCTGAAAGCCGCCAAGGTTGAAAAAAATATATATACAGTTTTAAGAGGACATTAATCCTAAGGGAGGCCTCTGATCCAAAACGGTGATGTCATAAAAAGCAAGGGAAGACCACAGATGGTCCTCCTCTGTCCATAACCAAGGAGGGTCAGGATGAAACCAAAGAAGAAGACCTAGTAAGAATATCCTTCGGGGATGGTTTCATTTTCGGTTTGCTTCACGCTTCTTGGTCTCCCCTAATATGTCCAGATTCCAGACTGGATGCTAACAATCATCAGGAGGCATCCAGGTTAGAAGAAAGAGGGCGGTGGGAAGAAGAGTTGAATTTCTCTCTTCAGAAAAGGCTAGAAGTTCATCGTCACAGATTTCTTATTAATAGACCAGTGGGCAGGGGTGGGCTCAGGGGTGGGATACGACATGGTTAACTATCGGTTCGGTGATTTACGAGGTTCGGTGATTTATGATGTGTCTTCCCTGCGAATCCCTGTAATTTCCCTGTAAATCGTCATCAGCACGCTGCACGCAGAGAAGCAGCCTTTAAAACAGCCCTCTTTTCCTGCTTTTTTAACTGCAGCTGTGCCTCGTTCAGCCGCTGAAGTTGAAAAAACAGGAAATAAAGGTCAGGTAAGAGCCCAGGTGGGCGGGTGGGCAAAAACATCAGCAGACATCAGAGCTACTGGTTCTACAGAGGTGGACAGAACCGGTAGAAACCCACCCCCCCTTTTAGCAAGGGGCTCTCTGCCCTAATGACTGGCTGGGTGGGCGTGGCTGGGTGGTCATGTGACTGGGTGGGTGTGGCCAACTCAACGTCACTCCTTTGCCCTAATTGCCTAAAAAAAGATAATATATCAAAAAGCTGTTTATTATTTCGTGCATTTAATACTTAAATAAAAGACTGGTGAAACCAGGCTTACTAGCAGTGACTGTAAGAGAGATCTTGGAGTCTTAGCGGAGTTTCTGGTGAGTTACGTGATTCTTATTATTTGGGAATTAATCCCCTTGGAGGCTAGTGGCTATGTGATCTGATTTTTCCCAAGCGCTGAGTGGATTGTTTATCTAGTTTGCCATACTTTTACGAGGTGTGAAATGCTCTTGGCTGAATGCCCAGAAGTTCAATTAAGCTTATATATATTTGGCTCAGATTTGTGCAAATCACCCTGAAATGTAATAAATAACAATAGCACTTAGACTTATATACTGCTTTATAGTGCTTTAGTGCTGATAGATAGATAGATAGATAGATAGATAGATAGATAGATGATAGATAGATAGATAGATAGATAGATAGATAGATAGACAGATAGACATAGATGGATGGAGAGAGAGAGAGAGAGAGACGGACAGATGGATAGACAGACAGACAGACAGACAGACAGACAGACAGACAGACAGACAGACAGACAGACAGACAGATAGATAGACAGACATAGATGGATAGACAGATAGATGGATAGATAGATAGATAGATAGATAGATAGATAGATAGACAGACAGACAGACAGACATAGATGGATGGATGGAGAGAGAGAGAGAGATAGATAGATAGACAGACAGACAGACAGACAGACAGACAGAGAGATAGACAGGCAGACAGGGATAGATAGATAGATAGATAGATAGATAGATAGATAGATAGATAGATAGATAGATAGATAGATAGGTGGGTGGGTGGGTGGGTGGATAGATAGATAGATAGATAGATAGATAGATAGATAGATAGATAGATAGATAGATAGATAGATAGATAGATAGATAGATAGACATAGATGGATAGATAGACAGAGATAGATAGATAGATAGATAGATAGATGATAGATAGATAGATAGATAGATAGATAGATGATAGATAGACAGATAGATAGATAGATAGATAGATAGATAGATAGATAGATAGATAGATAGATGAGAGGGGGAGACAGACACTGTAGAGATAGATTGGTAGAGATGGGTGGATGGATGAAAATATGGATATAGATAGATAGATAGACAGACAGACAGATAGATAGATACTATAGAAATAGGGATGGATGGATGGAAGGAAGGAAGAAGCCATTGCAACTCTGTGGTTTGCTTGTCTCTTTTCCAGAATGACCTTAACCACCTTGTTCCTACTCCATGGGTGGTGACAGTCACAGCTTCCTGGAACTTCGCAGTCCCAAGAACGTTTTCATCCACCGGAAGGAGAGACGAAGCAACCGGCTGGCCAGAGAAGGCAGGCCAAAGAGCTTTAGGGTGACAAGATGGCAGGTGTACCGCCACCAACACCACCCATACCGTCCCCGCCCCCACCCCTCCAACCACCCCCTATGCCTGGCCCCTATGCAGGCTACCCACCACCGGGATATCCGCCCCCTTATGGATATCCCTCACCACCAGTCCGTGTCTATGTGACGGAGCCGATACACACCAGGGAACAGGCACATGCGGCTGGCTGGCTGGAAGGCTGTTGCACAGCCCTCTGCTGTTGCTGGCTCTGCGAACTCCTCTCACGTCACGCGACGCCTCCTATTTAGGATCGCAACTATCAAAAACCCAGCCGGGCATCATCCTCTGACATGGCTTCCCAGGACTGTAATAAACAATAAACATCTTTCTAACGGGGACGAGGACCTGCGTCTCTCCAGATCCAGTTTTCGTTTCGTTTCATTTCACGCACCAGGTTGGAAATTGGGAGGCTGACTTCGAGTCCTGCCTTAGCCATAAAAAATCTACAGGGTGACTTTGGGCCAATCACCTGGAGACTGTGAGTTCTAGTCTGGGCTTAGGCTTGAAATCAGATTGGATGACTTTGGGCCAATCACCAGGAGACTGAGTTCTAGTCCAGGCTTAGGCATGAAACCAGGTTGAATGGGTTTGGGCCAATCACCAGGAGACTGTGAGTTCTAGTCCAGGCTTAGGCATGAAACAAGGTTGAATGGGTTTGGGCCAATCCCCAGGAGACTGTGAGTTCTAGTCCAGCGTTAAGTTTGAAACCAGATTGAATGACTTTGGGTCAATCACCAGGAGACTGTGAGTTCTAGTTCAGGCTTAGGCATGAAACCAGATTGAATGACTTTGGGTCAATCACCAGGAGACTGTGAGTTCTAGTCCAGCGTTAAGTTTGAAACCAGATTGAATGACTTTGGGTCAATCACCAGGAGACTGTGAGTTCTAGTTCAGGCTCAGGCATGAAACCAGGTTAGATGACTTTGGGCCAATCACCAGGAGACTGTGAGTTCTAGTTCAGGCTCAGGCATGAAACCAGGTTAGATGACTTTGGGCCAATCACCAGGAGACTGTGAGTTCTAGTCTGGGCTCAGGCATGAAACCAGGTTAGATGACTTTGGGCCAATCACCAGGAGACTGTGAGTTCTAGTCCAGGCTTAGGCATGAAACAAGGTTGAATGGGTTTGGGCCAATCCCCAGGAGACTGTGAGTTCTAGTCCAGCGTTAAGTTTGAAACCAGATTGAATGACTTTGGGTCAATCACCAGGAGACTGTGAGTTCTAGTTCAGGTTTAGGCATGAAACCAGATTGAATGACTTTGGGTCAATCACCAGGAGACTGTGAGTTCTAGTTCAGGCTCAGGCATGAAACCAGGTTAGATGACTTTGGGCCAATCACCAGGAGACTGTGAGTTCTAGTCCAGGCTCAGGCATGAAACCAGGTTAGATGACTTTGGGCCAATCACCAGGAGACTGTGAGTTCTAGTTCAGGCTCAGGCATGAAACCAGGTTAGATGACTTTGGGCCAATCACCAGGAGACTGTGAGTTCTAGTTCAGGCTCAGGCATGAAACCAGGTTAGATGGCTTTGGGCCAATCACCAGGAGACTGTGAGTTCTAGTCCAGGCTCAGGCATGAAACCAGGTTAGATGACTTTGGGCCAATCACCAGGAGACTCTTGAGTTCAGCCTACCAAATCAGTATCACCTCTGTCTTTCTGGGTTCTTCAATCTTCCATAAAGAAAAATGGTGTTCAGAGGGATGAATAGATGACATTTTAGATCCCCTTCAACAATTGTATGCTTCCCCAATGTCATCATCATTCTTTACACAAGATTAATATCCTTCTATCTGTGCCTGAAAATCTGCAGGCCTCTTACACTGTGTAACCACAAACATCTAATTCCTCCGGAGTGCTGTGCTGCACCCTTTCTAAATAAATATATATTTTTTGCATTTAAAGCTGAGTCTTCAATGTGGCATCCTGCTTTGCCTCTGGTTTCACGGTTCAGTAAAAACAGATTCTATATCGTGACTTGTAAACCTGACTTAATATGATTGGTTGCACAGTCAGCCAGATGTTTACACCAGAATTTGCATTTTTGTCCAGATATTGAGTTTGGGCTAGGCAGATGTGGATGTTTGGGGGTGTCAAAAGTCTCCCCGCAGGATGTCAGCTGTTTCAAGTCAAGCTGCCTTTTGCAATTGACTGGTGGGGATTGTGCCAGTGCCAATGGTGTTCAAATAGTGCTCCAGATCTTTGGGGTTTGCACCCAAGATGCCAGTTACTCTTGGTATTATCTTTGCTTTCTTTCATTCTGCTTCTATTTACAGGTCTTTGTAGTTTGTGATCTTCTCTGGTTCTTTCTGTTCTCTTCTGCTGTCTCCAGTTTCTGCCGAATCCACTATCCAGACTTTTGTTGTCTTTCTGATCAACACACCTTAGCCCACATCCACCTAAAAGAAACAGAAAGAAAAGATTCACTTCCACAAGGCAATGTAGACAATGCATGTGATTTATTGTTCAACCAAGTTAAAAAAAAAAATTGCTGTGAATGCTAACTCTGGCTTGTGAACAAAGTAGGAGATTTCACACTCCATTAACAACCATGCTGATTTTCATGAATCACAGAAAAGCCGCCGCCTCCTTTCTCTTTTTTCTCTTTCTCCTTCTCCTTTTCATCTCACTTCATCTCACTCCTTCTCCTTCTTCTCCTTTTCCTTTTCATCTCGTTTCTCCTCTCCTCTTTCCCTTCTCTTCTCCCCTCCTTCCCCTCCTCCTTTCTTTCTTTCCTTCCTTCCTCCTCTTCATTCCCTCCTGCTCCTTCTTCTTCTCTACTCCTTCTCACCTCCTCCTTCTCTCCTCATTCCTCCTTCTTCTCTTTCTTCTCCTTCTTATCTCTTCTCCTTCTCTTCTTTCTCATCCTCATTCCCTTCTTCTATCTTCTCCTACTCCTCATTCCCTCCTTCTCCTATCTTCTTCTACTCCTCCTCATTCCCTCCTTCTCCTCTTTCTTCTTCTTCTTCTTCTTCTTCTTCTTCTTCTTCTTCTTCTTCTTCTTCTTCTTCTTCTTCTTCTTCTTCTTCTTCTTCTTCTTCTTCTTCTTCTTCTTCTTCTTCTTCTTCTTCTTCTTCTTCTTCTCATATGTTCTCCTTCTTCTCTCATTCCTCCTATGTCCTTCTCCTATGCCTCATTCCCTCCTTCTTCTCCTCCGTCTACTTCTTTTTATCTCTCTCTCTCCTCCTCCTCCTCCTCCTCCTCCTCCTCCTCCTCCTCCTCCTCCTCCTCCTCCTCCTCCTCCTCCTCTTCCTTCATCTACTTTTTCTTCTTCTCCTTCTCCTAGCATTCTCGCCCTGCCGTGCCCCTTCCGCCTCTGACTAATGTACCCTTTCCCAAGCTTCGGGCTTGGCCTACATCTTTCCAAGAAGCGACTTTGATCGCTGATTATTTGAAACTGAAATGATAGTAGATACATAACCCACAGAATCAGATGGTCTTAAGTCATAGTTTCCAACCGTCAACAGAAGGACTATATAAAGAAGATAGCCCCACGCAGAGAACAAAGACCTCCAACCTTCTCTCTCTGGCTTTGCAACATCTACCCTAGAGCCAAAATGGGTGGTGATTGGACACTCCGCTCCCTTTTGATGGCTCTCCTGTCTATCTCCTTGGTGGCAGCTGGTAAGTAGCTTCGAAGGCCGTTCTCCAAGGGGTTTCCTTCTTGCCCGAATGAAGCAGGAAGAAACAAAAGCAGGTTGTAAAGGATAGAAATATCCCTTGGAGGTCCTCTGGTCCAACTTCTGCTCGATGGATGACTTCCTAGGGATGATTCTCTTTCATGAAGGTCAGGGGTGGGCTTCAAATAATTTAGCAACTGGTTCTCTGCCTGATTGCTGATGGCCATAATGGGTGTGGCCCAGTCCAGGGGTCTCCAGCACCACCCTGGGAGTAAAATCAGGCCACGGGCTTATTTCTGGCCTTCCAGAACTTCCAGGGGGCCTGTGTTTTGGCCCTTCCCGAGCCTCCTCACGGGCCCTGGATTTACCTGCAATCCAAAATGGGCCACGTAGGAACTCGTGGGAGGGGCAGGGAGGGGTGGAATTTGCCAGTTCACCAAACCAGCCATAAAATTAACAACCAGTTCGCCTGAACCAGTGCGAACAGGTAGCAGCCCACCCCTGATCCAAGTCATGGTTGTCCCAAGGGTGTTTTCCCAAAAGGCAACGGGATTTTCTAGGTTATTTTCCTTGCAGTAAGAAAAACCTAAAGACCACCCCTGGAATACTGCATTCCCATTACCCAAAAAGATATTTTGAGACTTTGGAAAAAGTGTCGAGAAGAGCAACTTAAGATGATTAAAGGCTTGGAGACTAAAACATACGAAGAATGATGGCAGGATTTGGGCTAGTCTAAAAAAAAAAGGACTGGGGTGACATGATAGCAGGATCCCAGTATTTGAGGGGTTGCCACAAAGAAGAGGGGGTCAACCTATTTTCCATAACACCAAAAGGCAAGGCAAGAAACAAGGGATGGAAGCTAGCCAAGGAGAGAAGCAACCTAAAACTAAGGAGAAATTTCCTAACACGGAGAACAATCAACCCAACAGCTTCCCTTCAGAAGTTGTGGGTGTTCCATCACTTCAGGTTTTTAAGAAGAGATTGAACAACCGTTTATGTGAAATGGTAAACACCTGCTCAAGCAGGGGGTTGGCCTTGAAGACCTCCAAGGTCCCTTCCAATTCTGCTATTCTATCTCTGACAGGTGACCTTCCAGCCTTGTATGAGGGTCTCCAGTGAAGAAGACTCAGCACTTTAGGCAGCAGCCTTCCTGTTAACTCAAGGATCTCCAAACTTGACAACTTTGAGACTTGTGGACTTCAACTCCCAGAATTCCCCAGCCAGCATGGTTGGCTGAGGAATTCTGGTAGTTGAAGTCCACAAGTCTTAAAGTTGCCAAGTTTGGAGACCTCTGTGCAAACTGACAACTCATATGGATCAGAAGGTCCTCCTGAGATCTATTTTGAACCTGGGAAATGTCCATTCCATCGATACACATGGACATCTCAACTTCTCATGGTGATACCCAACTTTCAGCTGTGTTTTCCCAAGGTGTATGGAATCCGTGAAAGTGGGAAGAAACAAAGGAAGTGACTCAAGTCCTTTCTCCAGCTGTGGTCCAGAGGGTCAGCCCTAAACTGAGACCTTGGGTTCTTCTGGGTGTGAATCCTAATCGCTCAACTCTGGCTTTCTGCAAGGAATACAGTTTGTAGCCTGCCAGCAAGCCCAACTGTATTACATAATTTCTGAAACTCTAACGGTAGGGAAGAAAGACATTAGCAGAATAACAGAGTTGGAAGAGACCTTGGAGGTCTTCTAGTCCAACCCCCCGCTCAAGTGGAGACCCTATTACAATTCCTGACAAATGGCTGTCCAATCTCTTCTTAAAAACCTCCAGTATTGAAGCACCCACAATGTCTGGAGGAAAACCGTTCAACTGATTTTGTTCACACTGTCAGGAAATTTCTTCCGAGTTTTAGGTTGCTTATCTCCTTGATGAGTTTCCATCTGTTGCTCCTTATCCTGCATTTGGGCCCTTTGGAGAATGGGTTGACCCCCTCTTCTTTGTGGCAGACCCTGAGATACAGATTAACAGAGTTGGAAGGGACCTTGTAGGTCATCTAGTCCAACCCTCTGCCCAAGCAGAAGAACCTACACCAAATGGCAGTCCAGTCTCTTCTTGAAAGTTTCAAGTGCTGAAGATCCCAAAACTTCTGAAGGCAACTTCTGTTCCATGGATTGATTGTTCTCACTGTCAGAAAGTTTCTCCTTATTTCCAGATTGAATCTCTCCTTGTTCAGTTTCTATCCATTATTCCTTGTCTGGCCTTCAGGTGCTTTAGAAAATAGTTTGACGCCCTCCTCTCTGGGGCAGCCCCTCAAATATTGGAAGACTGCTATCATATCTCCCCTCAGTATCTGCATCTCAGTTGTCTCCACATTGCCCAAATATTAGGAAGAGCACCGGGGTTCTTCTGCTCTGCAGAAAAAAATGAAGATCCAACAAGAGGAATAATTTTTCAGTGGAGATATCTACATATGAAACTCATTCCTGAAGTCTTATTGAGGTAGATCCTTCTTCGCCTCTTTCCAGGACCCCTTCGCAGCCGGATCGTTGGAGGCCGTGAAGTGAAGCCCCATTCCAGACCTTACATGGCAGCTTTGAAAATCAATGGACATTTTGGATGTGGGGGGTTCCTCATTGCCCCCCGGTGGGTGTTGTCAGCAGGCCACTGCAACGGGTGAGTTTGCATTTGAGATGAACAGTTTCCCTAACTGGATGGATGGATGCATTGAATGGATGTGCTATCTATTTCAGCGGTCACCAACTGGTGGTCCATGAGAAAATTTTGGTGGCCCGCAGAAAAATCATTCACATTTTTTTTACATTGCACTAAATCAGGGGTCCTCAAGCTAGCGCCCCTGAGCCGGATATGAGTCTCGTCCTTTCGGGGACTTTTTCTGTAGGTCAGGGGGCCAGAAATTCCGACTTGGGGTCTGCTTCAGCCTCCCTGTGTGGGGCTTTGGGAGAAGGCTGGAGAGAAGGGCCACTGGTGGGCGAAGAGCCGGAGGGCCTTGTTTCCAGTGGGACTCCGTCATGGTCTGGAACTGGTTGGCCATCTCAGCCCACTGAGTCTCCGGGTTCTGGTACCCGGCCTTGAACTCCTGCAGGTTTTCCTTCTGCTTGGAAAGCCTATGCTCCTAGTCCTTAGTGAGGTGCTTCTGCTGAGCCTCCTTCTCGGTCAGATCCAGTTTGAACGGAACCGGCTGTTTTGCCAACTCTTTCTCCTGGCGGCTGTTTAGCTCCAACAACCGCTTCGTGTTTGGGGCCCTAAGGAGCCTGGGCGGGCAGGGGAGGAGCGGCTGGGAGGGGAGGGGCGAGTAGAGGCCGGTGAGATGCCCCCTCGATGTGAGTAACATCAAGCTGGCCACACCCACCCAGTCACATGACAAACTAGCCACGCCCACCCAGCCGGTCATTAGGCAGATCGTATTAGTGGTCCGCAAGATTTAAAATGATGAATTTTAGTGGTCCCTGAGAGCTGAAAGGTTGGTGACCCCTGATCTATTTGACTGCCAGACCCTTTGGATGGCTTCCAAACATCATAAAAAAAACACAGAAGTACAAAACATTTTAACCGAATAAGTTAAAATCGGAGTCCTACCGGGGTGGTGGAATCTTGTTCCTAGTCCACTCACCCCCTCCAACATGGCTATCAGGATTCCTGGCCAATTGGCAGAGCCAGGTTTCAGGGCTCTTGTGGAAGGCTTATGGTGCAGGGGGGGGGGGAGAGCAGATCTCACCTTGGGGAAGGTATGATGTTCCGGAGGGCGGGAACCATGGCATAAAAAGCCCTTCTCCTGGATCCCACTAGCCAGCGGGAAGTCCTTGGCCAAGGGGGTTGACAACAAAGCAAATGGGGCAGGCCAATCCCTTAGGGGTGTGACAGCTCCTCATGTAACCTGGACCAATGCCATGCAGGTCTTTAAAGGTGATACCTGACCCCTTGAGTTGGACCCGGAAGCAGATTGCCAACCGGTGCAGCTCATGCAACAGGCCACACTTTGGGGCCCCAAGAACTGTCCGCGCAGCCGAATTCTGCACCAGCTGTAACTTCTGAATACTCTTCAAGGGTAGCCCCAGGTAGAGCGCATGGCAGTAGTCTAGCCATGAGATGTCCAGGGCAGTGGTGGGATTCGAAAAGTTTTACCACTGGGTTCGGTGGGTGTGGCTTGGTGAGTGCGCTTTGCACACGTGCACACACTTTGCATGCGCATGAGCACTAAATGCGCACTTTGCGCAGGCACAAAGGCGTTCTAACTCACCTCCTGCCAGCCTGCATTCTCCCGGTCGCTTCAGCAGCTGCCGCGCAGTGCTATTCTGTGCCGCGCAAAGCAGCTGCGTTTCAGATTCAGAGGACAAAGGTGAGTATGGGAGCTCGGGCGGCCAGTTGGGCCCAACAGCAGAGCAGCGGAGAGAACAGGTTTGGTCTCCACTGCTCATCGCCGCTACCTGTGCTGTTCAGACAGTATATAGTTGATTGGGAATTGGGAGCTGTCCCCTTAAGGGAATGCCTCATAGTAAATGTAGCTAATGCCTCTTGGGAAATGTAGCTAATGCCTCATGGGAAATGTAGTTCGTGTCATGTGGTCACATCTGTAATCCTGATTGGTCACTGAATTGACCCTTGGTTGGGTTTGGGGGAGTTTCCTTTATTCTTGCTTGGACCCCAGCATCGTGCTGGTGTCTTTCCCTTTGCTCCATCGTTATGGGATGCAGATAACTATATTTTCACACTATGAAGACAAAGATTGGACATTAGATGAATCTCAACATAACGGTGAGTTATACCTTGAGGATGCCTATTACAATCCAATAAAGAAATTTTGTATGGAAGCCTTTGTAGAGTTTATCGAACTGTCTTTATATTCAGCCAGCAAGTTAAAGACAGAACACTACCGGCTCAGCAGAACTGGGCCGAACTGGTAGAATAGCACCACTGGTCCAGGGCTTGAATATCTGAGTGATACTATGGAGTGGTGTCCATAGCAAGGAGGGCTCCGAGAGAAATGGCTTTGATCTTCACAGAGGTGGGGGAGATCTCAGAGTGACGCCCCATGTGCTGAAATGTGGCACACCATAATTGGGGCGATTTGGGGGTGATTTTGGTTCTGAATCAGGGGTGGCTTTCTTTTTTGTTTCCTTTCTAGAGATATTTCCGTCATTTTGGGGGCGCACGATCTGAACGCTTTTGAAGAGACCCGGCAAGTGTTTGGAGTCATAAGCTATCACGAACATCCCGGTTATTCCGTAGTAGCGGGTATCCCTTTCAACGACATCTTGCTGCTGAAGGTATGAAGAAAAACAACCCTTGGTCGTTCCAATATCAAATGCGAGCACCATTCGTTTTGCCTACAGGTAGTCCTCGACTTACGACCATTTGTTTAGTGGCCTTTCAAAGTTAAAATAGCACTTAAAAAGTGATGTATGACCATTTTTCACTTACAGCCTTACCGCCTTTGCAGCATTCCCACGGTCGCATGATCAAAATTCAGATGCTTGGCAATTGGTTCATATTTATGATGGTCGCAGTGTCTCAGGGTCATGTGATCACCTCTTGTGACATTCTTACAAGCAAAGTCAGCGAGGAAGCCAGATTCGCTTAATAATCGTGTTACTAACTTAAGAACCGCAGTGATTCACTCAACAACTGTGGCAAGAAAGGTCATAAAATGGAGGAAAACTCATTTAACAACTGTCTTGCTTAGCAACCAAAATGTTGGGCCCCATGGTGATTGTACGTCGAGTTGTATTTGAATCAGTAGATGAAACGAAAGAGCTGAAATGTGCAATTTTCCATACTTGGCAACCCTTGAAATCCATGCCTCCAAACATATACAAATTATACTTCGAACAAAGTCACTCAGATGATTAAAAACATATTTCTCAGATTTGCAAATATATATAGTCTTTGACTTACAACCACAACTGGGACCAGAAAATTCAATGTTAAGTGACGTATTTATAAAGTGAAGCGTCGCGTTGGTTGCCGTGATTTGCCCAAATTTTGATCACTTGATTGTAGCAATGCTGCAGTGGTCGTAAGTGTAAGGACCAGTCATAAGTCCCTTTTTTCAGTGTCGTCGTAACTTTGAGCAGTCACTAAATTTATAAGTCTTTCAGAATGTATTGAAAAAGACACAAACATTTCAAGGGTCAGTTTATCCCGTTTAAGCTTCTCTGCAAGTCCAACAAGACGCGCTAAGAATTACACTGTATGTCATGGTGGATAAACCCATCTGTGGATAAGACAAATCAAAATCTGGGGGTGTATTTTGGAACCAAAAATTAGCACGGCTGTAAGGATATACAATAGAGGTCGTCTTCAATTTGCTTAGCAACCGTTCAAAGTTAAGATGGAGTTCAAAAAAGTACTTAAGCCCTAGATTCCAACTTATGATGCCCCCCTCCCTGCTCTCATCCTGTGGTCACTCGATCGCATTTTTGGCGCTTGAGCCTCGACGGCGCAGTGGTTAGAGTGCAGTACTGCAGGCCATTTCTGCTGACTATCAGCTGCCTGCAATTTGGCAGTTCAAATCCCACCAGACTCAAGGTTGATTCAGCCTTCCATCCTTCCAAGGTGGGTAAAATGAGGACCCAGGTTGTTGAGGGCAATAGGACGCCTCTGTAAAACCGCTTAGAGAGGGTTGTATAGCACTGTAAAGTGGTATATAAGTCTGCTATTGCTATTGCTTCAGAGGTGGTATTCAGCAGGTTCTGACCAGTTCTGAAGAACCGGTAGCGGAAATTTTGAGTAGTTCGGAGAACCAGCCAATACCACCTCTGACTGGAGATTTTACAGTATCTTTCCCCTGCCACGCCCACAGAACCAGTAGTAAAAAAATTTGAATCCCACCATTGTATTGCTTGGCAACTGGCTGGCACTTATGACTGTTGGCAGCATCCTTGGGTCACCTGACTGCCCTTAATGACATTTTCTACTTCTGGTTTCCTGCCAAAAACATCCATTACAGACAATGCGTTCACTTAATGATGGTGGCAATTGCTTAATGATCACAAATTTTCCTAATGTCATAAAATTGGATGGTTGTGTGGTGACCTGCTTGATGACCAGGGGTTCAATTAAAGTTGTAAGTCGAGGACTACCTATAGTTTCGCTAGGAGACACTTGATTAAATTCAACCGGAATATTTTCTTGCTTTTTTTCTTCTCGATGGCAGCTGGACCGTGAAGCTCAACTGAATGAATACGTTCAAATGATCCCTATCCCAAAGTCCATGGACGACCTTCCTAAAAACACCCCATGTTCTGTGGCGGGATGGGGCCGGAGAGATGCCACGTATTTTCCCACACCGAAGCTCTTTGAGACCAATGTGACGGCCCTCGGTCGTAGAAAATGTCTCCTGTTTGATCCAGAACTTACTGACGGGATGATGTGCGCTGGCAGTCGGGCCACGCTCTGCGATGTTAGCAATGTGAGTGACATCATCTTTGGGTGTTTTTTTCCCCTTTTTCCTACAATAAAAGGGTATTTTCCTTCTTTGTTTCAGTGATCATGGACATTTAAGATATGTTTGCGACACATTTTTAAAGGCAATGAAAGCTGTCAGGGAATGGCACAGCTGGTGTCCAAATGGAGTCAAACATGCTGACATGAACTTGTAGTTTGATATAAATATATTTTACATCTATATACCATATCAAACAAGATAGTCAGGCAAACTAGAGTGTCATGAGGTAAATGAACACAGCAAGAGCATCATGAGGTAAATCACAGAACGCACACAGAAGAAAAGGGCGGGGAAAAAGGGAAACTCCCCTCCACATCCACAGCAACCAATCACAGCTTAGATTGCCTCATGCAGGAGCCAGCTCTTTTCAACCACTCAGCTATCACTGTGTGTCCTGATTCATTACACAAGCTCACGGCTCCAGTACTAAAATTTAAATATCTTAACAAAAGCCAAGAGGCTAGATCGGTAGTTTTCAAACTTGGCAACTTTAAGATGAGAGGACTTCAAACTCCCAGAATTCCCTGGCCAGCATTTGTGGCACTTCAAAGAGGGGTGGGTTTCTACCGGTTCTGTCCACCTCTGTAGAACCAGTAGCTCTGAAGAGCAGCAGACATAGAACCGGTTCTATGTCTGCTGATGTTTTTGCCCACCCGCCACCCAGGCTCTTATCTGACCTTTATTTCCTGATTTTTTTCAACTTCAGCTGCCGTGCAAGGCACAGCTGCAGTTAAAAAAAGCAGGAAAAAAGTGTGTTTTAAAAGGCTGCTTCTCTGCACGCAGCATGCTGATGACGATTTACAGGCGTGCGCCAGCAGCAGCATGCAGGGAAGCACATCGTAAATCATCGAACCTCGTAAATGACCGAACTGTCAGATCCCACCCCTGCCTTCAAAACCCAGCATGATGGCTGGTGAATTCTGGGAACTGAAGTCCATATAACTTTAAGGTGCCAAGATTGGGAAACACTGGTTTAGGACCAAGGATGGAAAAAGCAGGGTGGAGTATCCTCCCGCCTTTCGTTTCAAAAGCCCACCCCTCAAATCTCCCCCACGCACATGTATCTGACCATCTACTTTTGAAAGAGGAAACAATGAGATAGAAAGTGTCTCCCTATATTAAAAAAATGAATTTGCTTTGTCTCACTTTGACAATATTCATTGCTTGTGGGGGTGGGGGGTTGGACTAGATGACCTACACGGTCCCTTCCAACTCTGTTAATCTGTACCCCTTTTTCACCTGTCCCCAGGGGGATTCTGGGAGTGCCTTGCTCTGCAATGGGGTGGCCCACGGCATCGTCTCCTATGGCTTCCAGATCCCGCCTTCTATATACACCCGCGTGGCCTTCTACCTTCCTTGGATCGAGGCGACGATGAATGAATACTGATGAAGAGAGAGAGAAGCTTATTGCAGCGTTTCAATGCATTTTTTTTGTTGCCTCTGCTTTGCAGCTGCTAAAAAGAATTTTGCAATACAGAAAGTCTTGAGAGGAGAGCAATCTTCGGTCCTAGGGGCATTAGACAAGTTTATAAAGCTGGCCTTTTGATCTGCACACAATACTGCCCTCCCTTATCAATTATTGGACCAGCTATTGGCTCTTCCCAACCCAACTCCTTGCTGTTAGCTGTTTTCTTGTTTGCAAAGTGGTGCAACTTACAACCATAACTGAGCCTAAAATTTCTGTTGCTAAGCAAGCCACACTGCGAGAAGCTACATTTGCTTAAAGACCAAGCGGTTTGCTTAACAACTGCAGTGATTAACAACCTTGGGAAAAATAATAAGCATGACTCACTTAACAATTGCTTTGCTTAAAAACAGAAATTCTGGTCCCCACTGTCAGTGTAAGTTGACTACTTAGTCCTTTCTGCAAAATACTGGTTTTGAAAAAAAGCTGGTTTTGAATTTAATCCTGGTTTATTCCATTCATGTAATCTGGAAGATTCACACAGCACACTGAACTGGAAACTAACAGATCCTGGCTTACTAGACACACTAGGTAAAGTGTGGTTAGCTAATTTACTCGTTGCAGAATACCTTATGCCACCAGACTTGAAACTCTACACCTAAAAAATCTAGAACTACGCTACCTTCGCTTCAATCTAAGTATAGTATATAAAATCATACATTGCAATGTCCTACCTGTCAATAAATACTTCAGCTTCAACCATAACAACACAAGAGCACACAATAGATACAAACTCAAGGTTAACCGCACCAAACTTGATTGCGGGAAATACGACTTCAGCAACAGAGTGGTCAATGTCTGGAATACTCTACCTGACTCTGTGGTTTCTTCCCCAAACCCCAAAAACTTTAACCTTAGACTGTCTACTATTGACCTCACCCCCTTTCCTAAGAGGCCTGTAGGGGGTGTGCATAGGCGCACCAATCATGCCTACCGTCCCTGTCCTACTGTTTCTTTTATCCTACTTATATGTAGCCATGTATTCAGAACTATGTTTTTACTTATACCTATTATCTTGTCAGCAATTGACAAACCAAATAAAAATAAAATAAAATAAAAATTTGGGTGGACTGTCTTTCCCAACCCAATCAAATTAGTCCCCGTCAAGTGTTTCTCAATCTTGGGGATTTTAAGAGGTGTGGACGTCAACTCCCAGAATTCTGGAAATTGAGGCCTACACCAGGGGTGGCCTTCAAAAATTTTTAGTAACGGGTTGTCTGCCCAGTTGCTGGGTGGGGGTGGTCATGGTGGGCATGGCCTAGTCGGCCTCCTGCACCACGGCGGAGGAGTGGGTGTTTTTTTTCCTCCCTGGGCTCCGGAGGCTTTCGTCGAGCCTCCGAGAGGCAGAAAATGGCGTCCCCTGGGCTCCGAAGGCTCTCTGGAAGCCAGAAACGGGCCCATTTCCAGCCTTCCCCAAACTTCCAGGGTGCCCGTTTTTTGCCCTCCCCGAGCCTCCACACATGCCCTGCAGTTACCTGCATCCAAAACAGGCTGTGTGGGGACTCTTGGGAGGGGAGGGGAGGGTGGATGGGGCCAGCCAGGAGTGGGATTTGGGGGGGCTTCTCCGAACTGCACAGAGCTAGGGAACCCCTGTGAACCCCCAGCAGCCCACCCCTGGTCCACACCTCTTAAAGTCACAAAGGTGGAGAAATAGTGACAGAGCCTATCAAATCAGCACAATCTCTGTATTTTCTATGTTCTTCACCCTCCCGTAAGGAAAAACAGTGTTCCAACTGATAGAGGGTTGAATGGATGACCTTTTAGATCCCCTCCAACAGCTCTATGCTCCCACAATATCAACATTGTTCTGTTCGCAAGAATAACATGCTTCTTCCTGCAAATGAAAACCGGCAGGCCTCTTAAACTGTAACCACAAACATCTGGGTGTATTTTATTTTTTTTAAAGTCTGCCTCAAAATCAATTCCTCGGTAGTGCTGGGCTGCACCCTTCCTAAATAAACAAATATTTTGCATTTCAAACCTGCGTCTTCAATATGACATCTTGCTTGGCCTCTAGATTCACAGCCCAGCAAAAATAAGAGTCTGTTTCGTGACTTAGATAGCTGATTTAATAGGGTCAGTTGCATAATCAACCAGATGTTTTGACTGGATTTGGCATTTCTATCCATCCATGGAGTCCTCCACAAGGACCTGGGATCGGCAAATGTGGATGTCATAAAACAGATCTGCAAACATCTAAAAACAAATAAATGTATAACCAGAAGCCAACATGGGTTTGTTAAAAACAGATCATGCCAAACCAATCTTATTTGTAAGTACACTGAGAGCATATGCACCAAAAACAAATTCCTTGTGTGTCCAATCACACTTGGCCAATAAAGAATTCTATTCTATTCTATTCTATTCTATTCTATTCTATTCTATTCTATTCTATTCTATTCTATTCTATTCTTTCATTCTTTGACAAATTGACTAAATTAGTAGACCAGCAAAATGCAATGGACAAAGTATACTTAGACTTCAGTAAAGTATTTGACGGATCATAACCTACTTCTCAGTTAACCTAAAAAAAAAAGTGGGGTAGACAGCATCACCACCAGATGGATTTGTAAATGGCTGACAAACTGTACTCAACGAGTCATCCCTAATGGTGCTACTACATCGACATGGAGGGAAGTAAGCAGTGGGGTACCACAAGGTTCTGTCTTAGGGCTAGTGCTCTTCAACACCTTCATAGATTACTTAGATGAAGGAATAGAAGGGGAACCCATCAAATTTGCAGGTGACACTAAGCTGGCAGGAGTAGCCAACACTCCAGAAGACGAGCTCAGGATCCAAAATGTTCTTGACAGACTTGAACAATGGGCCCTTATCCAACAGCATGAAATTTAATGTGGAGAAAAGCAAGGTTTTACATTTAGGTAAGAAAAACCAAAGGTGCAAGTATCAATTAGATAAAAAACCTGGCTCAAAAACAATGACTTGTGAGAGGGACTGTGGTGTCCTAGTGGATGATCACTTAAACATGAGCCAGCCATGTGCAGCAGCAGCAGCCCAAAAAGCGAATACAACCCTTGGTTGTATATAAGCAGAGGCATAAAATCAAGATCACATGAAGCATTAGTACTGTTTTATAAAGCCTTAGTAAGACCACACTATCAACTCAAAAATATTTCTCCGGTCTTTTAGAGTTGCCAGCAGAAAGGAAGTGCGGAAAGTAGTGCATTCCTTAAATGCTTTCATAGATAATTGCTAGGCGGCAGAAGCTTCTGGGGCGCAAGATTATTACTGGAGAGCATGATTGATGACTCTTGACTATGGATGGGTCCCATTGGAGAATATACATCGAGGGGACGGGGTGGGGAAACCAGGGTCAAGGGTGAAATGAATGATGTGTCTCAGAGTCGGCTGCACCCAGGCAGCACCGGCATGTTCACTCCTAATAAATCTTTCTTTCTTTTTTTTAACTCCGAGAGATGCGGCTAGAGACTCATGATTTGAATGGGGTTGGATGCCGGAGCCCTGACACACACCTGGAATACCGCAACCAATTTTGATCACCACATTACCAAAAAAAAAGATTTCGAGACTTTGGGAAAAGTGCAGAAAGGAGCAACTGATTAAAGGCAGGGGTGGGATTCAAAAATCCCAGCAACCGGTTTGCTGACCAGTTGCTGGGTGGGCGTGGCCATGGTGGGCGTGGCCTACCAGAACTTTCAGGAGGGCCGTTTTTTACCTTCCCCAGAGTCCGGAGGCTTCCCTTGGGCCTCTGGGAGGGCGAAAACGGCCTCCCCCGGGCTCTGGAGGCCCACCAGAAGCTTGAAACAGGCCCATTTCTGGACTTCCGGAACTTCCGTGAGGGCTGTTTTATGCCTTCCCCAGAGTCCGGAGGCTTCCCTTGGGCCTCTGGGAGGGCGAAAACAGCCTCCCCCGGGCTCCGGAGGCCCACCTGAAGCTTGAAACAGGCCCATTTCTGGACTTCCGGAACTCCCAGTTTGGCCATTTCTCACCCTCCCAGAGCCTCCGCCCAGATCCTGCACTTACCTGCACCCAAAACATGCTGCATGGAGACTCCTGGGAGGGATGGGGTAGGGTGGGCAGGGCCAGAAGTTTGATTTAACATCCGGTTCCCCTGAACTGGTCCGAACCGGTAGAATCCCACCCCGATTAAAGGCCTGGAGACCAAAACAGATAAAGAACAGTTGCAGTATTTGGTTATGGCTAGTCTAGAGAAAAGGACTAGCGGGGGGAACGTGATAGCAGTATTCCAGTATTCCTGTGAACGTTAACTTTGGCTTATAAACCAAGTAGGGAATTTCCAAGCAGAGTCCGCTAACAACAATGGGAGATTTTCCTAGATCGCGAGAGGGCTTTTTAAAACCAAATGAAGACATCCGACTACCTGATTAAAACTGAATTTGGGAAGGAGACTCTTATCTTTTTATCTCTAGCATCCAAAACGGGTTATTTTGCTTTTAAGCAAAAGGGAATGGGGCAGGTCCATGGTGGGATTCAATTTTTTTTAAACTACTGGTTCTGTGGGCGTGGCTTGGTGGGCATGGTGTGGCTTGGTGGGCGTGGCTTGGTGGGTGTGAGTGGGGAAGGATACTGTAAAATCTCCATTCCCTCCCCATCCCACTAGCCTGCTTTCCAGCTCTGTTCTCCTGTGCAGGGCAACCAAAGGAGACCCAGCCGATCAGCTGGGACTCAATGGGAGGTAGAGAATAGAAGGGGGCGGGGGCAGTCAGAGGTGGGATTTGCTGGTTCTCCAAACTAGTCAAAATTTCCGCTACCGGTTCTCCAGAACTGATCAGAACCTGCTGAATACCACCTCTGGGGCAGCTAGTCCACCTCTGGGGCAGCTAGTCCACCTCTGGGGCAGCTAGTCAATCAAGACAACCAGACAATCGAAGCTCTGCCTGCTTTTCTTCTCCGCGCTGCTGACCTTGACTGATCTGGAAAAACCTATGCAGGCGGAGGCTGGAAGGGACACCACTAAGAGATCCCATGACTCCAGCTTAGGTTCTGAAACTTAAAAAAAAAAAAAAACCATCTGGAAAGCGCTATACTCCGCAGCCACACACACACACAAAAAAAAACTTTGTAGATGTCTAGCTGCAGTTCAGGAAGTCTTTATTTTGACGAAAACCTGCAGTTGCTTTGAACGTAATCCCTTGACCAATGAGGGCTGGAAATACATCAAGATCTGTGGGCATACCACACACACCCCTCTAAAAACAGAGAAGGGGAAAACAACAACCTGTCTCGTCTTTCAGACTGCTCTCACCCAGCAGACTCAGCAGAAAGGCCGCCCACCTTCACTCACAAGCCATCCCAGGCTTGAGTTGACTCAGCACCCCGTCTCTCTCTCTCTCTCTCTCTCTTCCCCCTCCCCCCACCCCCCGGCTGTCTCCAGACCCTAAACCGAACAGACACGCCCTGAGTGAGACCGAGTCATCTTCTCCCCACCAACCGTTAGAGGTTTTGGGCAGGAAAAGATTACGGGGCCAGAAAAAACGACCGTTGACCACATGATGTTTGCAAAAAAAAAATCATTGGGGCAAAAATAACCTGTTTAACGGCTGAGATCTTTCCCCAAAGATAGGAGCCAAAGCAAAAATCGCCCTGGGGAGAATGCAATGGGAGGCTTTAAAAAAAAGACTTTACAAAGCATCTTGGCTGTTGAAATTCAGAAGGATTTGAAGCTGTGGATGCTCTTTGTTGAGTGGCCGGATCAACATAAAAATTCTCCTTCCCACAATACGCTTGTTTAGGCTAAGACATAACGGTGAGGACAATTAACCAGTGGAACAGCTTGCCTCTAGAACAGTGATGGCTAACCTTTTCGGCTTGGTGTGTCAAAAATCGGGAAAAAGTGTAGCCTTCCTCGGGTCGTGTGTCACTTCAAGAAATATCAATAATTTGGTTTATGACGGGACTGGGCTGGGGTGATCACACAGGGCTGTGAAACTCGTCTCCCTGGTCTCAGGGCTGCAGGTGCAGGATGTGGGGATCGGAAGGCCACCTTACAGGGCTGTGAACCTCATGGATCTCCTTTCCTCCTGTAGCGTTCCTGAGGTAATGAAACTGACAAACCTCAGTTTATGGCAGTTAAAACTGGTTCTCTGCTGCAAAGATCTCGCGGCAGCGGTGACACCACGCCTCCACGCAACAAGCAGGGAGCAGGGATTGGAGCAGAGCACAGGCAGCCTCTAAATGTGCAGGTTTTCCCCACACCAACAGGCGTGTCAGTCAAAGTGCCTCGGCGTGTCACGAGTGACACGCGTGTCATAGGTTAGCCATCACTGCTCTAGAAGTTGCGAGTCAGTGGTGAAATGCTCCCGGTTCACCCTGGTTCACCCAAACCGGTAGTGAAAATTGCTACTGGTTCAGTCAAACTGGTAGTAAAAAAAAAAAAAAGCTCAGATGATCAGCTGGGTGGAGAAAGAAGAGAAAAGCGCAGGATCGGCCCTTCCACCCACCCCTGCGCTTTTCTCTTCTTTCTCCGCTCAGCTAATTGGCGCGGCAGAGCCTCAGCGGTTGTTTGGAAAGCTGCGTGCACGCATGAAGGGCATGATCACCAAACCGGTAGGCAAACTGGTAGAATCCCACCACGGTTGTGAGTACTTCATTTACTGGAGTTTTTTAAGAAGAGACTGGACAGCCACTTGTCTGAAATGGTATAGGGTCTCCTGCTTGACCAGGGGGCTGGACTAGAAGACCTCCAAGGTCCCTTCCAGCTCTACTCTATTCTGATTTAAGGGTGAGGAACAGTGTTTCTCAACTTTGGCTACTTTAAGATTTAGGAAGAGTGCAGAGAAGAGCAAACAAGATGATTAGGGGCCTGGAGACCAAAACAAACGATGAACGGTTGCAGGAACTGGGCCCGGCTAGTCTAGAGAAGAGAAGGACTAGGGGAGACATGATAGAGGTCTTCCAATGTTTGAGGGGCTGCCACAGGGAAGAAGGATTCAAACTATTTTCTAAAGCACCTGTAGGCCAGACAAGGAATAATGGATGGGAACTGATCCAGGAGAGATTCAACCTGGAAATAAGGAGAAAATTTCTGACTGTGAGAACAATCCACCCATGGAACAGAAGTTGCCTTTGGAAGTTGTGGGAGCTTCATCACTGGAAGCTTTCAAGAAGACATTGGCCTGCCATCTGTCAGAAATGGTGTAGGGTCTCCTGCTTGGGTGGGTGGGGGTGGGGGTCGGGACTAGATGACCTACAAGGTCCCTTCCAACTCCGTTAATCTGTTAATTTTTTTAAAAATGTGTGGATTTCAATTCTCAGAAGCTTAGATGGCTGGGGAATTCTGTGAGTTGAAATCTTAAAGTTGCCAAATGATGAGAATCCAGATGTAGTCAGTCGCTTTGGGTGAGCCAAGGTAGCCCATCTGGTTGATACACAATCTCCCTTCCACACAGCCACTTTGTTTGCAAAAAGCACATAGAGCATATTTCGAGAAGATTTCCAGTATGAAATTAACTCAAGGTCTGTGTTTCCCTTACCGTTAACTCAATTAAACCACTATTCTCAGTTCAGAAGAGACACTAAGTCCAAAACTAACCACAGAGACTTGATAAATTCAGTTGTCTGATGGAAATGGGCTTGGCTTCTTTGTGGTTGCACGTGTTCTAAGAGGGATGAGTACACAACTATTGACTCAGAACTGAGAACCATCATCCCCACTGACAACCATTGTCCACAGCTGGGATGCCACAGAATTAGAGATGCCGAGTGCCGTAATTCTAGTTACAGGTTGGTGTTTCATTGAGCAGAATAAAACTCTATGAAGTATACAGGTGAAACTCGAAAAATTAGAATATCGTGCAAAAGTTCATTTATTTCAATAATGCAACTTAAAAGGCGAAACTAATATATGGGATAGACTTATCACATGCAAAGCAAGATAGTTCAAGCCGTGATTTGTCATAATTGTGATGATTATGGCTTACAGCTCATGAAAACCCCAAAACCCCAATCTCAGAAAATTAGAATATTACATGCAATCAATAAAACAAGGATTGTACATAGAACAATATTGGATCTCTGAAAAGTATAAGCATGTACATGTACTCAGTACTTGGTTTGGGCCCCTTTTGCAGCAATTACTGCCTCAATGCAGCGTGGCATGGAAGCTATCAACCTGTGGCACTGTTGAGGTGTTATGGAAGACCAGGATGCTTCAATAGCGGCCTTCAGCTCTTCTGCATTGTTCGGTCTCATGTCTCTCATCTTTCTCTTGGCAATGCCCCATAGATTCTCTATGGGGTTCAGGTCAGGTGAGTTTGCTGGCCAATCAAGCACAGTAATCCCACGGTCATTGAACCAGGTTTTGGTGCTGTTGGCAGTGTGGGCAGGTGCCAATCCTGCTGGAAAATGAAGTCAGCATCCCCATAAAGCTCATCTGCGGAAGGAAGCGTGAAGTGCTCCAAAATCTCCTGGTAGATGGCTGCATTGACCCTGGACTTAATGAACCACATTGGACCAACACCAGCAGATGACATGGTTCCCCAAATCAATGCAGACTGTGGAAACTTCACGCTGGACTTCAAGCATCTTGCAGTGTGTGCCTCTCCTATTCTTCCTCCAGACTCTGGGTCCTTGGTTTCCAAATGAGATGCAAAAGTTGCTCTCATCAGAAAAGAGGACTTTGGACCACTGAGCAACAGACCAGTTCTGTTTTTCTTTAGCCCAGATAAGATGCTTCTGACGTTGTTTGTTGTTCAGGAGCAGCTTGACAAGAGGAATATGACATTTGAAGCCCATGTCCAGGATCCATCTGTGTGTGGTAGCTCTTGATGCACTAACTTCAGCCTCAGTCCACTCCTTGTGAAAGTCCCCAACACTTTTGAATGGCCTTTTCCTGACAATCCTCTCCAGGCTGCGGTCATCCCTGCTGCTTGTGCACCTTTTTTCCCCACACTTTTCCCTTCCACATAACTTTCTACTAATGTGCTTTCATACAGCACTTTGGGAACATCCAACTTCTTTTGCAATTACCTTTTGAGGCTTTCCCTCCTTGTGGAGGGTGTCAATGATGGTTTTCTGCACAACTGTCAGGTCAGCAGTCTTTCCCATGATTGTGATTCCTACTGAACCAGACTGAGAGACCATTTTAAGGCTCAGGAACCCTTTGCATGTGTTATGGCTTAATTAGCTGATTAGAGTGGGACACTTTGAGCCTAGAATATTGAACCTTTTCACAATATTCTAATTTTCTGAGATTGTGGATTTGGGGTTTTCATGAGCTGTAAGCCATAATCATCTCAATTATGACACATCACGGCTTGAACTATCTTGCTTTGCATGTAATGAGTCTATCTCATATATTAGGTTCACCTTTTAAGTTGCATTACTGAAATAAATGAACTTTTGCACGATATTCTAATTTTTCGAGTTTCACCTGTATATGAAGTATCTTGAAAAAAACAGTAGGGGAAGAACCAGAGGTGGTATTCAGCTGGTTCTGACCAGTTCTGGATAACCGGTAGCAGAAATTTTGAATAGTTTGGAGAACCGGCAAATCCCACCTCTGACTGGCCCCATTCCCATCTATTCTCTGCCTCCCAAATCCCAGCTGATCAGCTGGATCTTCTTTGGTTGTCCTGCACAGGAGAACGGAGCTGGAAAGAAGGTTAGTGGGGTGGGGAGAGAATGGGGATTTTGCAGTAACCTTCCCCTGCCACGCCCACCAAGCCACAACCACCAAGCCATGCCCACAGAACTGGTAGTAAAAATGTTTAATCCCACCACTGGGAAGAACATCCATGACGATGAATGGAAGGAAGGAAGGAAGGAAGGAAGGAAGGAAGGAAGGAAGGAAGGGAGGGAGGGAGGGAGGGAGGGAGGGAGGGAGGGAGGGAGGGAGGGAGGAAGAAAAAAAGAAAGAAAGAAAGAAAGAAAGAAAGAAAGAAAGAAAGAAAGAAAGAAAGAAAGAAAGAAGAAGGAAGGAAGGAAGGAAGGAAGGAAGGAAGGAAGGAAGGAAGGAAGGAAGGAAGAAAGGAAGAAAGAAAGAAAGAAAGAAAGAAAGAAAGAAAGAAAGAAAGAAAAAAGAAAGAAAGAAAGAATGGGTAATGGATTGATAGATGGAAGAATGGATGGATGGAAGAAAAAAGGATGGATGGAAGGATGAAAGAATGGAAAGATGGATGGATGGGTGAGTGGAAAGATGGTAGGAAATAAGGAAAGAGAAAGAAAGAAGGAAGGATGCATGGATGGAAGAAAAGAAGGATGCATGGAAGGATGAAAGACTGGAAAAGTAAGTGGGTGGAAAAATGGTAGGAAATAAGGAAAGGAAGGGAGGGAGGGAGAGAAGAAGGATGGATGGATGGATGGATGGATGGATGGAAAGATGGATGGAAAGATGGATGGATGATATGCCATCAAATCAACCACATAGATAGATTTTCTCCATAACTATCTCCTACCTGGTCCTTTCGCTCTTCCAACAGTGTCCCCATCACCACTGTAACTGAGTCCATCTGCTTTGCTCCTGGTCCTCCTCTTCTCCTCTTCCCTTCTACTTTTTCCAGCCCACCCCTGATTAAAATGCTTCTTTTTTTCTTTCCTTGTCACCCTCAAACCCTCTGCCAAAATGCAAATAAATAAAATAAAATAAAATTTAAAAAGTAATACAAAATGAAACAGTAAAACAAGTACATTAAAGTAATAAAATAATGTAAAATAAAGTAAAGTAAAATAATAAACTCAACTCAACTAAAATAATCCAGCAGTCTGCAAGTGTTCCTGACTTTCTGGGCCCAAATATACCAATTTGGCCACATGTTTTGACGATATTTTGAAGGTCGTGGGATTTTCTGAAAGTTGCATGGCTTCCCATCCCAATCCTTAATCTTGCTTCCCACGTGGAAAAATGTTGTGCAATAAAAACAAATGGGCCGTCTTGCCTGAAAATTTTGGCATAGGATATGTTATGGTCTTGTAGAGCTAGAGACTCCAAAAATGGGGTGCAGGGCCACCCCTGCAGGCCAGGGATTGTGGGCTACCAAATTTGGCGCATGACTTCGATTCTAGCCAACCGCACAAAGATAAAAACTTCTTTATCTGATTGCAGTTTATGCGAGCATCTTCTTCGGGAGGGCATGAGGGTGCCATGGAGGCTTTGTGGCCAATGAGAGACCGGCTTCTACAGCTTCTGAAGTGCACGAATGAATATAAAGGCGACAAAAGATCTCACAATCCAATCACTTGGGTACCATTTTCCCTTGAAGTGAGCCCCAAGATGGAAAACGTCCTGCGGCTTCTTCTGTTCCTGTTGATCTTCCCTCTGGCCCATCCAGGTAAGCAAAACCCCCAAGAAAAGGAGAACAAATTGGCAATTAATTAGAAGAGAACAGGGGTCCCCAAACTTGGCAACTTTAAGACTTGTGGACTTCAACTCCCAGAATTCTGCAGCCAGCCAATTCTCCCAGCCAATTCTGGGAGTTGAAGGCCACAAGTTGTAAAGTTGCCAAGTTTGGAGACCTCTGGAATAGAACAATAAACCAGTGGAACGGCTTGCCTCCAGAAATTGTGGGTGCTCCAACACCAGAGGCTTTCAAAAATAGAGATTGGACAACCATTTGACTGTAATGGTACAGGGTCTCCTGCTTGAGCAGGAGGATGGAATAGAAGACCTCCAAGATCCCTTCCAACTCAGTTATTCTGTTATTCTGAATCTTCTTATGCCATATCCATCATTGGACATCGGTGATCATGTTGGCTATCCTATTTTTTTCATATAGATAGATAGATAGATAGATAGATAGATAGATAGATAGATGATAGATAAATAGATAGATGATAGATAGATAGATAGATAGATAGATAGATAGATAGATAGATATAGATATAGATATAGATATAGATATAGATATAGATATAGATATAGATATAGATATAGATATAGATATAGATATAGATATAGATATAGATATATTTGTGTGTGTTTTCTGAGGTTCTTGCGGTATTTGTATGTGGATCTTTGGTTATTCGGGTTTTCTCCCGCGTAAGATTGAGAAGCACAGAGCCGAAGACACAACAAGATGATGAATGAGACTTCATCGAAACGTTGCCTAGATACTTCCAATCTTACGCAGGAGAAAACCCGAATAACCAAATACACACACACACACACACACACACACACATATATATATATATATATATATATATATATATATATATATATATATATATATATATATATATATAGAGAGAGAGAGAGAGAGAGAGAGAGAGAGAGAGAGAGAGAGTTTACACCATTAACATTCATAATATTGATACAATATTTACTTTTTAATTCTATTCATCCTGGTTGCTTCTGTTCTGACCTTCCCTTCTTTTTTGCAACCACTGATAAAACTTATTCCATGTTTTGTAATAATCAGATTCCCCCGCTTGTTTTTCAGTTCTAAGATTAGCCTATCCAATTTTGCACAAGCCGCTGTTTTCCTTTCATTTCTGCCATTTGCCAGAAATGGTCTACGGCAGGGGTAGGGAAACTTGGCTCTTTTATGACTTATGGACTTCAACTCCCAGAATTCCTGAGGGAGCCATCAAAGGTTCCCCATCCCTGGCCTACTGGTTTTTCAGTTGTGGGGAAAATCAATTTTTGACTTGAATGGGACTGTTTAATATACAAAGGTAGGACATATGTCTTACCTTTGTATATAAACAGTCCTATAAAAATATGTCCTACATTTGTATATTAAACAGTCCCATATAAAGAATATGTCCTACATTTGTATATTAAACAGTCCCATATAAAGAATATGTCCTACCTTTGTATATTAAACAGTCCCATTCAAATAAAAAATTGATTTCCCCCACAACTGAAAAACCAGTAGGCCAGGAATGGGGAACCTTTTATGGCTCCCTCAGGAATTCTGGGAGTTGAAGTCCATAAGCAATAAAAGAGCCAAGTTTCCCTACCCCTGGGTTAGGGTCTCCCGGTTGGACTAGGTGACCTACAAGGTCCCTTCCAACTCTGATTATCTGTTATCTGTTATCCTTATTATCTCTCTTTCTGGTGATGTGGTTTCATTCTTCCAATATTGTGCGTATATCATTCTTGCCACTGTCAATACATGTATTATTAAATATGCTATACCTTTCCTATAACCTTCTGTCATTATTCCCAAGAGAAATAATGCTAGCTTAAATGGAATATGCTCTCCCACCATTTGTTTCACCCATGTCTGTATCAATCTCCAATATTTTCTTGCATAGTTATACATCCACCACACGTGATAGAATATACCCGGTAAGTCCTTGCACTTCCAGCATTTTGCAGATAAGTTTTTATACATTTTGGCAAGCCTTGCTGGCGATCCTATTTTTATCAACAGCAGCACGAAAAAGTGCTGTTGAGTTTTGTCCAAACCAGTCCCTTAGATTTGGAAGCCATGTTGTTTGTCTTCTGCCTGGACCTCGATTGCCTTCAATCTTTCCCTGGAGGATTAAGTGAAATATGTCGTATTTTTCCAGATGTTGCATCCCATGTCCGAAATATAACTTTCTCTTTTTAATGGTTTTGATGATTTCCCTTAGCTTTCCCAGGCGGCTTACCATCTCTTCATTTCTGATTTTGTCAACCCGATGTATATATAACAGCGGCCTGTAAATCCACATTTTAAATGACTTTCTGTCAGAGACCAACTCTCCACTCCGTAGAGCAGGATAGAAAAGATGTAGCATCTGGCAAGCCTGTTTTTCAATCTTATTCTGAATGCTAGAGGGATTCTACCACACAAACCATCAATCAGTTTTCTACATTTATTTATTAAATTTATTGGCTGTCCATCTAACTACAGAGCAACTCCGGGTGGCTTACAATGTTAAAAAGGATAAAACTATACAAAACCTATACCCCAAGACAAATAAAAATAACAGATAATCAGAGTTGGAAGGGACCTTGGAGGCCATCTAGTCCAACCCTCTGCCCAAGCAGGAGACCCTACACCATTTCTGACAGATGGCAGTCCAATCTCTTCTTGAAAGTCTCAAGTTGACTTTGACTTTGCTGGTCAGAAGGTTGCAAAAGGGCATCACGTGACACCCCCCACCCCCCAAGGGGACACTGCAACCGTCGTATGTGTGAGTCAGTTGCCAAGCATCTGAGTGTTGATCACGTGACCATGGGGAGGCTGCAACGGCTGTAAGGGTGAAGAACGGTAATAAGTTCACCTTTTTTTCAGTGCCGTGGTAACTTGGAACTGTCACTAAGTGAACTGCTGTAAGTCGAGGATTGTCTGTAACCACGGGTGGGCTGCTGGGGGTTCGTAGGGGTTCGGGAGAGCCCCTAGCTAAGATTCTGTGCAGTTTGGAGAACCCCCCAAATCCCACTCCTGGCTGGCCAACCCCACCCCTCCTCGCCCCTCCCAGGAAAGCCCACGTGGCCCATTTTGGATGCAGGTAAGTGCAAGGCATGTGCGGAGGCTCGGGGAGGGTGAAAAACGGGCCTCCAGGAAGTTCAGAAAGGCTGCAAATGGGCCTGTTTCCAGCTTCCAGAGAGCCTCCAGAGCCTGGGAGAGACCGTTTTTGCCATCCTGGAAGCTCAAGGAAAGCCTCCTGACTCTGGGGAAGGCAAAAAATGGGCCTCCGGAAGTTCGGAAAGGCCAGAAATGGGCCTGTTTCTGGCTTCCAGAGAGCCTCCGGAGCCTGGAGAGGCTGTTTTCACCCTCCTGGAAACTCAAGGAAAGCCTCCGGACTCTGGGGAAGGCGAAAAATGGGCCTCTGGAAGTTCAGGAAGGCTGAAAATGGGCCTGTTTCTGGCTTCCAGAGAGCCTCCGGAGTCTGGGTGAGACCATTTTTGCCCTCCTGGAGGCCTAAGGAAAGCCTCCAGACTCTGGGGAAGGCGAAAAACAGGCCTCCCAGAAGTTTGGGAGGGCGGAAATGGGCCCATTTCCGGCTCCCAGAGAGCCTCTGGAGCCTGGGGGAGGCCATTTTCGCCCTCCCGGAGGCCTGAGGAAAGCCTCCAGAGCCCAGGAAGGGCAAAAACAGCCCTCCCCACTGTGGTGCAGGAGGCCAGCTAGGCCACGCCTACCATGTCCACGCTCACCCAGCAACTGGGCAGAGAACCCTTTGCTAAAAATTTTGAAGCCCACCTCTGTCTGTAACCCCCTGGGATAAAAAAAACAACAACCCCAAAACCCACACAGGCCACTGAACATTCCTCCAATTCTCACGCAGGTCCACTGAAGAGTTGGATTATTGGGGGTCAAGAAGCTGTACCCCATTCCAGACCATACATGGTAGCCTTGAAGTCTGAAGATGATTTCATATGTGGAGGATTTCTGGTGGCTCCGCAGTGGGTGATGACAGCTGCTCACTGCATGGAGTAAGGGAAGCCCCTCTTCTGGTCTAGCCTTACCAGCGCGGAAGGAGAGAGGGGAGGGCCGAACGGGGCCCAGACTGGCGGTGGAAGGAAGTGGGATGCGGGGCGGGTTTTCCACAGAGCCGAAGCAGGAAAAATGGTGGCACGGCAGAAGTTGCAAAGAGACAGGAGGAATCATGGAGTTTGTGGTGCTCTAAGTAGGGAGCTGGGCTAGATGACCTTTTGGGGTCCTTCCATCTCAGACATTTGAGGGAGGGGAGAGAGAGAAAGAAAAAGAAAGATGAGATAAGATGATAGATAGATAGATAGATCGAGGAGGAGGGAGGAGGAGAAGAAGAAGAAGAGGAGGAGGAGGAGGAGGAGGAGGAGGAGGAGGAGGAGGAGGAGAGTTGAAAGAGAGAGAGAGAAGGGAATGAGGGGAGGGAAGAGGGAAAAAGAAAGAAAGATGAGATAAATGATAGATAGGAGGAGGAGGAGGATGGTTGAAAGAGAGAGGGAGAAGGGAGAGAGGGAAGGGAAGAGGGAAAGAGAAAGAAAAGTAAATGATAGATAGAAGAGGAGGAGGAGGAGGAGGTGGAGGTGGATGGATGGATGAGAGAGGGGGAAGGAGGGAGGGAGGTGTAAAAGGAAAGGGAAAGGAAAGGAAGTAAATAGATAAAGAAGGGAAGGGAAGAGAAGGGAAAGAAGAGGAAGGAAAAGAGAAAGGGAAGAAAATAGGAAGGGAAGGGAAAGGAGAGAAGGGGAGGGGAGGGAAGGGGAGAAAGTAAAACATATGGAAAGCGAGAAGACGGAAGAGGAGGAAAAGGCAGCTAGAAGAGGGAAGGCAAGAAGAAAAGGAAGGAAAGGAGGGAGAGAGGGAGGAAAGAGCAGGAAGGAGGGAGCGGAAATGGCACGGCTTTTAATCCCCACTGGATGCTTTTCTCCTCAGCCAGTTTACTGTGGTTTTGGGAGCACACGATCTTCATGCCGTTGAAGAAACCCAGCAAGTGCTTGGCGTCGAATCGTACCACATGCATCCCAACTACAATGAAATTTCAATGACCCATGATATCCTTTTGCTAAAGGTAATTTATCCCAGCGGCTGACTGCACCCCCCAATTGACCAGAGAGAAAAAGCTTAAAAGGTTCCCTCTCTCTCCTCCCTGAGATCACAACACATCACAAGCTGCCTCTTAAAGGCAACAAGGGGACTGTGGGAGATTCTTGCCCCCTCCACAGGGACTAGCAACTTGGGCTTTGGACAGAGGCTGAAAACTCCCCAGAGACAACCGTTGATTCCAAAAGGCAGAACTAATTTTGCGTGCGAGTTTTAAGGAGAGGGTAAGGGAAATTCTTCCAAAGCTTGGCATCCTTTATCGTTATGCCACTGTAATAACCGTTTCCCCGAAAATACCACCTACCCTGAAAGTAAGTCCTACCTTGATTTTTACACGAGCCCAATATAACCCCTTACCCCCCAAAATAAGCCCTAATTAAGACCCCACCCACTCCAGAGTGGACAGGTAAAAATTAAGCTAGGGTGTGGATGGGGGTAGTGGAGCTGCCCTACTACTTACCTTTGGACAATTGTAGCCAGGCCTCGCACACCCCTGCCGACCCATTTTAAAATCTTCTGAAGCCGGCAAGGTTGGCAAGGTTTTCCTGAAAGCCTCTGTAGCTGATAACAAAGCTCTGGATCGATCCAGAGCTCTGTTAACGGCTGCAGAGGCCTTCAGGAAAGCCTTCCTGGCCTCAGAAGAAGTAGCTCCTGAAGGCCTCTGACCGCGAAAAGGAGGCCGGGGGCAATGCATGCAAGTGAGGTTAGTCGGTGGATGACGTCCCCCGAAAATAAGACCTGGTGCCTTTTTGGGTGGCAAATACGGGGAGTCATTTCTTGATATACAGTATTTTCCTTTTATTTTCTGGTTTTACATTGTAATTAAAAGCCATATTATAACTGAGAGCTACAATGCAACAGAGAGAAGTAAAAAAAGGAGCGGAAACTTTCGTCAGGGGCCACAGCTGCCATCTTGACTCCCCCAAATGCCCCTGATTTTTGGGGGAGCCAGTAAAAAAAAGCCCCTTTTTTGCCACCCCATGTGAAAACCTCCATATAGCCAAAACTGTGCCATTCCAGCTGGTCCTCAACTTATGACCTCAATTGGGACTGAAATTTCTGCTGCTAAGCAAGCTGGTTGTCCAGTTAGTCGTGCCTCGCACCTCATTTTGCAGCTTTTTTTCCTGCAGTCATTAAGTGAGTCACAGGGCTGTTAAGCAAATCCGGCTTCTCCCATTGACTTGGCTTGTCAGAAGCGGGCTAGGAAGTTCGCGATCACGGGACCCTGGAAGGTTCCGACCGGCATAAATACAGACCAGTTGCCAAGCATCCAAATGTTGATCACATGACTATGGGGATGCTACGACGTCATAAGTGTGAGAACAGGTTGCAAATCACCTTTTTCAGCCCAGTGGTAAATTGAAATGATTGCTAAAATTTTCAGGGGTTTCCAACCTTGGCAACTTTAAAACTTGTGGACTTCAACTCCCAGAATTCTGGGAGTTGAAGTCCACAAAGGGGAGCTTTGCTGGCTGAGGAATTCTGGGAGTTGAAGTCCACAAGGGGGAGCTTTGCTGGCTGAGGAATTCTGGGAGTTGAAGACCACAAAGGGGAGCTTTGCTGGCTGAGGAATTCTGGGAGTTGAAGTCCACAAAGGGGAGCTTTGCTGGCTGAGGAATTCTGGGAGTTGAAGTCCATAAAAGGGAGCTTTGTTGGCTGAGGAATTCTGAGAGTTGAAGACCACAAAGGGGAGCTTTGCTGGCTGAGGAATTCTGGGAGTTGAAGTCCACAAGGGGAGCTTTGCTGGCTGAGTAATTCTGGGAGTTGAAGTCCACAAGGGGGAGCTTTGCTGGCTGAGGAATTCTGGGAGTTGAAGTCCATAAAAGGGAGCTTTGCTGGCTGAGGAATTCTGGGAGTTGAAGTCCACAAAGGGAGCTTTGCTGGCTGAGGAATTCTGGGAGTTGAAGTCCACAAAGGGAGCTTTGCTGGCTGAGGAATTCTGGGAGTTGAAGTCCACAAAGGGAGCTTTGCTGGCTGAGGAATTCTGGGAGTTGAAGTCCACAAAGGGAGCTTTGCTGGCTGAGGAATTCTGGGAGTTGAAGTCCATAAAAGGGAGCTTTGCTGGCTGAGGAATTCTGGGAGTTGAAGTCCACAAAGGGAGCTTTGCTGGCTGAGGAATTCTGGGAGTTGAAGTCCACAAAGGGAGCTTTGCTGGCTGAGGAATTCTGGGAGTTGAAGTCCATAAAAGGGAGCTTTGCTGGCTGAGGAATTCTGGGAGTTGAAGTCCACAAAGGGAGCTTTGCTGGCTGAGGAATTCTGGGAGTTGAAGTCCACAAAGGGAGCTTTGCTGGCTGAGGAATTCTGGGAGTTGAAGTCCACAAGGGGAGCTTTGCTGGCTGAGGAATTCTGGGAGTTGAAGTCCACAAAGGGGAGCTTTGCTGGCTGAGGAATTCTGGGAGTTGAAGTCCACAAAGGGGAGCTTTGCTGGCTGAGGAATTCTGGGAGTTGAAGTCCATAAAGGGAGCTTTGGTGGATGAAGAATTCTGGGAGTTGAAGTCCACAAAGGGAGCTTTGCTGGCTGAGGAATTCTGGGAGTTGAAGTCCATAAAGGGAGCTTTGCTGGCTGAGGAATTCTGGGAGTTGAAGTCCAAAAGGGAGCTTTGCTGGCTGAGGAATTCTGGGAGTTGAAGTCCATAAAAGGGAGCTTTGCTGGCTGAGGAATTCTGGGAGTTGAAGTCCACAAGGGAGCTTTGCTGGCTGAGGAATTCTGGGAGTTGAAGTCCACAAGGGGAGCTTTGGTGGATGAGGAATTCTGGGAGTTGAAGTCCACAAGGGGGAGCTTTGGTGGATGAGGAATTCTGGGAGTTGAAGTCCACAAAGGGAGCTTTGCTGGCTGAGGAATTCTGGGAGTTGAAGTCCACAAAGGGGAGCTTTGCTGGCTGAGGAATTCTGGGAGTTGAAGTCCATAAAGGGAGCTTTGGTGGATGAAGAATTCTGGGAGTTGAAGTCCACAAAGGGGAGCTTTGCTGGCTGAGGAATTCTGGGAGTTGAAGTCCATAAAAGGGAGCTTTGCTGGCTGAGGAATTCTGGGAGTTGAAGTCCATAAAAGGGAGCTTTGTTGGCTGAGGAATTCTGGGAGTTGAAGTCCATAAAAGGGAGCTTTGTTGGCTGAGGAATTCTGGGAGTTGAAGTCCACAAGGGGGAGCTTTGCTGGCTGAGGAATTCTGGGAGTTGAAGTCCACAAGGGGGAGCTTTGTTGGCTGAGGAATTTTGGGAGTTGAAGTCCACAAGTCTTAAAGCTGAAGACCTCTGGGTTAGATTTACAAGTCTTAATGCCTTTTTGGCAATGCCGTTGCAGTGAGCTCCGGCGCTTAGGCCCTTTGATATGAGTACTTCCACCACCATCTTCTCCCAACAGCCATTGCTTGCGACGGAGCTCATTTTATTTTCTTTTTCTCTCTTTTCTTCCTTCCTTTTTTGAATCAGCTGTCTCACCCCGCCATCCTCAACAGATATGTCCAGGTCGTACCGTTGCCTCGGTCGGATAAAGAAGTCCCGGATGGAACCCTATGCATCACTTCGGGATGGGGCATGATTGACGAACTGCTCAGGTCCTATAAACTCTACGAAACCAACATCACCATCTACAATCGCCGAAAATGCATGAAATTCTATCCAGAGCTTGACGAGGCCATGATCTGTGCTGGGAGCTTCCATCAACTCCGGGATACAAGTCAGGTTAGGAAGCAAAGGTTGGGTGGGTGAGTTCATTTTAAGGGGTGGGGGAGTTCTCTAGTTTGGGAAGATGTGAGTTGGTGAGTTTGATCTAATGGTTAGGTGGTGGCCTAGGAACTAGGAGACGGAGAGTTCTAGCATGAAAGCATGAAAGCTGACTGGGTGACTTTGGGCCAATCACTAGGAGATGGAGAGTTCTAGTCCCGCCTTAAGCATGAAAGCTGGCTGGGTGACCTTGGGCCAATCACTAGGAGATGGAGAGCTCTAGTCCCGCCTTAAGCATAAAAGCTGACTGGGTGACTTTGGGCCAATCACTAGGAGATGGAGAGCTCTAGTCCCGCCTTAAGCATGAAAGCTGACTGGGTGACTTTGGGCCAATCACTAGGAGATGGAGAGTTCTAGTCCCGCCTTAAGCATGAAAGCTGGCTGAGTGACCTTGGGCCGATCACTAGGAGATGGAGAGTTCTAGTCCCGCCTTAAGCATGAAAGCTGGCTGAGTGACCTTGGACCAATCACTAGGAGATGGAGAGTTCTAGTCCCGCCTTAATCATGAAAGCTGGCTGAGTGACCTTGGGCGATCACTAGGAGATGGAGAGTTCTAGTCCCGCCTTAAGCATAAAACTGGCTGAGTGACCTTGGGCCGATCACTAGGAGATGGAGAGTTCTAGTCCCGCCTTAATCATGAAAGCTGGCTGAGTGACCTTGGGCCGATCACTAGGAGATGGAGAGTTCTAGTCCCGCCTTAAGCATGAAAGCTGGCTGGGTGACCTTGGGCATCACTAGGAGATGGAGAGTTCTAGTCCCGCCTTAAGCATAAAAACTGGCTGAGTGACCTTGGACCAATCACTAGGAGATGGAGAGTTCTAGTCCCGCCTTAATCATGAAAGCTGGCTGAGTGACCTTGGGCCGATCACTAGGAGATGGAGAGTTCTAGTCCCGCCTTAAGCATAAAACTGGCTGAGTGACCTTGGGCCGATCACTAGGAGATGGAGAGTTCTAGTCCCGCCTTAAGCATGAAAGCTGGCTGGGTGATCTTGGGCCGATCACTAGGAGATGGAGAGTTCTAGTCCCGCCTAAGCATGAAAGCTGGCTGGGTGACCTTGGGCGATCACTAGGAGATGGAGAGTTCTAGTCCCGCCTTAAGCATGAAAGCTGGCTGGGTGATCTTGGGCCGATCACTAGGAGATGGAGAGTTCTAGTCCCGCCTTAAGCATGAAAGCTGGCTGGGTGACCTTGGGCCGATCACTAGGAGATGGAGAGTTCTAGTCCCGCCTTAAGCATGAAAGCTGGCTGGGTGACCTTGGGCCGATCACTAGGAGATGGAGAGTTCTAGTCCCGCCTTAAGTATGAAAGCTGGCTGGGTGATTTTAGACCGATCATCAAGAGGTGGTTCCAGTGCCAGTTTAAGTTTGAAAGCTGATTGACTGACTTTGGGCCAATCACTAGGAGATGGAGAGTTCTAGTCCCACCTTAGAAGGTCTTAAATGGGGCAAAACTCATTTAAGAAATGTTTCACTTAGCAACAGAAATTTGGGGCTCAGTTGTGGATGTAAGACAAGGACTACCTTTACTTTAAAGTGAGACTGACTGAAGAAGCTGAGGAATAAAACCGAAGCTATTTGCACACCGAGTAAACATTCCACATTTAGCTAGGCCCTGATCCCTTAAAATCTCAGAAAGATGCTAGTCCTCATGGTATGGAATAAGGTATAAATGTAAACATCCAGCCCTGTCAGATTCCTGGGGATCTTGCTTAGCGCTATCATCCTCCGGTGTCCTCGGCCTGCTGCCTTCCAAAAGGGGATGGACTTCCATCTCATGTCCTAAAGGACTGGCAGGGGATGATGGGAGTCCCAATCCCTGTGTTAGAAGAAAAATCTGGTCCAGTTCTAAGCTGGGAGAAAGGAGATGGAAATTAAATGGAGGCTGACTGGCTGCAAGGAAAGGAGGTTTGTTGATGAGCGGAACCAACAACAGCATGTAGTTCTGGGACAGCTGATAAATTGGTTTGAGGAATACGTGGATTTTTTTATAGGGTTCTGAGATGTTGCATGGGATTGTACAATGTAGTGAACCTGGTGAGGAGGAGGAGGAGGAGGAGGAGGAGGAGGAGGAGGAGGAGGAGGAGGAGGAGGAGGAGGAGGAGGAGGAGGAGATGGGGAGAGGAGGAGATGGGGAGAGGAGGAGGAGAGGAGGGGAGAGAAAGAGAGGGAGGATGAGGAGAAAGAGGAAGGGGAGAGGAGGAGGGGGAAGGAAATTGCTATTCTAATGGTGGTGGATTAATCCTATTATGTCCTAAAAGTCACCTCCTGTCCTTCTTAATCTCCTCAGCTGGAACTGAAGGTGTTTTATTTGTTAATAGGCTGGCCCAGCACAAAATGTCCATCTCTAAACTCTTCAGGCAACCGCTGGAGGCTATTAAGAAAGACTGGGTCTGCTTTCTGCCTTTAAGAACGTGTTTCTCAACCTTGGCAACTTTGGAATGTGTGGACTTCAACTCCCAGAATTCCCCCAGCCAAACCCTGGGGAGTTCTGGGAGTTGAAGTCCACACCTCTTGGGGTTGCCACGGTTGAGAAACACGGCTCTAGAGAATGTGTTTTAAAACCCCTATGAATCCAGCGTGTCATGTTTCTCCCTCCTTGACTTTTCTCCTAATAGAAAACACTGTCGTTGCCATCAGTTTACAACTGTTGTTTTCCTGACTAATCAAACGCACGTTCAGTTTCTACTCCCTACAAGCATTACTCGCTCTTCGAATGAGATACTGAATGTAGTGATCAAACATATTTATCATTGTGGCTTTAGACAATGAAATAATTTTTTTAGATAAAAAATAAAACAAAAAAAACATGTTTCTCCATTTCTCCTTTGGGGAAATATAATATTCTGCCTCTTTTTAATATTCCCCAAAATATTTCATTCTCTAGGCCAGTGGGGGGAGAGGTTTCCAACACCTGGTACCTGAGGAGAACCACTTTTGCAGAAATCCATTCTAAGCCTCCTGTTCCAGCTTTTTTCTTCTTCTTTGCTTTACTTTCCTTTTTCCTCAGGGAGATTCCGGAGGTCCTATGGTGTGCAAAGGAGTGGTGGAAGGCATCGTTTCCTATGGCAACCAAATCCCTCCGGGCGTTTATTCCCGCATAGCCGACTTCCTTCCTTGGATCAGGCACATCATGACATCGAATGCGTGAGAACCAAGAAACCCGGAGCAATTCCCTCTTTAAACCCGCTTTAGCTGCCTGAGGGGCAGGCCTTGCAATTTCTCCTCCTTCCCTTTTAAAAATTTTTGCGCAAAAAAAATAAAAATAAAGATAAAAATAAAGGCAGCAACAGATTGTTGGGGGCCATAGGCTGAGTTTGTAAACCGCTTAGAGAGGGCTGTAAAGCACTGTGAAGCGGTATATAAGTCTTATATAAGCACCCTTGCTAACGTATACTATACTCGGTGGAATGTTTTGGTGCGTAGAGGCCTGTTTTCTGGGTAGCAACTTTAAGAGGTGGGAAGACTTCAACTCCCAGAATTCTCTGGTCAGGAATGGCTGGCTGGGAAATTATGGGAGTTGAAGTTCACACATCTTAAAGCTGTCAAGTTTGAGAAAGACTGACATGGACTCTGGACAATTTGTCTTCCATCCATATCTGAAGTCACTTTCCTGAGCCCATAACTGCCCCAACTCTTTACACTGGGTTGCCCATTCCTCCCCTCTGTCTTTTAAGCCAAGACTCTCCTCTCCTGTCCTCTCCCTCACTTTCCTCCTCTTTCTCCTCCCACTCTTCTTCCTCTCCTCCACTTCTCTCCTCTCCCCTTCACTCTCTTCTTCCTCCTCCCCTCTCTCCCTCTCTCCTCCTCTTCCCTCTCTCCCTCTTCTTTTTCCTCTTCCTCCCCTCCTCTCTCTCCTCTCCCTCACCTCCTCCTCTTCCTCCTCCCCCCTCCTCTTCTCTTCCTCTCCTCCTCCTCTTCTCCTGTCCTCTTCCCTCCCTCTTCTTCTTCCTCCCTCTTTCCTCCTCTCCTCCTTCCTCCTCTCCCCCTCACTCTCCTCTCTGCCCTCCTTCTCCCTTCCCCTCCTCCTCTCCCCTTCCTCCTCTTCCTGCTCCTTTTCCCCCTGTGACGAATTGCTCAAGGTAACACCCAAAACACAGAAGGACTCTGTTAACCTACAAAAGTTTTATATAACTGCAATTGTGTAAGCATTTCCTACACACACACTTGCACCTGCCTGCCAGATGATGTATGGAATTTGGAGAAGACAGGAGCACATAATCGGCAAATTATCCTTACATCCGCTGTAGATACGGCCTTTCTTGCTACGGTGATGTGAGTCCCTGCAGCTGTTAAGTTTGTATCATGGATGGAAAGTGAATCTGGCTTCCACATTGCTTGTCAGACGATCCCAAAGAACCACACGATCCCCAGGGCACTGCTATAAAAACGGACCATTTGCCAAGTGCCCGAATTTTGACCACTTGACTGTGGGGATGCAGCCAGGGTTGGTAAGTGTGAAAAACGGTCACAAGTCACTTTTTTTCAGTGTTGTTGTAAACGTGAACGGCTCGAAACGAATAGTTGTAACTGGGCAAGGACTACATTCATATATACAACCATAGGTACACACATACACAATCCACATTATTATCTACATAAGCTTTAGGTTGTGTAGCTTTCCCACCAGCCCTCAGCCCAGCCTTCATTTTCATCTTGCATTTGGTCACACATTGCACTCTGCACGACTTCAGCTGCCTTTTGACACTGCTGGGTTCAGCGCTGGGACACTGTGTGAGTTAACCTTCTTATCTCCACTTGTTGCTTCAGAGTTGGCTTCCTTATCTCTTCAACTTGCTTGTTCAAGTTCTCCTTCCCGTCAGGGGTCAAATTTTTATCATTCTGTCTACTCTCACAACGTTTTAGTTCTCGTAAGAGGAGGCTGTCCTAACAAAGGAGAGGACCAACCTACAACTAAGGAGAAATTTCTCCTAAGGGTGAGAACAATTCAATCAGTCATTCAGAATGGAGCTTGGAAGGGACCTTGGAGGTCTTCTAGTCCAGCCCCAGTGATGGAGCACCCATAACTTCTAAAGGCAAGATATTCCACTGGCTAATTGTTCTCACCGTTAGGAAGTTTCTCCTTGATTTCAGGTTGCTTCTCACCTTGGTTAGTTTCCATCTGTTGTTTCTTGTCCTGCCTTCAGGTGCTTTGGAAAATAATTTGACACCCCCCTCCACAATCTTCTTTGTGGCAGCCCCTCAAATACTAAAATATCATGCCCCCCTCCCTAGTCCTTCTTTTCTCTAGACTAGACATACCCAAATCCTGCAACCGTTCTTCATATGTTTTAGTCTCCGTGACTTTAGTTGCTCTTTGCATATATTTTTTTAAAGGCCCAACACCTTTTTTGTCATGTGATGAACAAAACCGGATGCAGTATTCCAGGTATGGCCTTACTAAGGCTTTAATCAGTTGATCATTGATCCCACTGATTCTTTTAATCAATTCATCAGTGAAACCATTTGCCTACAAACGTTGTGGATGCTTCATCGCTAGAGGCTTTTAAGAAGAGATTGGAAGCCGTTCGTTTGGAAATGGTGTCGGGTTTCCTGCTCGAGTGGGGGGGGGTTTGGACTAGATGACCTCCGAGGTCCCTTCCAACTCTGTTAGCCTGTGAAGTTGTACATCTTCTGTCCAGTGGTGCAGCTGCAATGTTATTTCAAAAAAAAATCCTTCCCGGCGGTGAGAAGCCGGATTGCCCCCGGTTTCCATCCAAGATTCTCACGGGAAGACGGAGTCAAGGATATGACAAAGTAACTTTTTCCCACCCTGGCACCCCCAACAAGAATGCTCCCTTGTGAATTCAGCTTCTCGAAAGCCCAGTTTTCTCACGACCGACGCAACATCTGGATTGCACGCCCCCAGCAATTCCGTGATGCACCTGGAGCCGGCTTCTTCAAACCAGGCTGAACTCCTCCAGGTAGCTTGCCAAAACGGCGTCCTTGATATCCGTGAAAACCGCGCAGATGTTCTGCGTGTCAGTGGCGCAGGTGTAATGGTGGTAAAGGAACCGGGGTCTGAAGGCGGAAGGGGAACTGCCACAAAGAGAGCCATCGAGAAATTGATGGAAGATGTCGCTGTACATCTCCAGGATGAAGCCTTTGGCCGCGTGAACGTCTTGCTTGGGACCTGGGAAAGGAGAAGGAGAAGAGGTTGTGTGAATTGCCCAGGGTCCTGTTGTGGCCCACCAGTGGCCAGTGGAACTTGGAGCAGACTCGGACAGCGAGGAGGTTGGGGAGGAACCTGGGCCAGTCCTGAAGTCTGGGGAAGGCTCTGACGATGGCTCTGCATCGGAGACAGACATGGGGCCAGGGTCGTCTGACAGTTATCAGCTGCCTTTGGAGTCGGAGATCAGGGAGGCAGAAGAACAGCTGGAGCCTGTTCCCAGTGTGTGCATGCACAGAGCTGCCAGGAGAAGGGAACAGCTAAGGAACAAGGGTCAACAGGGGTGTAAAGCCACAGGAGAACAGTGAATGGCCCTTCCCATAGGGAATAAAAGAGGAGTGAAAGGGGACTGGGTTTTTGCAGGAAACAATTAGTCCCTTTGGGTGAAGATCTGTTCCTCCATTCTTGCTACAGTGTGGCATCTGAAGGATATCATCCTGGCAACTCTCCAAGCCTGATAAAGGTCTGTAGTTGTGAAATCTCTTGGAAGACTGTTGGCCGGGACTTTGCTGGAGAGGAATTCATTGTAAACTCAATAAAAGGGGCTTTATCGGGATGAGAAGCTGGCTTCGTGCTGTTGGGGAAACCTAGGTCAGAACAGTTCCCACCAGCAGCCTTAAGCCTGGATTACATTGCTCCATGGTTGCACATCAGGGAACTTATGCAGTGGCATTTGGAGAGGGATGCATAGCCGTTGCGTTTACAGGTGTCCCTTGCTCAGTGGGACAGTTCTTAAACGAGCTCTGCCCCATTTAACGACCTTTCTTGCTAGAATTGCTAGGGGAATCGGGGCAGTTTTTTTAAGTTAGTAACCGAGTGCTTAAGGAAATCTGGCTTCTCCATTGATTGACTTCACTTGTCAGAAGGTCGCAAAAGGGGATCTCGGAACTCTGGGACATTGCAACCGTCATAAATATGAGCCAGTGGCCAAAGCGTCTGAATTTGGATCAGGTGACCCTGGGGATGCTGCAAATGGCTGTATGAGAAATGGTCATAAGTCACTTTTTTTTTTTTGGAGTGCTGTTGTAACTTTGAACAGTCACTAAATGAACTAAGAGGGGGTCAAGCTACTCTCCAAAGCCCCTGAAGGCAGGACAAGAAGCAAAAATGGGTGGAAACTAATCAAGGAGAGAAGAAACCCCAGAACTAAGGAGAAATTTCCTGACAGTTAGAACAATTAACCAGTGGAACTGCTTGCCTCCAGAAGTTGTTAATGCTCCAACACTGGAAGTTTTTTAGAAGAGAATGGACAAGCATTTGTCTGAAGTGGTATAAGGTTTCCTGCCTGAGCAGAGGGTTGGACTAGAAGTCCTCCAAGGTCCCTTCCAACTCCTATTCTATTCCTATTCCTGTTCCTGTTCCTATTCCTGTTCCTGTTCCTGCTCCTGCTCCTGCTCCTGCTCCTGCTCCTGCTCCTGTTCCTGCTCCTGCTCCTGTTCCTATTCCATTCCATTCTATTCTATTCTAACTGTTGTAAGTCGAGGACCACCTGTATATCTGAGCTGAAGAAGCTTCTTGGATGAGAAGTGAAACCTCTTCAAAGAAAAAGCAGAAAATCCAGTTGCCATGACCTGGATGGCTGAGAATCCCCATAGACATTTAGTAATACACCTATTATGCATCAGTGGTGGTATGCTACCGGTTTGGACCGGTTCAGTCGAACCGGTAGTAAAAAAAATCCTCCGATAAACCGCTGAGAGGAGAAAGAAGAGAAAAGTGCAGGATTGGCCCTCCCACCTGTCTTTGCGCTTTTCTCTTCTTTCTCCTCTCTCAGCTGATTGGCGCTACCGGTCTCAGCTGGTGTGGGGAAAGCTGCGCGTGCGCGTTAGGCAAAGCACGCCCACCAAGCCACGCCCGCCAAGCCACGCCCACCGAACTGGTGGTAAAACCATTTGAATCCCACCACCGCTGTACATCTGTTCCCCGTTGTCTCCACAGCCCAAGGAACTAGGAAGGCATCCTTCTGTCATTTTTGCCCCATCCCTTTTCTTTCTGCAGGCTCAGCGGCCTCTTATCTGACCATTGCTTAATCTTGCAGCTCTTCCTTCTGACTCCCAACCTCCCGTTTCATTGCAGGGAGATACGTGTGTTTTTTTCTCTAGACCAGGGGTGTCAAACTCAAGGCCCATGGGGTGACTTAGATCTGGCCCACAGGGGCCACTCTGGAAACAGTGAAGGACTGGCCCGTGGTACCTCCGCCAGCGAAAACAGAGCTCCGATGCAGGAGGCCGTTGCAGCCGAAAACGGAGCTCGGGAGCCCATTTTTTGCTGGCAGAGTGCTCGGCTCGCCACAGGCAACCCCGACATGAGTGACGTCGAGCTGGGCACGCCCACCCTGGCCACACCCACCCACTCACCCACCCGAGTTCAAACACAACCCTGATGCGGGTCCTCAATGAAATCGAGCTTGACAACCCTGGTCTAGATGGCATACAAGCCACACAAAAAGGAGAATTAACGGAAGAGGAAAATTTGTAGCTCAGGGTTGACCTGCGGGTTCCTGGGTGCTCTCTGAGGTTGGTTGTTTTCTTGCAGATGTTTCATCAGAGATGCCCTGATGATGTTACCTAGTTGGGTGATGAAATGTCTGCAAGGAAACAACCAACCTCAGAGAACACCGGGACGCTATGGAAGGGGAAATAGAGAGCAACAACCTTTTTTACCGACTCCTATTTGGCAACCAACAAAGCAGCTAGAAACCTTTCACTGCTTTGGCAGCTGTCCAAGGAGAAGCAATGCTTTCCCAAACGCAATGCAAGCAGTCCTCTACTTACAACCGTTCATTTAGGGACTGTTTGGCACTAAAAAAAAGTGACTTATGACTGTTTTTCACACTTACAACCGTAGCAGCATCCCCATGGTCCCATAATCAAAATTCAGATCCTTGGCAAACGATTCATAGTTATGGCGGTGTCAACTCATAAAACATTTTGTATACATGTTTTATAGTTGTCAACAGAAAGAAGGGAGGAGTTTCAAAGAGCAGGCGGCAGTGTGGAATCGAAAGTACATTCCATTCATATTTTCTTCAGAGACCGATTAGAGGACTGAAGCTTCTGCTGCGCAAAAATCCAATTGGAGAGCATGATTGATGACTCTTGGCTATGGAAGTGTTTCGTTGGATGATACACCCAGAGGGGTGAGGGGAAAAGCAGGATCAAGGGTGACAATGAATTACGTATCTCAGAGTCGGCTACACCCAGGCAAATGCGGCATGTTAACTTCTAATAAATCCTCTTTAGTTTTGGGAGTGTGGCTCGAGGCTCATGATTTAATTGGAGCAACTGCCGGAATCCTGACAGACGGTTACAGTATCCCGGGGTCACGTGATCCCCTTTTGTGACCTTCTGACAAGCAAACTCAATAGGGAGGCAAGATTCACTTAACAAACGCGTGACTAATTTCATAACTTGCAGCGATTCGTTTTAACAACGGTGGCAAGGAAGTGGTAGAATTCACTTAACAACTTTGCTTTGCTTAGCCATGGAACCTTGAGGCTCAATTTTGGTCATAAGTCGAGGTCTACCTGTGGTCCCAGAGTTCTCTTTAGCCAGATTTGTTATTATGAAAGCTCCAAGAACTCTCTCCTCATTACAGACCTTTATGATGGGAGGACTTCAACTCCCAGAATTCCCTAGCCAGCTTTCCCCACCACAACTGGCTGAGGAATTCTGGGAGTTGAAAGTCCACGCATCATAAAGTTGCCAATGCCTGACTGAGGAATCTTGAGAGTTGAAGTCTCTACAAAAAAAAAAAAAGATGTTGAGACTTTGGAAAAAGTGCAGAGAAGAGCAGCTAAGATGATCAAAGGCTTGGAGTCTAAAACGTATGAAGGACGGCTGCAGGGTTTGGGTTTGGCTAGTCTAAAGAAAAGAAGAATTAGGGGTGACATGATAGTAGTATTTCAATATTTGAGCGGCTACTACAATGAAGAGGGGGTCAACTTATTTTCCAAAGCACCGGAGGGCAGAACAAGAAACAATGGATGGAAATTAATCAGGGAGAATTAAGGAGAAACTTCCTAACAGTGAGGTGCTCCATCACTGGAGGTTTTTAAGAAGAGACTAGACAATCATTTATCTGAAATAGTATAGGTCAGTGGTGGCTAACCTTTTGGGCTCCTGTGCCAAAAATTGCATGCACACCAGCGCACTCGCATGCCAGCACCCAGAATGCAATGCGCGGCCTCCCTCCCCACGCCCCCTGAGCATATGCGCTCAATTTTTCCCACCTCCTTACCTGCACTGCGTCTCACAGCTGACTTTTCAGCTGGCTTGAGGCCTTTTTCGGCCTCCAAGAGGCTTGGAAAAAGCCTCTGCAAGGCTTTTCAGGACGAATTATAGGCCCGTTTCGCCACTATTACAGGAAGTGACAAAACAGGCCTATAATTCAGCCCGAAAAGCTTTGCAGAGGCTTTTCCCGAGCCTCTTGGAGGCCAAAAAAGGCCTCAAACCAACCCAAAAAAAAATCAGCCGTGAGGCGCGCACATGCGCAGTGAGGTAAGTTTGCCTGAGGCTCTCACGCCAGCGCAAATGGCTCTGCGTGCCACTTGTGGCACGCATGCCATAGGTTCGCCATCACGGGTATAGGTTATAGGGAGCTGGACTAGAAGACCTCCAAGGTCCCTTCCAGCTCTATTCTACTCTAAGTCTCAGGTATCATAAAACTGCCAAGGGCTGAGGAATTCTGGGAGACAAAGTCCACAATCACAAAAGAGCTAATGGCTGGCTAGCTAAGGATTGCTGGAAATTAAATTCCACGGATCATAGAGTTGCAAAGGAGAATTGGCTGGGGAATTCTTGGCCAAGGTTGACAAATACTCTCTTCAAGCAGCAACAGCTTGAAGATGAAAGGTGTGCGTCAATTCTAAGCAAAGGTGTGGCTGGCCAACATTAGCACCAAACCAACGTGTTTTCTTCGTTCAAATGCTACAGGAAATCGCTCAGGGTTGGGCCCTATTTGCACCCTAACCACAGCCCCAGTATGTCCTCTAAACATCCTTCTTTGGCTATAACCCCACAAAGTTGTTGAGACTTTGGAAAGAGTGCAGAGAAGGGCAACTAAGATGATTAAAGGCCTGGAGATAAAAAAAACAAAACATATGAAGAACAGTTGCAGGAACCGGACATGGCCAGTCTAGACAAAAGACTAGGACTAGGGGTGATATGAGAGTAGCATTCCAGTATGTGAGGGGCTGCCACAAATAAGAGGGGGTCAACTTATTTTCCAAAGCACCTGAAGGCAAGGCAAGAAGCAATGGATGGAACTAATCAAGAAGCAACCTGCTCCATCACTGGAGGTTTTCAAGAAGAGACTGGGTAGCTACTGGTCTGAAATGGTATGAGAAGGGACTAGAAAACCTATATGAGCCAATAGTATGCAGTGGCAGCCAAAAAAGCCAATGCAATCCTAAATTGCATTAACAGAGGGATACAATCAAGATCAAGGGAGGTACTAATACCACTCTATAAAGCGTTAGTAGGACCATACCTAGTACTGCCTCCAGTTTTGTTCACCACACTATAAAAAGATGTTGAGACCCTAGAAAAAGCGCAGAGAAGAGCAACCAGGATGATTAGGGGACTGGAGGCTAAAACATATGAAGAACGGTTGCAGGAACTGGACTTGGCTAGTCTAGTGAAGAGAAGGACCATGGGAGACATGACAGCGGCCTTCCAATATTTGAGGAGGGGCTGCCACAGAGAGGAGGGGGTCAAGCTATTTTCCAAGGCACCCGAAGGCCAGACAAGGAATAATGGATGGAAACTGAACACGGAGAGATTTAACCTGGAAATAAGGAGAAACTTTCTGATAGTGAGAACAATCAACCCATGGAACAGAAGTTGCCCTCGGAAGTTGTGGGAGTGCCATCACTTGAGACTTTCAAGAAGAGATTGGACTGCCATTTGTCAGAAATGGTGTAGGGTCTCCCGCTTGGGTGGGGGGTTGGAGAGGCCAGACAAGAAATAATGGATGGAAACTGAACAAGGAGAGATTTAACCTGGAAATAAGAAGAATTTTTGCGGTTGTAAGTCGAGGACTACCTATAACTGAAGTAATGAAAGAACACCTTCCCCATAATTTAGCTGAGGGTTCGGATTAGGGAAGCAGGCCTCCAGTTTGCACCAATTTTGCAATCCTTTTCTAGAACCTGCCGCTTTGCAGACAGCCCCCTCTAACCGTCCACGCTGCCCACCTGTCCATAGCAGGAAACGTTACCTGGGAAAGTGGGGAAATAGGCAGCCAGATCCGAGGTGAGGATTTTCTCCTCCAGGATGTCCACTTTGTTCAGGAAGAGAATAATGGAGGTGTTCCAGAACCAGGGCAGCTCCAGAATTGTCCTGAAGAGATCTAAACTCTCCCTCATTCGGTTCTGATAGGAAAGAGCGGGGGGGGATGAGGGGGAAAAAAAGAAGGAAAAAAATGCATCAAGAATGAGCACACAGTAGGGTTTAGGAAGTTTTTTTTCTGGAGGCCTTTTCTGCAGACATCGGTTTGCCCAGCGAGACAACCGAGGGACGTTTCAGTGGATCAGAGGGCCAGAAAATAATATGTATAAATTCTGACAGAAAATAATATGTGTAGCTCAGGGTTGAACTGTGCGGTCCTTGGTATTCTCTGAGGTTGTTGGTTTTCTTGCAGACATCTCATGACCCAGCTAGGTAACATCATCAGTGTTAGAAGGGAGTGAGGTTTGCAGAGTGGTGGAGAAGAAGCGGGGGGTGGGTGGGAAGGAGGAGGAATGGGGAAAGGACTATGCGGTCCTTGGTACAGCTTGGCTGTTTGGTTATTTTCTTGCAGACATTTCATTACCAAACTAGATAATATCATCAGTGCTAGAAGGGAGTAAGGTTTGGGGGGAGGAGGAGGAGGAGGAGGAGGAGGAGGGGGGGGAGGGGGGGGGGGGGGGGGGAGGAGGAGGAGGAGGAGGAAGACGACTATGGGGTCCTTGGTGCAGCTTGGGTGTTTCCTTGTAGACATTTCATTACCAAACTAGGTAACATCATCAGTGATAGAAGGGAATGAGGTTTGTGGAGTGGTGGAGAAGAAGGGGAGAAAAAGGGAAGGAGGAAGAGGAAGAGGTGGGGTCCTTGGTGTTCTCTGAGTTTGGTTGTTTCTTTGCATAAGTTCCATTACCCAACTAGGTAACATCATCAGTGCTAGAAGGGAGTGGTATACTTGTACATAAACTGAGAGCTACAAGCGCTTAGCGTATATACAAGTGGCTTGCTCTGGCTTACCACTGACAGGCGAGTCACTTCTATAAAACAGAGAGTAAAACCCGCTTAATTTTAGCACTGATGATGTTACCTAGTTGGGTAATGAAACGTCTGTAAGAAAACCATCAAGCTCAGCGAGCATCAAGGACCCCTCATATAAATTCCCAATATATACAATGCACACACACACACACAATACTCATAATGTAGACATACATAATCCTCTCCCTTAATTGTCCCTCTATTCCTCCAAATATTCCTGTCTCAACACTGCTCCTTACTTCGGTATTATTCTCCTCCAGCGACTGGTCATACTCGCTCAGAGAGGCCAAATAGATTAAGGCAATCACGTTTTCGAAACAGTGGATCCACTTCCGGCGTTCGGTTTTCTGCCCGCCAACATCAACGATCCTAAAAAAAATAGAAATGAAAAATATATATATATATAGATAATCCTCTACTTCTTACTTAGACGAATCTTGGCTCAAAAAAAAGCGACTGTGAGAGGCACCTTGGAGTCTTAGGGGACTATCACTTAAACATGAGCCAGCTGTGTGTGGTGGCACCCAAAAAAGCGAATACAATCCTTGTTTGCATAAAACAGAGGAACAGAATCAAAAATCGCATGAAGTATTAGCACCACTTTATAAATCCTTAGTAAGTCCACCCTTAGAATATTGCATCCAGTTTTGGTCACCACGTTGCAAAAAAGACAGTGAGACTTTGGCAAAACTAAGATGATTCAAGGTCTGGAGAATAAAACATAAGGAGAACAAACAGTTGCAGGATTTGGGTATGGTGAAACTAGAGAAAAGGAGTAGGGGGGACATGATAGTAGTATTGCAATATTTGAGGGGCTGCCACAAAGAGGAGAGGGGTCAAATTATTGTCCAATGTTGCCACATTACACAATGACACAAAGCCTCTCAAAATATGACTGATATTTAATCTCTCGATTCTGATTATGGCCCCTTTACAACCTATGGACTTCAACTCCCAGAATTCCAATGCTGGCTCAGGAATTCTGGGAATTGAAGTCCACAGGTCCGGAAGGGACTACAGGTAGTTCTCAATTTACGACCACAAATGAGCCCAAATTTGATGTTGTTAAGCGAGAAAGTTGTGGGGTTTTCCCCATTTTACGACTTTTCTTGCTACATTTGTGAAGTGAATCACTGCGGTTGTTAAATTAGTAACATGGTTTTTAAGCGAATCTGGTTTCCACCCCTGTTGGCCAGAAGGGGAAATCACGCGACCCTGAGACACGGCAGGCATCATAAATGTGAGTCATTTTATTCTATGGATGGTTAGAAAGTAGAGTAAGAAACTGAAGGATATGGTAATAATAATGATACTGTATAATTGATTATTTTTCAATAAATTACAACATGAATATAATTTAGTATAGGTGGAATTTGCCTTTAAGGATAGTTTGAAACTGAAATAAAAAAATCCAATGACAATGTAACAATGATACATAATGTTGACTAGAATATAATGTGAATGTAAACTCAAAGAGAGATGTATGCAAATATTAATATGTGCACAAGATATACGTACCCGGATGACACACTGCTATATCTGAAAGATGGTTTTTATTTGTTATTTTTGTTGTAAAAATAATAAATAATGAATGAATGAATGAACGAACGAACAAACAAACATGAGTTTACGGGGTTGCTACAACGGTCGTAAGTGTGAAAAAAAGTCATAAGTCATTTTTTCAGTGATGTTGTAACTTTGGATGGTCACTAAATGAACTGCTGTAAGTCCAGGACAAACCTGAATAGCTACCAATCCCGATTATATCTTTGTTTTAAGGAATCCAATATGAAACATACTGTAAGCACTTGGGATGAATGGTTTTTTTTTTCCAGTTTACCTTAACGTCACCTTTTGCATCGAGAAGCAGTACTCGTTAATGCCCGTTGTGGGCACACGGGTTCTCAAGATATCCTGGGCATTTGGCACATACCCCTCAGAAGCAATGCGATCCAGATTCGAAAGGAAGCTGAAACAGAGAGACACCTGTCACTCTGGACAATGCACTGACAGAGTAACTCAAAATTAATGCACACACTTCTCTAGCACAGTGCCTTCCGAACTTGGCAACTGTAAGATAGGTGGACTTCAATTCCCAGAATTCCCCAGCCTGCATTTGTAGACCAATTCCCAGAATTACCCAGCCAGCCTGAAATTTGGGAAAGTTGTGTCAGCTTCAGTGCTACTGGCCACAGCTGTGCTGCTATGATATTGCTGTGGTTACTAGAATAGAATAGAATAGAATAGAATAGAATAGAATAGAATAGAATAGAATAGAATAGAATAGAATAGAATAGAATAGAATTCTTTATTGGCCAAGTGAGATTGGACACACAAGGAATTTGTCTTGGTGCAAATGCTCTCAGTGTACATAAAAAAAGATACATTCGTCAAGAGTCATAAGGTACAACACTTAATGATAGTCATAGGGTACAATAAGCAATCAAATCATACTAGGAAAAGTCAATATAGATCGTAAGGATACAAATGACAAAGTTACAGTCATACAGTCACAAGTGGGAGGGGATGGGCGATAAGGAGTGATGAGAAGATTAATAGTAATAGTAGTGCAGACTTTGTAAATAGTTGGACAGTGTTGAGGGAATTATTTGTTTAACAGAGTGATGGTATTTGGGGAAAAAATGTCCTTGTGTCTAGTTGTTCTGGTGTGCAGTGTTCCATAGCGTCGTTTTGAGGGAAGGAGTTGAAACAGTTTATGTCCAGGATATGAGGGGTCTGTAAATATTTCCACAGCCCTCTTTTTGACTCATGCAGTATACAGGTCCTTGATGGAAGGGAGGGTGGTAGTAATTGTTTTTTCTGCAGTCCTAATTATACTCTGAACTTTGTTTTCCACATTTGGTGACAGTTTCCAAGCCTGTCTAGTAATCCTCCACTCCTTTCCCCCATCCAGGAGCAGCTACTTACTCCTGGGGGAGAGGGAGGGAAGGAGGGAGGAGTGGCAGAGACAGAGATAAAGACAGAGAGACATATTATGGTAGGGATGGATGGGAAGGGAAGGGAAGGGAAGGGAAAATTTCCAATATTCCTTGCCAGATTCCCACAGGGAAAGTCAATGGGGAAGCCAGCAGGAAGTCGGAAATACCACTGCTTTTTTTCCCTGCCTGAAGTCATTCTGTTTCTCTGTTTAGGTAAGCTGAAATATCTCTGAAATGATGACCCAAATGACACAGGTTGCTGGCCACATGACCATGGAAATGTTTTTGGACAACGCTGGCTCCCTCAGCTAAGAAACCGAGATGATTACAGCCCCTAGCCTAGAGCCAGACATGACTGGACAGGAGAAATATTTAACGTGCATCCACCGTCCACTCAGGAAGCACACAAATCTTTACACCACTACGGTGCCAAGAGGTCATGACATAGAATAACAGAGTTGGAAGGGACCTTAGAGGTTACCTAGTCCAACCCCCTGCTCGAGCAGGAGAGTCTAGCCTCTGCCTAGGATCGAACTCACAGTCTCCTGATTGTGAGGTGAGAGTTCCACCTCTAGGCCACCACACTGGACCAAAAACAGTTTGTAGGGTCTTGGACCCTCCTCGCAACTCTACATTCGACCACCAACCCAAGGTAAGAACACCCGATGGTCGGTCCAAAACAAAGTGTGAACCGGATTAAAAGGGACTCACTAGGACGTCGAATCGAGCAGGTGGAATTTGCTTCTCCTCTTATAACAGGTCCTGATGCCGGCATCCTTCCAGAGGCCACCAATGATCCTGGCATTGTGGGGGTCCAGGGAGACCACTTTATAGGCATCTATGCTCAGGAGCTGCCGGGCGTTTTGCTAGAGACAGAAAATAATGGTTTTCTGAGGCATATGAAGAGCGGTCGGAGGAATCAGGTACGCCTAGTCTAGGGAGAAGAAGGACTAAGGGTGACATGAGAGCAGCCTCCCAATATTTGAGGGGCTGCCCCAAAGAAGAGGGAGTCAAGCTATTCTCCAAAGCCCCTGAAGGCAGGACAAGAAGCAATAAGGATGGAAGGTCATTAAAGAGAGAAGCAACCTAGAATTAAGGAGAGATTTCCTGACAGGGAGGACAATCAACCCGCGGAACTTCAGAAGTTGTGGGAGCTTCATCACTGGAGGCTTTTAAGAAGAGGCTGAACAGCCATTTGTCTGAAATGGTGTAGGGTTAGGGGTGTCCAACTCAAGGCCCGGGAGCCGGATCCTCAGGGGTGGCCTTCAAAAATGTTAGCAAAGGGTTCTCTGCCCGGTTGCTGGGTGGGCGTGGCCATGGTTGGCGTGGCCTAGTAGACCTCCTGCACCACGGTGGGATGGGGGGGCATTTTTGCTCTCCCCAGGCTCCGGAGGCTCCGTAGTATTGCAATATTTGAGGGGCTGCCACAAAGAGGAGAGGAGTCAAATTATTGTCCAATGTTGCCACATTACACAATGACAAAAAGCCTCTCAAAATATGACTGATATTTAATCTCTCGATTCTGATTATGGCCCCTTTACAACCTATGGACTTCAACTCCCAGAATTCCTGAGCCAGCTGGCTTAGGAATTCTGGGAATTGAAGTCCATGGGTCCTGAAGGGACTACAGGTAGTTCTCAACTTACGACCACAAATGAGCCCAAATTTGATGTTGTTAAGCGAGAAAGTTGTGGGGTTTTCCCCCATTTTACGACTTTTCTTGCTACATTTGTGAAGTGAATCGCTGCGGTTGTTAAATCAGTAACGTGGTTGTTAAGTGAATCTGGTTTCCACCCCTTGCTGGCCAGAAGGAGAAATCACCCGACCCTGAGACACGGCAGCCATCATAAATGTGAGTCATTTTATTCTATGGATGGTTATAAAGTAGAGTAAGAAAGCCTCAAGCCTCCAGGAGGACAAAACCAGGCACCCCGGGCTCCGGAGGCCGTCTGGAAGCTGAAAACGGGCCCATTTCCGGCCTTCCCAAACTTCCAGGAGGCCCATTTTTTGCCCTTCCTGAGCCTCCGTGCGGGCCCTGCACTTACCTGCATCCGAAAGGGGCTGTGTGGGGACTCCTGGGAGGTGTGGGGCAGGGTGGGTAGGGCCAGCCAGGAGTGGGATTTGGGGGGTTCTCTGAACTGCACAGAATCTTAGCTAGGGGCTCTCCTGAACCCCTGCGAATGTTCAGCAGCTCAGCCCTGTGGATCTGGCCCGCATGGCCACCCTGGAAACAGTGAAGGACCAGCCTGCGGTGCCACTGCCGGTGAAAATGGAGCCCGGGAGGGCCTCATGCAGCCGCAAACGGAACCCGGGAGTCCATTTTTACCGGCGGAGTGCTTGTGCCGCCAAAAGGCGCCTCCAACACAATGATGTCGAACTGGCCATGCCCACCTCCCCCTCCTCCCAAGGTCAAACACAACCCTGATGCAGCCCTCGATGAAAACGAAACCTTGACACCCTTGGTATAGGGCCGTGATGGTGAACCTATGGCACGCGTGCTACAGGTGGCACGCAGAGCCATATTTGTGCTGGCTTGCGAGCTGCAGATAAACTGACCACACTGGGCAATGCGCGTGCCTCACAGCTGATTTTCGGCCGATTTGAGGCCTTTTTCGCTCCCAAAGGTTTGAGGAAGGCTTGCAGGCCAAAAACTAAGCTCGTTTCGTCACTTCCAGTATTTGTGGAAAAACAGGAAGTGATGAAACGGGACTAGATTTTTGGCCTACAAAAAAGCTTCTGTGGGACCTTCCTTCCGAGAGCTTTGGGAGGCCAAAGGCCTCAAACCGGCGGCAGGGTGGGTGGGTGGGATTGCATGCGCATGCATAGGGGACATGGCGGGGGGCACATTGCCTTCTGGGTGCTGGCACGTGAGCCAGAGAGTGCAAGCGCATGCGCAATTTTGGCACAGGAGCCCCAAAAGGTTAGCCATCACTGGTATAGGGTTTCCTGCCTGAGCAAGGGGTTGGACTAGAAGGCCTCTAAGGCCCCTTCCAACTCTGTGACTCTGTTTCAGAGCAGAGTGGAAAACGTTGGGTAGGAACATTCTAGAAGCCTAGTCAGAGGAGGCCCCTTTCGTGAATGCTGCCCACTGAATGACAGAGATCCTGGAGGTGTGAAGTGATTTCAGGGCAAGCTGTGGTCTATTTGTCATTAATAACCAATACAGACTTGTGGAACTTCAACTCCCAGCCCAGGAATTCTGGGAATTGAAGTCCAGAGGTCGTAAAAGGGCCATAGTTCTCTCCCCACGTCCCCGCTGCTCTAAAGCAAACTAATGATGGAGCCCAGGCACAATTCAGCCCAACATCTCTGTTCCTAAACAAGACCATTGCTACGTGTGTTTTCCCCCATCTGATGACCTTTTTGCCACAGCTGTTAAGCAAAGGTTGTTAAGTGAATCATGAGGCCGTGAAGCAAATCTGGCTTCCCCCATAGACTTCGCTTGTCAGAAGCTTGCAACTGGTAATCACTTGACCCCGGGGACAGTGCAACCATCATAAATACACACGCCAGTTGCCATGCTCAATAGCAGGAACCGTGAGAGGGATCTTGGAGTCTTAGTGGACAACCAGCTAAATAGGAGCCAGCAGTGTGCAGCAGCCATCAAAAAAGCTAATGCAATCCTAAGTTGCTTTAACAGGGGGATACAATCGAGATCAAGTGAGGTACTAATACCACTCTATAAAGCCTTAGTAAGACTACACCTAGTTTTGGTCACCACACTATAAAAAAGATGTTGAGACTCTAGAAAAAGTACAGAGAAGAGCAACCAGGAGGATTAGGGGACTGGAAGCTAAAACATACAACAAACGGTTGCAGGAACTGGGCCTGGCTAGTCTAGTGAAGAGAAGGACCAGGGGAGACAGGATAGCAGTCTTCCAATATTTGAGAAGCTGCCACAGAGAGTAGGGGGTCAAGCTATTTTCTAAAGCTCCTATCGGCCAGACAAGGAATAATGGATGGAAACTGAACAAGGAGAGATTCAACCTGGAAATAAGGAGAAACTTTCTGACAGGGAGAACCATCAACCAATGGAACAGAAGTTGCCTTCGGAAGTTGTGGGAGTTTCATCCCTGGAGACTTTCAAGAAGAGATTGGACTCCCATCTGTCAGAAATGGTGTAGGGTCTCCCGCATGGGTTGGACTAGATGACCTATAAGGTCCTTTCCAACTCTGATTATCTGCAATCTGTTATGGGTCCTAATTTTGATCACATGACTGTGGAGAATGCTGCTATGTGAAAACAGTTCATAAGTCCCTTTTTTCACTGTCGGCGTAAGTACAAACGGCTCCTATGCTGCTATGTGAAAACAGTTCATAAGTCCCTTTTTTCACTGCCGGCGTAAGTACAAACGGCCGCTGATTGTAATGGTTGTAATGTCAAGGATTGCCTCTATGTGGATACTCACTGCATTCTCCTCCTGGGCGTAAGGAATCTGCAGGCTCTCCATAGCTCTGATGATTGCCTGGATAGAGGTGAAGATGTTTTGATACACCACTTTCGCAAAGTCCTTCCGCTCGTCTTCCGTGAATCCCACTCCGTGGATAATCCTCATCTGTTTGATGAAGGTGCTTTTTCCACCTTCCCCAGTGCCTGATGGGTAATGCACAACACACACAAAAAAAACATTGATTTTCCAGTAGAACATCCGGGATGCAAGTCTAGCCAACTTAACAGGAATAACAAAGTTGGGAAGGGACCTTGGAGGTCTTCTAGTCCAACCCCGCTTGTACGGAAGCCTAGACGCTTCACATCCCGGACATAAAACTGTTTCAACTCCTACCCTCAAAATGACGCTATAGAGCACTGTACACCAGAACAACTAGACCAGAGGTGGCATTCAGCAGGTTCTGACCAGTTCTAGAGAACCGGTCGCGGAAATTTTGAGTAGATCGGAGAACTGGCAAATCCCACCTCTGACTGGAGATTTTACAGTCTCCTTCCCCTGCCACGCCCACCAAGCCACGCCCACAGAACAGGTAGTAAAAAAAAAATTGAATCCTACCACTGAACTGGACACAAGGACAGTTTTTCCCCCCAAACGCCATCACTCTGCTAAACAAATAATTCCCTCAACACTGTCCAACTATTTACAAAGTCTGCACTACTACTACTATTAATCTTCTCATCACTCCTCATCACCCATCCCCTCCCACTTGTGACTGTGTGACTGTAACTTTGTCACTTGTATCCTTACAATCTATATTGGCTTTTTCCTAGTATGATTTGATTGCTTATTGTACCCTATGACTATTATTAAGTGTCGGACCTGATGATTCTTGATGCTTGATGAATGTATCTTTTCTTTTATGTACACTGAGAGCATTTGCACCAAGACAAATTCCTTATGTGTCTAATCACACTTGGCCAATAAAGAATTCTATAATTCTGTTAGATGCTGTGGCATTGTCCTGACCAATCTCCTTATCACTCACAGCACCTGAAGGCAGGACAAGAAACAAAGGATGGAAACTAATCAAGGAGAAAAGCAACCTAAAACTAAGGAGGAATTTCCTGACAGAACAATTCATCAGTAGAACGATTTTCTTCTAGAAGTTGTGGGTGCGCCAACCAACAGTGGAGGTTTTGAAGAAGAGATTGGACAGCCATGACTCTTGCTCGAGCAGGGGGTTGACTAGAAGACCTCCAAGGTCCCTCCCAACTCTGTTTATTCTGTTATTCAGCTATTCAGTTTGGCAATTTTGCAAAGGTTTCCCTTTGACGGTACCAGTGCTCAAAGGCATTAAATCGCCAACCCCAGGAACGATTGATTGATTTAATATATTTAAAATATTTATAGAGCTGCCTATCCTACAACCAACCCTCTTATAGCTATTAGGTTGGAGTTAGTTCAATGGCAAAGTTTTATTATGATTTATTTACTTATTGAATTTATATTGCAGCCTATTCGCCCATGGCTTTCCTGGTTTACAGGGAGAAATTTGCTGATTTGGAACCTGGTCACTTCAGTTAGAATAAAAGAACAGAAAAGTATTTCTCTAGAACAGTATTTCTCAACCTTATCCATTTTAAGATGCATGGACTTCAACTCCCAGAATTGCTCAGCCAGGTTGGTGGATTTCAGCTCCCAAAATTCTTCACCCATCATCTAAACCACCGCTTCTCAACTTTAGCAACATTAAGGTGTGTGGACTCCAAGTCCCAGAATTCCCCAGACAGCCTCTGGACCATGTTTCTCAACCTGAGCAACATTACGGTGTGTGGACTCCAACTCCCAGAATTCCCCAGCCAGATTTGTGGACTTCAACTCCCAGAATTTCTGCCGCATCTAAAGTAATTCAACCTTAACAACTTCAACCCAAGAATTGAGGAATCCGCAACTTCTAAGTTTAGAAACGCTGTTTTAGATGCATCTTCTCCATGATTGGTAGATATCCAGCTCAGAAGTCCACTTTTCAAGGCTGGTGGGTCTTAGCATCATGGACAATCAATTGAGCTCTGCTTTTATTTGCGGTCACTTCCAGTGGAAATCTGTGCCGTTCTCTAACTAACCAACATCTCACTTCAGTTATCGGAAGCTGGCTTGGTGTTTGTCTCCTTCCCCAAAACATCTCAGCTGCAGGCGATATCAAGCCAAGGGCTCCCGAAACTTTTCATTCAGCTGCTTTAATCTTCATGAATCCATAAAAACGGGCGTGGGGTTAACAATAATATTTGCAGCTGCGGCAGTAAAGTTTGTTGGATTTTGGCACATACCCTTGACATTTCTCCTAACAAGCATTAATCCTAAAAACAGCTCTCGGATAAATTGCGTAAACACTCAATTTTACAGACGTGCTTTTGCTTTTAAACCTAAAGCAACAAATAAGTGCCCCACCAGAATCAGACAGATTCAAGTTTTGGGGTTTTTTTAGCGGTATTTTTTTATAGGTTGGGAGGGGAAAAAAACAATAGTTTGTCTGTTTTAACGTTCGGCATTAAAAATAAGTGGAACTTCCCTCGTGATTGTTGAGGCCACCATCTTAACTTTTTTGACCATCATGTGGTTAGAAGAAGTCTATTTGCTTGATTGCTAAAATTAATGCTAATATTTCCTTGCCCGTATTTGGTATTTTGCTTCAGGTTTTTATATTTTGGATAGTTGGAAGAGAATTGCCCCCAAAAAAGAGAATCTGGAAGAATTAGAAGAGGTCTGCAAATCACTTTTCTTCCTTCTATTATACAGCTAGTCCTCGATTTACAATCACTTAGCAACCACTTAGCAAGTTGCGACAGACCTCGCTCCCCAAAAAAGGCTACCTACAACCTGGTTCCACACTTAACTATGGATTCACTTAACAATCCCTACAAAAAAAAATTGTAAAGATCATCCACTTCACAACTGTTATGATTTCCGACTGTAATTGCTAGGTTCAGTTATGGTCATAAGCAGGGGTGGGATTCAAATTTCTTAACCTGGTCTGTGGGCGTGGCCTAATTTGTGGGTGTGGCTTGGTGGTCATGTGACTGGGTGGGCATGGCTTGCTGACTGGGCATGGCTTGGTGGTCATGTGACTGACTGGGCATGGCTTGTATGCAAATATTATAAATATTTATGTAAATATTGAATTTTTTTATAAAAAAGAGCAACTTTTACCCAAAACCAGGCAAAGCAGGCAGGCAGATTGAGTTGTTCACAGAATCACAGATTCACTTAGAGATCTATAATTCTGCAATCTGCTACCTGAGTCTGTCACATAAAATTTGCTTGCAAGCAAACTCACAAAATTAACTCACAACACACCATGTATGTAAATATTGAATTTTTTTTATTAAAAAAGAGCAATTTTTACCCAAAAGCAGGCAAAGCAGGCAGGCAGATTGAGTTGCTCACAGAATCACAGATTCACTTAGAGATCTATCTATCTGCAATCGGCTGCCTGAGTCTGCACTGAAAAACAGAAGCTTCAGTCCTAAGGAAGGTTCAGCTCTGCTTTTAGATTAGCTAGAAAGCAAGAAATCCAACAATTTCCTGCTTTCTACCTAATCTAAATCTCCTGGCACAACAGAACAGCTGATGGCCGGGGGTGGGGAGGAAAAAGGAAAAATAGCAACTTACGAAACGCAGGCAAGTTTGATGGCCCCCATGCCAGGTAAGGAGTGAGTGTGGGTGGGGAGGGAAGGGGCCAGCCAGTGGCGCGATTTGCCAGTTCTCCAAACTGGGCAGAATCATAACAAATCCCACCACTGGTCGTAAGTCAAGGACTACCTGTAAAGATTTCACGAATGACATGGGAAACCATTACCCACACTCGGATAGATAACACTGCAGAAGAGATAAAAGGAGATAAAATTACTCCACCTGTGCTCTAATAGCGATAGCACTTAAGACTTATATACCGCTTCACAGTGCTTTACGGCCCTCTCTAAGTGGTTTACAGAGTCAGCCTATGGCCCCCAACCATCTGGGTCAGTGGTTAGGGTGCAGTACTGCGGGCTACTTCTGCTGATTGAGGGCTCCCTGCAATTGGGTAGATCGAATCCCAACAGGCTCCAGGTGGACTCAGCCTTCCGTCCTTCCAAGGTGGGTAAAATGAGGACCCAGATTGTTGGGGGCCAATATGCTGACTCTGCAAACCTCTTACAGAGGGCTGTAAAGCACTATAAAGCCGTATGTAAGTTTAAGTACTATTGCTAATAAAAGGGAGGGAGAGAGAATGAGAGGGGAAAAGAAACAAGAGAGAATGAAAGAAAGGGAGGGAAAGAGGGAGAGGGAATGAGAGGCAGAGAGAGTATGAGAGAGATAGAAGTGGGGGGAGAGGGGGGAATGAGAGAGAGAGAGACAGAAAGAGAACGAGAGAGACAGAGACAGAGACAGAGACAGAGACAGAGACAGAGACAGAGACAGAGACAGAGAGAGAATGAAAAGGTGGAAAGCAACTATTTGGAGACAACAAACAAAAGACATAAGCCTTTTTTTTTTTAATTTCCAAAACTAGATTTCAGCTCTTACTTTGCTGCATTACAAGAAAGCTGAAAAATGACCTCAGTAGGATGGAAGGCTGAGTAAATCTTGAACTGGCCAGAATCGAACTGCTGAACTGTTGGCAGCCGGCCGTCAGCAGAAGTCACCTACAAGCACTGCGCCACCACAGCTCTTAAGCTATTCCTACCTGTGACTGTCTAACCCATAATATACCACATACTGGTCGTCCTCAACGTACGACCCCAATTGAGCCCAAATTTTGCGATTTGCTAGGCAGGGCCGTCGTTAAGTGCACTTCTCCCCCTTTATTGGCCTTCCTTGTCACGGTTGTTAAGTGAATCACTGCAGCTGTTAAGTCAGTCGGTTTTGTCAAGCGAATCCGGCTTCCCCATTGATTCTGCTTGTCAGAAGGTCGCAAAAAAGGAGATCCCATGACCCTGGGATGTTGCGACCGTCATAAATGCGAGCAGTGGTGGGATTCAAATAATTTAACAACCGCTTCTCTGCCCTAACGATTTCTTCCAACAACCGGTTCACCAAAAGGCTCAGAAAGTTAACAACCGGTTCCCACTGAATACGAGTCAGTTGCCAAGCGTCTGAATTTTGAACATGGGGACCACGGGGATATTTGCCAGGGTCGTAAGTGTGAAAAATGACCATGGTCATTTTTTTTCCTCCCAGGGCCGCTGTAATTTCGAACAGTCCCTAAATGGACCGTTGTAAGCCGAGGATTGCCTGCATAGTTATGTACTCACCCAACAACAGCAGCTTTAACTCCCACCGGTCCCGTTTCTTTTGTTCTTGAAGTAGCCGGCTGATTTCTTTATCGATCATCATGGCATTTTTTTCGTCCTCGGACATGAAGCACAGGCACCACACCATGGTGCTTCCCGAACCGCTCCAGGTTTCCCCCAAAAATCAGAGGGGTGGGGGGGACTCAGAAAAATCAGGATTTGAAACAGGCGTGCTGGCAGGGTCCTTCCACCAGCCTGAACGGAGGAGCACCGATCTCTGGGGAAGCGGCCGTCCGTCCAGCAGAAACTGCCTGGAGATCAAATTTCAAGCATGAGACAAAAAATATTTGGCGGAGACCCCACCGATGCCAGCAATGTGGGCTGGGCTGGCTTAGTTTCACCCTCCCAACATTCATGGGAAGCTCCTTGACCGAGCAACTGACATGGTCATGAATGGTCAAGCCCTAGTAAGGCCACACCGGGAATAACTGCAACCAAGTTTGGTCACCACACTACAAAAAAAAGGATGTTGAGACTTTGGAGGGAAAGAGCAACTAAGATCATTAAAGGCCCAGAGACTAAAACATAGGAAGAACAGTGGCAGGATTTAGGTTGGACTAGTCTAGAGAAAAGAAGGACTAGGGGAGACATGAGAGCAGTCTTCCAGGATTTGAGGGGCTGCCACAAAGAAGAGGGGGTCAAGCTATTCTCCAAAGCACCTGAAGGCAGGGCAAGAAACAATGGGTGGAAACCAGTCAAGGAGAGAAGCAATGTGGAATTAAGGAGAAACTTCCCAGCAGTGAGGAAAATTAACCAGTGGAACTACTTGCTTCCAGAAGTTGTGGAGCTTCATCACTGGAGGTTTTTAAGAAGAGATTAGACAGCCATTTATCTGAAACGGTACAGGGTTTCCTGCTTAAGCAGGGGGTTGGACTAGAAGACCTCTAAGGACACACTTCCAACTCTGAGTCTAGTCTATTCTGTTCTGTTCCATATCCCATTCTATTCCATATTCTATTCTATTCCATATGCCATATTCAATTCTATTTATTCTATTCCATATTCCATTCTATTCTGTATTCTGAATTCTATTCCATATCCCATGTTCCATTCCGCTCCCATAATCTACATTCCACTTTCCACAATCTATTATTCTATTCTATTCTATTCTATTCTATTCTATTCTGTTCTGTTCTGTTCTGTTCTGTTCTGTTCTATTCTATTCTATTCTATTCTATTCCTTATTCCTTATTCCTTATTCCTTATTCCTATTCCTTATTCCTTATTCCCTATTCTATTCTATTCTATTCTATTCTATTCCTATTCCGATTCTATTCTATTATTCTGTTCCTTCTTCCCTATTCTATTCTATTCTATTCTATTCTATTCTATTCCTTATTCCTATTCTATTCTATTCCTTATTCCTATTCTATTCCTTATTCTATTCTATTCTATTCTATGCCTTATTTCTATTCTATTCTATTCTATTCTATTCTATTCTATTCTATTCAATTCTATTCTATTCTATTCTATTCTATTCTTATTCCTATTCTATTCTATTCTATTCTATTCTATTCTTATTCCTTATTCTATTCTATTCTATTCTATTCTCTATTCCTATCTCATTCCCTATTCTTCTATTCTGTTCCTTATTCCCTATTCTATTCCTTATTCCCTATTCTATTCTATTCCTTATGCCTTATTTCCTATTCTTCTATTCTAATTCTATTCTATTCTATTCTATTCTATTCTATTCTATTCTTCCTTATTCCCCTATTCTATTCCTTATTCCCTATTCTATTCTATTCCCTTATGCCTTATTTCCTATTCTTCTATTCTATTCTATTCTATTCTATTCTATTCTTCCTTATTCCCTATTCTATTCTTATTCCCTATTCTATTCTATTCCTTATGCCTTATTTCCTATTCTATTCTATTCTATTGTTTCTATTCTATTCTATTCTATTCTATTCTATTCTATTCTATTCTAATTCTATTCTATTCTATTCCTATTCTATTCTATTCTATTCTATTCTATTCTATCTCCATTCTATTCCTTATTCTATTCTATTCTATTCTATTCTTATTCCTATTCTATTCTATTCTGTTCCTTATTCCCTATCCATTCTATCTCTATTCTATTCCTCATTCTATTCTATTCTATTCTATTCCTATTCCCTATTCTATTCTATTCTATTCTATTCTATTCTATTCTATTCTATTCCTTATTCCCTATTCTATTCTATTCTATTCTATTCTATTCCTTATTCTATTCTATTCTATTCCCTATTCTATTCTATTCTGTTCCTTATTCCTATTCTATTCCTTATTCCCTATTCTATTCTATTCTCTTATGCCTTCATTCCTATTCTATTCTATTCTATTCCTTATTCCCTATTCTATTCTATTCTATTCTATTCTTATTCTATTCTATTCCTTATTCCCCTATTCTATTCTATTCTATTCCTTATTCTATTCTATTCTATTCTATTCCTTATTCCCCATTCTATTCTATTCTATTCTGTTCCTTATTCCCTATTCTATTCCTTATTCCCTATTCTATTCTATTCCTTATGCCTTATTCCGATTCTATTCCTATTCTATTCTATTCTATTCTATTCTATTCTATTCTATTCTATTATTCTATTCTATTCTTCTATTCCCTATTCTATTCTATTCTTTCCTTATTCCATTCTATTCTATTCTATTCCTATTCCTATTCCTATTCTCATTCTATTCTATTCTCATCTCTTATTCCTATTTATTCTATTCTATTCTATTCTATTCTATTCTATTCTATTCTATTCCCTATTCTATTCTATTCTATTCTATTCTATTCATTCCTTATTCCCTATTCTATTCCCATTCTATTCTATTCTATTCTATTCTCATTCTATTCTATTCTATTCTATTCTATTCTCTTATTCATTCTATTCTATTCTATTCTATTCCTTATTCCTATTCTATTCCTTATTCCTTATTCCCTATTCTATTCTTTGCCTTATTCTATTCTATTCTATTCATTATTCCCTATTCTATTCTATATTCTATTCCCTATTCTATTCTATCTCTATTCTATTCCTTATTCTATTCTATTCTATTCTATTCTATTCTATTCCTCATTCCTATTCTATTCCTATTCTATTCTATTCCTATTCTATTCTATTCCTATTCTATTCTATTCCTTATGCCTTATTCCTATTCTATTCTATTCTATTCTATTCTATTCTATTCTATTCTATTCTATTCTATTCTATTCTATTCTGTTCCTTATTCCCTATTCTATTCCTTATTCCCTATTCTATTCTATTCTATTCTATTCCATTCTATTCTATTCTATTCTATTCTATTCTATTCTATTCTGTTCCTTATTCCCTATTCTATTCCTATTCCCTATTCTATTTCTATTCCCTTATTCTATTCTATTCTATTCTATTCTATTCTATTCTGATTCTATTCTATTCTATTCCTTATTCCCTATTCTATTCATTCCTTATGCCTTATTTCCCATTCTATTCTATTCTATTCCCATTCTATTCTATTCTTATTCCCCTATTCTATTCCTATTCTCATTCTATTCTATTCTATTCTATTCTGATTCCCTTATTCCCTATTCTATTCATTATTCCTTATTCCCATTCTATTTATTCCTTATTCCTATTCTTATTCTATTCTATTCTATTCTATTCTATTCCATTCCATTCTATTCTATTTCTATTCTATTCCTTCTTATTCTATTCTATTCTATTCTATTCGTTCCTTATTCCCTATTCTATTCTATTCTATTCCCTATTCGATTCTATTCTATTCTATTCCTGTTCCTTATTCCCTCTATTCTATTCTATTCTATTCTATTCTTATTCTATTCTATTCTATTCTATTCTATTCTATTCTATTCTATTCTATTCATTCCTTATCCTCTATTCTATTCTATTCTGTTCCTTATTCCCTATTCTATTCTATTCCCTATTCCTATTCTCATTCCTTATTCTTATTCTATTCTTATTCCATTTATTCTATTCTTATTCTATTCTATTCTATTCTTATTCCTTATTCTATTCCTATTCTATTCTATTCTATTCTTATTCCCTATTCTATTCTATTCTATTCTATTCTATTCCTTATTCTATTCTATTCTATTCTATTCTATTCTATTTCTATTCTATTCTATTCTATTCTATTCTGTTCCTTATTCCCTATTCTATTCCTTATTCCCTATTCTATTCTATTCTATTCCTTATTCCTTATTCCTATTCTATTCTATTCTATTCTATTCTATTCCTATTATTCCCTATTCTATTCTATTCTATTCCCTATTCTATTCTTATTCCCTATCTATTTATTCCTATTCTATTCTATTCTATTATTCTATTCTATTCTATTCTATTCCTATTCATTCTATTCTATTCTATTCTGTTCCTTATTCCTATTCTATTCTTATTCCCTATTCTATTCTATTCCTTATGCCTTATTCCCGATTATTCTATTCTATTCTATTCTATTCTATTCTATTCTATTCTATTCTATTCTATTCTATTCTATTCTATTCTATTCTATTCTATTCTATTCTATTCTATTCTATTCTATTCTATTCTATTCTATTCCTTATTCCCTATTCTATTCTATTCTGTTCCTTATTCCCTATTCTATTCCTTATTCCCTATTCTATTCTATTCCTTGCCTTATTCCGATTATTCATCCATTCTATTCTATCTCTATTCTATTCATTCTATTCTATTCTATTCTATTCCTATTCTATTCTATTCTATTCTATTCTATTCTATTCTATTCTATTCCTTATTCTATTCTATTCTATTCTATTCTATTCTATTCTATTCTATTCTGTTCCTTATTCCCTATTCTATTCCTTATTCCCTATTCTATTCTATTCCTTATGCCTTATTCCCTATTCTATTCTATTCTATTCTATTCCTTATTCCCTATTCTATTCTATTCTATTCTATTCTATTCTATTCTATTCTATTCTTATTCCCTATTCTATCTTATTCTATTCTTATTCTATTCTATTCTATTCTATTCTATTCTATTCTATTCTATTCTATTCTTATTCCCCATTCTATTCTATTCTATTCTATTCCTTATTCCCTATTCTATTCTATTCTATTCTGTTCCTTATTCCCTATTCTATTCCTTATTCCCTATTCTATTCTATTCCTTATGCCTTATTCCCTATTCTATTCTATTCTATTCTATTCTATTCTATTCTATTCTATTCTATTCTATTCTATTCTATTCTATTCTATTCCTTATTCCCCATTCTATTCTATTCTAGTTCTCCATCCCAGTTTCTTCTCCTCTGCTTTTGGGACCCAGCAAGGCTCACCCAATCCAGGGGTTGCACGAGAATCCAGTTTTCTTTCTCCCTTTCCTTTTTCTGTTCATCCGCTTGAAAGAGGGAAGTGACCCAATCAGACTGAACACTGACAGTTCATCCCTCCCCCCAAGTTTCATTTCCTTGTTCTGTCTTAAAGCTTTTCTGAAAGTCTCAGGCGAGGAGAACCAATAAGGTCACCCGCCAAGTGAGCAATTTAAAAAACATAAAATCATGGGGCTGGAAGGGATCTCTCAAGGTCCTCTAGTCCAACCTCCAGCTCAATAGGCAGGAAACCTTCTACCCTCCCAGTCAAAAGGTTCTCCGGTCTATTTTTGAAAACCTCCAGTGATGGAGCCCCCACAATCCTGCAGGCATCTTTTGCAGGTGGGTAAAGTTGTTTCGCTTTCATTTCAGACAAGGGAGGAAGGACCATGGCCCAGGTAAGCAATTCCCTTTTTGGAAAAAAAAAAATCCCCTATTTTGTGCAAACAGCCCTCTTCTTAAGTCGCTAAAATAGATTTCAAATTTTCCATCCAGTTAATCGGAGGTTGTCTTGGAACAAAGTCATTTGCACCCAGAACCCCAAAATAAATTTCCTATCTCAGAAGTATTTGTGGTATTGAACATCGTCTCATTTATCCTCTCTTCTGAAGTTGTATCTGTCAGTCTAAATGCCCGCCATGAAAACTGGTGCCCCCTCTTTACGTTCCGTATCAAAGCAAAATCCTCTTTAGGTTGGGCTCAACGGTATAAGTGGGCAGGTCCGTGAAGCAAGGCCAAAGTGGTTTGTGGTCCTTTTTATGATGTGTTTTTTTTCCCCCAGTTTAATCAATGTTCCTGGGATTTCTTGGTGGTCTCCCATCCCAGGATGAACCAGGGTAATTTCTGAGCCCACAAAACAATCAGCCAGGGTTTAACTTTGGGACAGGAGGATTAAAGGAGAAGAAGAAGGAAGGGAGAAGGAAAGGAAGAGGAGGAAGGTGGGGGAAAGGGATTAAAAGAGGAGAAGGAAGGGAAGAGGAGGAGGAGGAAAAGGAGAAAGATTAAAGCAGGAGGGGAGGAAGGGAAGAAAAGGGTGATAAAAGGAGGAGAAGGAAGAGATTAAAGGAGACGAAGAATGAAGGGAGAAGGCGAGGAAGAGGAGGAGTGGGGAAAGATTAAAAGAGGAGAAGGAAAAGGAGAAGGAAGAGGAGGTGGCAGATTAAAGGAGAAGGAAGGGAAAATGAGGAGGAGGAGGGTTATTAAAGGAAAAGGAGAATGAAGGGAGGAGGAGAGGAGGAGGAAGGGGAAAGGGGGTAATAGAGGCGAAGGAAGGGGGAAGAAGGAGGAGAATGAAAGGAGGAGGTGGAGGAGGAAAAGAATGAAGGGAGGAGGAGGAGAATGAAGAATGGAGGGAGGAGGAGAATGGAGGAGGGAGGAGGATGGGAAGAATGGGAGAAGGGAAGAATGAAGGAGGAGGAGAGGAGAATGGAAGCGAGGAGGAGGAGAATGGAGGAGGAGAGAGGAGGAGGAGAAGAAGAATGGGAGGGGAGAATGAAGGGAGGAGAATGAGAAGAATGAAGGGAGGAAGAGGAGAATGGAGGGAGAAGGAGGAGAGAGAATGCGGGGGGAGAATGAAGGGAGGAGAAGGAGAAGAGAATGAAGGGAGGAAGAAGAGAATGAGAGGAGGAGGAGGAGAAGAATGGGAGGGGGAGAATGAAGGGAGGAGAAGAAGAAGGGAGGAGAAGAATGAAGGAGAGAAAGAAGAGAATGGAGGGGAGGAGGAGGAGGAGAAGAATGGGAGGGAAGAAGAATGAGGAGGGAGAGAAGGAGAGAATGAAGGGAGGGAGGAGAAGGAGGGAGAAGAATGAAGGGAGGAAGAAGAGAATGGAGGGAGGAGAAGAAGAATGGGAGGGGGAGAATGAAGGGAGGAGAAAGGAGGAGAAGAATGAAGGGAGGAAGAAGAGAATGGAGGGGAGGAGGAGAGAGAATGGGAGGGGGAGAATGAAGGGAGGAGAAGGAGAAGAATGAAGGGAGGAAGAAGAGAATGGAGGGAGGAGAAGAATGGGAGGGGGAGAATGAGGGAGGGAGGAGGGGAGAGAATGAGGGAGGAGGAGAAGGAGAAGAATGAGGGGGGAGGAAGGGAGGAGAAGGAGAAGAATGAAGGAGGAAGAAGAGAATGGAGGGAGGGAGGAGAAGAATGGGAGGGGAGGAGAATGGGAGGGGGAGAATGAAGGGGGGGAGGAGAAGGAGAAGAATGAAGGGAGGAAGAAGAGAATGGAGGGAGGAGGGAGGGGAGGAGAATGGGAGGGGGAGAATGAAGGGAGGAGAAGGAGAAGAATGAAGGGAGGAAGAGAGAGAATGGAGGGAGGAGGGAGGAGAAGAGAATGGAGGGAGGAGGAGGAGAGGAGAATGGGAGGGGGGAGAATGAAGGGAGGAGAAGGAGAAGAATGAAGGAGGAAGAAGAGAATGGAGGGAGGAGGAGAAGAATGGGAGGGGGGAGAATGAAGGGAGGAGAAGGAGAAGAATGAAGGGAGGAAGAAGAGAATGGAGGGAGGAGGAGAAGATGGGAGGGGGGAGAATGAAGGGAGGAGAAGGAGAAGAATGAAGGGAGGAAGAAGAGAATGGGAGGGAGGAGGAGGAGGAGGAGAATGGGAGGAAGGGGAGAAAGAAAGGGAGGAGAAGGAGAAGAATGAAGGGAGGAAGAAGAGAATGGAGGGAGGAGAAGAAGAATGGGAGGGGGAGAATGAAGGGAGAAGAAGGAGAAGAATGAAGGGAGGAAGAAGAGAATGGAGGGAGGAGAAGAAGAATGGGAGGGGGGAGAGTAGAGAAGGGAGGAGAAGGAGAAGAATGAAGGGAGGAAGAGGAGAATGGAGGGAGAAGGAGGAAGAGAATGGGAGGACGGGGAGAATGAAGGGAGGAGAAGGAGAAGAATGAAGGGAGGAAGAAGAGAATGGAGGGAGGAGAAGAAGAATGGGAGAGAATGAAGGAGGAGGAGAAGGAGAAGAATGAAGGGAGGAAGAAGAGAATGGAGGGAGGAGGAGGAGAATGGGAGGGGGAGAATGAAGGGAGGAGAAGGAGAAGAATGAAGGGAGGAAGGAGAGAATGGAGGGAGGAGGAAGAAGAATGGGAGGGGGAGAATGAAGGGGGAGGAGAAGGAGAAGAATGAAGGGAGGAAGAGGAGAATGGAGGGAGGAGGAAGGAGAGAATGGGAGGGGAAGAATGAAGGGAGGAGAAGGAGAAGAATGAAGGGAGGAAGGAGAGAATGGAGGGAGGAGGGAAGAAGAATGGGAGGGGGGAGAATGAAGGGAGGAGAAGGAGAAGAATGAAGGGAGGAAGAAGAGAATGGAGGGAGGAGGGAGAAGAATGGGAGGGGGAGAATGAAGGGAGGAGAAGGAGAAGAATGAAGGGAGGAGGAGGAGAATGGAGGGAGGAGGAGGAAGAGAATGGGAGGACAGGGAGAATGAGGGGAGGGGGGAGGAGGGAGGAGGGAGGACACCACCTGGGAGGACAGGAGAATGAGGGGAGGGGAGGAGGAGGGGAGGGTAGGGGCTGCCTGCTTCCTGAGGCCCCCATCCTGTTTGAGCATCCGGAATGAAGGGAGGAGAGGAGATACAACCACGCGGAAGCGAATGGAGGGAAGAGAAGAACAATGGGGGAGTAATGAAAGGAGAAGCACAAGAACCAGGGAAGAACCAAATGCCGCCCTCCTTTCGGTTTGAGGACCCTCCAAGCGCTCAGTTGCGCATTGCTCCCACCCGCCGCCCGCCGCTTCTCCGGGGCTTGTTCCTGGGCCGAGGGACCCCTAGGCGGATCTGCCCCAGAATGGGGAGGAAACCAGGGGGGGGGGGAAGATGAAGGGGAGTGGCCTTGGGACGCCACTGCCCGGTGGGAATCCAAAATTGTGGAAGTTGACAGTCCAGATCCTAACGCTGACAAGGCTGCAAATGACAGGAAAGGCAAATTGCAAAACTTTCCGGATGCGGCTGCGTAAAATCGTCTGCCCAATCCAAAGAGGGAAGAAAAAGGAGAAGGATGGAAGGGAGGAGGAGGAGGAGGTGGAGAAGGAGAAGGATGAAAGGAGAAGGAGAAAGGGAAGAAGGAGAAGTGGTGGAAAAGAGGAAGGAAGGAAGGAAGGAGGAGTGATGGAGAAGATGAAGGGTGGGAGGGAGAAGGAGAAGAGTGGGAGGGAGAAAGAGAAGGAATTGTGCAGAAGACGGGTGGAAGGGAGAAGGGTGGAAGAGAGAAGAAGGAATTGTAGAGAAGAAGGATGGAAGGGAGGAGGAGGAGGAGTGGAGGAGAAGGATGGAGGAGAGAAGGAAGAGAAGGAGAGAAGGATGGAAGGCAGAAGGAGAAAGGGAAGAAGGAGAAGTGGTGGAAGGGAGGAAGGGAGGAAGGAAGGAGGAGTGATGGAGAAGATGAAGGGTGGGAGGGAGAAGGAGAAGGAATTGTGCAGAAGATGGATGGAAGGGAGAAGGGTGGAAGAGAGAAGAAGGAATTGTAGAGAAGGATGGAAGGCAGAAGGAGGAGGAATTGTGGAGAAGAAGGATAGAAGGGAGGAGGAATTGAGGAGAAGGAGAAGGAAGAGAGGAAGAGGGGTTGAAGAGAAGGATGGAAGAGAGAAAGAAGAGAGAAGGAAGAGGAGGAGAAGGATGGAAGAGAGAAGGAGGAAGGGAGAAGGAAGAGGAGGAGGAGGAGGAGGAGGAGGGGTAGAGAAGGATAGAAGGGAGAAGGACGAAGAAAAGAAGAGGAAAGCAGTGAGTTAAAAAATATCCCAGTATCAAAAAGTCTGGGAAGATCATTGTCTCGGCCAGTTACTGCAAAATAATAATAATAATAATAATAATAATAATAATAATAATAATAATAATAATAATAATAATAATAATAATAATAATAATAGTAAAGGTGGCACCAAGAGTGAATTTCCCAGGATTCTCCAGGAAGTTTGAGATTTCGGCAACAGATGCCGGTGAAAAAGAATAGAAGGCTCAAAAGAGAAAGGTTTGGAATGCAGGGCCGCCACCATTATAGGATGTTTATAGGAGTTTTATATTATAGTATTATAGAGTATTATAGGAGTGAGGTTTATTAAGACAGGAGTGAAGGTGGGGCAAGTGATTTAGTCATTTTGTGAGTGCTAAGTCTGTGGTTGACTCTTAACAATTCTAGGCGTGAAAATCTTAAAATTAAAATTCCCACGCTTCGGAAACCCTGATGTACAACAAACCTTCTCCAGACCCCAACTGGCTGGTTCTTTCCGCTTTGCAAATGGGGCACCATGACCTGGTCCTGAAAGTCATTAGCAGGGCTGCTCCTTATGGGACACGATGTCACGCTGTGGGGCAGCTCTGCCATAGGAATAAAGGGGGGAAACTGGTGATCGATGTAGGCTTGGACATGCTAAGGAGAAATGCAGCTGATATATTGAATTGAAGATTGGTGGCTGAAGAATTCTGGGAGTTGAGGTCCACAAATGATGCCTGTGAGTTTCTGGGAATTGGAGTCCACAAACAATGCCTGTGGGTTTCTGGGAACTGAAGTCCATAAATGTTGGCTGGGGAATTCTGGGAGTTGAAGTCCACAAATGTTAGATTATGAGAATTGAAGTCCATTAATGTTGGCTGGGAATTCTGGAAGTTGAAGTCCACAAATGTTAGATTATGAGAATTGAAGTCCATTAATGTTGGCTGGGGAATTCTGGGAATTGAAGCCCACAATTGCCGCCTGTGGGATTCTGGGAATTGTCCACAAATGCTACCTGTGGGATTCTGGGAGCTGAAGTCCATAAATGTTGGCTGGGGAATTCTGGGAGTTGAAGGCCATACATACTCACTGGGGAATTCTGGGATTTGGAAGTCTACCTATCTTAAAATTCCCAAGGCCAAGAAACTCTGATGTACAGAAACAAGTCCCCTTGAAATATCTTGAGCACAAACCCGAACTCTCCTCAAAATGTAATATTCCGAAGAAGACCTTTTACATTTTATAAGGATCAAGCAGGCTGATTCTAAACTCATAAAATATTTCTATGGTCTTTTTAGAGTTGCCAACGGAAAGAGAAGGGGGAGCAGTGCGGCAGCTTGCAAACTGAAAGTGTATTCCATAAATGTTTTCAAAGATAGTGACTAGGTGACTGAAGTTTCTGCAGCACAAAATTCTAATTGGAGAGCATGATTGATGACTCTGGGCTATGGATGTGTCCCATTGGAGGATATGAATTATGGTACACCAGGGAGTGGGGGGGAAACCAGGGTCAAGGGTGACAAGGAATGATGTGTCTCAGAGTCGGCTACACCCAGGCAGTGCCGGATATGTTAACTCCCAATACATCCTTTTGAAGTTTGGGAAGTTTGGCTCGAGACTCATGATTTAAATGGGGAGTAACTGCCGGAATCCTGACACTGATAATGGGATAGTGGTACCTGTTAGGGATAACATTGTTTACCCTAACTGGTTTGGGTAAAAATAATAAATAAGTTATCATGGTTTGTTGGTTAAAGTGTGTGTAACTTTAACTACAAGAATGTAATTAAGGGTATGGATGTAAAAGCACCATAAAAGAAGCAAGTCAATTGCTCTCTCTGGCTTAATGATCCCTAATTACTGGATGGATTGATGACTGCGTTTTCCTTACTGGAACGGAGGAGAGAAAGGAGTGTTGATTTCTCAACGGAGAGAAGAGATAATACGGACTGATTTATTGTAAGTGAACTGACATTGGCTATTCAACACGGACTTTGCAAATTGAGTATCCCGACTGGACTGACTGAAATGATACATGACTAATAGACCATTTATTTTGACTATGCTATAATTCTTAATGGAATAAACTATATTTTTGATAGCACAAGCGTATCTGTTTTTTACTGCGTGTTAACTAAAATACAAACTTATCTCACACATTTACCTGTCTGCCTATCTGACTACGCTACACATTCTGTTTAGTTTGTTTTCCTTAACACTCGTTGGGGAATTCAGGCTTAACAGTACCCAATCTTTGTGCCATAGTGTCTGCATCTGGGAAAGGCCAAGGGCCTCTGACTAAAAGAAGCTAAGTTCAAGCTGACATTCAAATTCACCCTGCCCAATTTTCAACAGCTATGGAGAAGGATTTGGGATTGCCGCTGTTTTTCAGGCAACTTGGATCTGGAAGAAGCTAAAACTCTTTAGCCACCACGCAAGCAATTCCACTGCAGAGAACAAAAATGACAGCCGGCCATCATCCACAATCAGGAAAAAAAGGGGGATCAAAGCCCCTCTTCCCCAGCTGAAGAGACAGCCAGCATCTTAGAATAGAATAGAGTAACAGAGCTGGAAGGGACCTTGTAGGTCATCTAGTCCAACCCCCTGCCCAACTCTCCAACCAGCCTTCGGTGAACGCAAATTTGGAGAGATATTTCTTCCCGATGCAAAAAAAAAAAAGGATTCGGTCTGGAAGTAACCCATTAAATCTCCACGTGGGCGCTGGTCTCCTTCTCTCAGGCCGTTTACAAAGAGAATGTTTAGAGAACTGGCATTCTTGATGGACAACAGCAAAGTGGAGAATGGAGCACACGGAAGACCACCAAGGAAACTTATCACAAGCGTCTACGTTTCCTGAAAGCAGGGCTGGCTGGCAGCCAGCCCCAGCTCCGGCCACCCACATCTTCATCTAGCGAAGGCAGGAATCCTTCAAATTATGCAGCGTGCCAATATTTGAGGGGCTGTCCCAAAGAAGAGGGGGTCAACCTGTTTTTTTCCAAAGCACCAGAAGCAGGGGTGGGCTTCAAACATTTTAGCAACCGGTTCTCTGCCCGGTTGCTGGTGGGCGTGGCCTAGTTGGCCTCCTGTACCATGGTGGGTGGGCGTTTTTGCCCTCCCTGGGCTCTGGAGGCTCTCTGGAAGCCAGAAACGGGCCCATTTCCAGCCTTCCCGAACTTCTGGAGACCCGTTTTTCACCTTCCCCAGAGTCCGGAGGTTTTCCTCAAGCCTCCAGGAGGGCGAAAACAGCCTCTCCAGGCTCTGGAGGCTCTCTGGAAGCCAGAAACAGGCCCATTTCCGGCCTTCCTGAACTTATGGGAGGCCTGTTTTTCACCTTCCCCAGAGTCCGGAGGCTTTTCTTGAGCTTCCAGGAGGGCGAAAACAGCCTCTTCAGGCTCCGGAGGCTCTCTGGAAGCCAGAAACAGGCCCATTTCTGGCCTTTCTGAACTTCCGGAGGCCCGTTTTTCACCTTCCCCAGAGTCCGGAGGCTTTCCTTGAGCTTCCAGGAGGGCGAAAACAGTCTCTCCAGGCTCCGGAGGCTCTCTGGAAGCCAGAAACAGGCCCATTTCTGGCCTTTCCGAAATTCGGAGGCCCGTTTTTTGCCTTCCCCAGAGGCTTTCCTTGAGCTTCCAGGAGGGCAAAAACAGTCTCCCCCAGGCTCCGGAAGCTCTCTGGAAGCCAGAAACAGGCCCATTTCCGGCCTTCCTGAACTTATGGGAGGCCTGTTTTTCACCTTCCCCAGAGTCCGGAGGCTTTCCTCAAGCCTCCAGGAGGGCGAAAATGGCCTCTCCAGGCTCCGGAGGCTTTCTGCAAGCCAGAAACAGGCCCATTTCTGGCCTTTCCGAACTTCCGGAGGCCCATTTTTTGCCTTCCCCAGAGTCCGGAGGCTTTCCTTGAGCTTCCAGGAGGGCAAAAACGGTCTCCCCAGGCTCCGGAGGCTCTCTGGAAGCCAGAAACAGGCCTATTTCCGGCCTTCCCATTTTTCGCCCTCCCTGAGCCTCTGTGCGGAACCTGCACTTCCTGCATCCAAAACGGGCCACGTGGGAAGAGTGGGGAGGGGGTGGGAGAGGCCAGCCAAGAGTGGGATTTGGGGGGGGGGGTTCTCCAAACTGCACAGAATCTTAGCTGGGGGCTCTCCCGAAACCCTGCAAGCCCCCAGTGGCCCACCCCTGACCAGAAGGCAGCACAACAAGCAACGGATGGAAACTAACCAAGGAGAAAAGCAGCCTAGAACTAAAGGAGAAATTTCCCAATCGTGAGAACAATGAACCAGTGGAAGGTCTCCAGAAGTTGTGGGTGCTTCAAACACTGGAGGATAATTACAAAGAGACTGGACAGACAGTTTGTCTGAAATGGGATAGGGTCTCCTGCCCGAGCAGGGGGTTAGTCTAGAAGACCTCCAGGGTCCCTCCTAACTCTTATTATTCTTTATTCTATATGCTATGAGCAAAGGCTGCAATTATTTTCTGTGCTTTTCCTCTCCATCAGCTTCCTCCGACGATCCCCTATTTTAATCCCGAATGCCTGCCCTCTCCTTCCCTACTTTAACGTTTATTTTTTCTGCAAACCAAGGCTGACAATGTACTTCAAACATTCCTTCCCAACCCTGCAATTCATCTTAAGAGTATTTACAGAGCCAATCGCTGCTTGTAACCTTGGCTTGTAAACTGGAGGCTACGCATAATTTTTTGACTATATATGTCCAGGTTCTGCGGTACTGTTTCTCCCCTGCCCCTCTAAATATATATATGTGTATAAAACAGCAAAATGGAATTGCAGGGATCACATCTTCCTGCGAGGGAGAAAAATGACTCCTGTATATATCATTTGCTTTCAATAATGTAAATATGCAGGTAGCCCATAAACACGCAGTTCATTTAGTGACTGTTCAAAGTTGCAATGGCACTGAGAAAGGGGACTTACGGCCGTTTTTCACACTGGCAACCTGTGATGACCTGGAGTGTAACACAAACGTAACAAAATCCAAAATGTAAATAAATTGTCCTTTAATGCCTCCAACTTGGCCCCACTGTTCAATAATTCTCAGTCGGAGATAAAACATACTCAAAAATAGTCTTCAAAAGGAAGCAATGAGCAGATAGAGGTGAAATAAAAAACCAAACAAACAAACTACAATGAAGGAAATTCCACCACGGACCAGGATAAGTAATTACCAAATTCAAGGACGCCAACCAAGATAACTTCAGCCCAAAATAACACACACTTTGCTTCTGGCAACACTGTGTTGTAACCGTCTCTCTTATATACTATTCTCCCCAGCTGCAACCAATGAGGGGGATCATGGCCGCTTCCTCTCTCGTAAGCCAAGTTGTTGCCTTCTCCGTTCCTCCCTGCGTGCCCTAGGATGCAGAGGGGATGGGCCTGGTTCTGCCCAGCCGGCCTCTGCCCTTCCCCAGCCTCCTCCACAACCTCAGGAGCCACACCTCCACTCCCTGTCGGCTGTTCCTCCTCTCCCTCAGAGTCCGACTCTAACAAGGGCATGACACAACCTTTGCCGCGTTCCCCAAGGTCACGTGATCACAATTCGGATGGTTGGTAAATGGTTCATATTTATGACGGTCACAGCTTCCCGGGGTCACGTGGTCCCTTCTTGTGACGTTCCAATACTTCAGCTTCAACCATAACAACACAAAAGCAAACAAAAGATACAAAAGAAAAATTGCAGACTGCAGGAACCGGGAGCACCACTCAGGTCACCCTAAGGACACAGATAAACCTCCAAGTGGCCTCAATGACATTCCAAAAGGATGCAAATGGCCAGCTGTGTCTACAAGGAGTATAAATCCTTGCATTCGCCACTATCCTGTCAGAGTTGAAGAAGCTTCTTGGATGAGAAGCAAAACGTCTTCAAAAGAAAAAGCAAGAAACTCCAGTTGCCTCTTGAAAAAAATCACCTTTGGGACAACCATGCCTTAGAGATGACTGAGAATCTCTAGAGACTTCCAGTGTTGGAACACCCACGACTTCTAAACGAAATTCTAGACCTAGAAAACCTAGAACGACGACGCCTTCGGTCCAATCTAAGTATAGTATATAAAATCATACATTGCAATGTCCTACCTGTCGATGAATACTTCAGCTTCAACCATAACAACACAAGAGCACACAATAGATACAAACTCAAGGTTAACCGTACCAAACTTGATTGCAGGAAATACGACTTCAGCAACAGAATGGTCAATGTCTGGAATACTCTACCTGACTCTGTGGTTTCTTCCCCAAACCCCAAAAACTTTAACCTTAGACTGTCTACTATTGACCTCACCCCTTTCCTAAGAGGTCTGTAGGGGGCCTGCATAAGCGCACCAACGTGCCTACCATCCCTGTCCTATTGTTTCTCTTATTCTTCTTTTATTTTTCTTATATGTACCCATTTCATGTATTCCTAACTATGTTTATACTTATGCCTCTTATCTAATACTTGCTTGGCAAATAAATAAATAATAAAATAAACAATAATTAAACTACCCAGTATTGACCTCACCCCATTCCTAAGAGGTCTGTAAGGGGCGTGCATAAGCGCACAATCATGCCTACTGTCCCTGTCTTAATGTCCCCATTTATTTGTACCTATTTCCTGTATTCATGCTCAGGTTTACTCTTACATGTATCACCTTGTAAGCAATTGACAAATCAAATAAATAAATAAATAAAATCAATCATCATCATCATATATATTTAAATATGTTATGTGACTATAATACAATTTGCTTTATTAATCGCTCCCTTTTAAAAAATCTGTTTATGCATTGGTTAGATTTAGCTTTGCCCATCCTCCAAATTTCTCAACTTTGGCATCTGGTCTGGACAACCTGGGGACTTCAACTCCCAGAATTCCCCAGCCAGCCTCTAGAGCATTGTTTCTTCACCTAATAAATGCCTCAGACATCATTGATTGCATTTCCACCCAATCTAGAGCTAATAAGTTGATATCAAAAGGCAGCACAGACCCTTTGTGGGTTGTTGTTTTTTTGCAACTTTTTATGCTTACTGTACAGTTCTTTAGTGACATCTGGTGGCTAATTCAAGACCCACATTCCAGAGTGAAATCAGAAGAACATAGTTGGAAGGGACCTTGTAGTCATCTAGTCCAACCCTCCCACCCAAAAGCAGGAGACCCTACACCATTTCTGACAGGTGCCAATCCAGTCTCTTCTCGAAGGCTTCCAGTGATGAAGCTCCCACAACTTCCGAAGGCTGTTCCACTGGTTGATTGTTCTCCCTGTCGGAAAGCTTCTCCTTATTTCCAGGTTGAATCTCTCCTTGTTCAGTTTCCATCCATTATTCCTTGTCTGGCCTTCGGGTGCCTTGGAAAATAGCTTGGCCCCCTTCCTCCTCTCTGTGGCAGCCCCTCAAATATTGGAAGACTGCTCTCCTGTCTCTTCCCTAGACTAGCCAGGCCCAGTTCCTGCAACCGTTCATCATATGTTTTAGTCTCCAGTCCCCTAATCATCCTGGTTGCTCTTCAGATCAAAGGCAAACTCTACTGTTTTGACCAAGAAGAAATAAGGATGGAAACTAATCAAGGACAGAAGCAACCTAGAACTAAGGGAGAGAGAGAGAGATCAACCAATGAAATAGCTTGCCTTCAGAAGTTGTGGAGGTTTTCAAGAAGAAATTGGACAGACATTTGTCTGGAATAGCACAGGGTCTCCTGCTTGAGTAGGGGGTTGGACTAGAAGACCTCCAGGCTCCCTTCCAAGTACGATTCTGTTATTCTGTTACCCCTGTTTAGAAGGGTATACATAAGGGCCCTTGATGGCCTGTTCGAATCAGAGATCTCCCCTTCAAATTGGATGTTCAGGGTTGAGGTTAAACTGGTTAAGGGCTGAGGTGAGCTGCAGCTCCTTGTCCCAGAATTGATCGAAAGCAGTCAGCATTGTTCTCCCCAAAATTGGCTTAAGGAATAACAAAATAACAGAATCACAGGGTTGGAAGGGACCTTGGAGGTCCTCTAGTCCAGCCCCCTGCTCAAGCAGGAAATCCTATATACCATTTCAGACAAATGGTTTTTCCAGTGTTGGAGCATTTACAACTTCTGGAGTCAAGCCGTTCCACTGATTTATTGTTCTCTCAGTCAGGAAATTTCTCCTTAGTTCTACGTTGCTTCTCTCCTTGGTTAGTTTCCACCCATTTCTTCTTGTCCTGCCTTCAGGGGCTTTGGAGAATAGCTTGACCCCCTCTTCTTTGGGGCAGGCCCTCAAATATTGCAAGATTGCTATCATGTCACCCCTAGTCCTTCGTTTCATCAAACAAGACACCCATTTCCAGCAATCATTCTTTATATGTTTTAGCCTCCTAATCCTCTTCGTTGCTCTTCTCTGCACTCTTTGTAAACATCTTTTTTTACATCCTGGAGACCAAAACTGGATGCCGTATTCCAAGGGTGGCCTTACCAAGGGATTATAAAGCGGTATTAGCACTTCACGTGGTTTTGATAAGGAGGCAAGCAGGACTACCCAATTTTTGTAGCAGCGTTGCTCCCTATGCCATCCGTCTGGTAAACTCGCAAGATTTCGTTTTCCTTGCTATTTCTGATCTAGACTCCCCAAGATCACAAAGCAGGATCCTGATAAAACCCCTTTTATTTAGGTTAAAGGGAATTCCTCTCCGGCAAAATCCCAGCAAACAGTCTTTCAAGAGATTTCACAACTACAGACCTTTATCAGGCTTGGAGAGTTGCCAGGCTGATATCTTCCAAACGCCACTCTGGAGCAGGCAATACTTGGCAAGGAGTCAGGAACAGATCTTCACCCTGATGGATTGAACTGATTGTCTCCTGCAAACCCCTCTCCCCTTTCGCTCCTCTTTTATTCCCCGTGGGAGGGGCCATTCACCGTCCACCTGAGCCCTTTACTCCTGAGTCGACCCTTGTTCCTTAACTATTCCCTTCTCCTGGCAGCTCTGCGCATGAGCACACTGGGAACAGGCTCCAGCTGTTCTTCTGCCCCACTGATCTCCGACTCCGAAGGCAGCTGATAACTGTCAGACGGTCTGCCTCCAACGCAGAGCCCTCCTCTGAGCCTTCCCAAGACTCCAGGACTGGCCCAGGTACCTCCCCAACCTCCTCACTGTCCGAGTCTGTTGCCAGCTCTGCTGGCCGTTGACGGGCCACAACAGCCATGTAAATGTATACATCCAAACTAGACTCTATTGTTTCTCTGTATCATATAATATATGTGGGTATATGCATACGTTTGTACTTATTTATTTATTCAGTCGTGTTTATGTAGTGTATATTGGAGGTGGTGACCCTTTGAGAGCTGTAGGCCACGAAATTTCATGTTAATGTTTGCCGATTAGCGTACATTCAAAGTGACAATAAAATTATTTATTCTTATTCAACTCAGGGGCTTCAGGAGCAGTTCCCCCCCCCTTTGAATGTGGCCTCCAGCTTTTTTTTAATCTGTTGAGCCAGGTCTTTCCATTTGCAGGTAGTCCTCGACTTACGGCCATGATTGAGCCCAAAATTTCTGCTGCTAAGCGAGACCTTTGTTATAAAGTGTGTTTTGTCCTATTTTAAATGGCCTTTCTTGCCAATCCTTGTGAACTGAATCACTCCGGTCATTAAGTTTGGGATATGGTTGTTAAGTGAAATCTGGCTTCCCCGTTGACTTGACTTGTCAGAAGGTCACAAAAGGGGATGATGTGACCCCAGGACAATGCAACCCGTCATAAATACGAGTCAGTTGTGAAGCATTGGAATCTTGATCCCGTGAGCATGGAGATACTGCAAGGGTTGTTAAGCGTGGAAAATGGTCATAAGAAGTCACTTTTTCCAGTGCTGTTGTTACTTCAACCGGTCCTTAAATGAACTGTTGTAAGTCGAGGACTACCTGTGTTATTCAAAGGACACCATATTGTTTGTGGGGGGGGACACTTGACTGATTTGCAGCAAATAGATAAACAGATCACAGATCATCAGAGTTGGAAGGGACCTTGTAGGTCATCTAGTCCAACCCCCTGCCCAAGCAGGAGACCCTACACCATTTCTGACAGATGGCAGTCCAGTCTCTTCTTGAAAGTCTCAAGTGGTGAAGCTCCCACAACTTCCAGGGGATACAGGAGAGCAGCCTTCCAATATTGGAGGGGCAGCCACAGAGAGGAAGGGGGTCAAGCTATTCTCCAAAGCACCCGAAGGCCAGACAAGGAATAATGGATGGAAACTGAACAAGGAGAGATTCAACCTGGAAATAAGGAGAAACTTTCTGACCGTGAGAACAATCAACCCATGGAACAGAAGTCGTGGGAGCTTCATCACTGGAAGGCTTTCAAGAAGAGACGGGACTGCCGTTTGTCAGAAATGGCGTAGGGTCTCCTGCTTGGGCAGGGGGTTGGACTAGATGACCTACAAGGTCCCTTCCAACTCCAATTATCTGTTATTGTCTGTTATCTGTTATCAAAGGGCAACGTTAAGCCAGATTGTCTCATGCAACGACGAATTCCTGAAAAGGAATGTATTGTGTGTCAAGGGTAAAAGGAGGAAGTGCAAGTGGCCCATAGAGAGATGGGAGGGGGAACGAGGACACACGGAGGAGCACGTGCACCTCGGTGGAATGTTTACTAAAGGCAGGGAGATCAAAGGAACGTAAAGGCATACAAAGGCTGCTATGGAGATAAATCACAGAATGGCCTCTGTGGTAAGGAACCACCATTTGCCAAGAGGAGGGAAGATATTGGTGTATAAGATTGGTGCTTCTGGCCACGTCAGAAGTTCTGTTTTCGCTGGCAGAGGCACCACGGGACGGTCCTTTGCTTGGTCTAAGCACCCTGCAGGCTGGATCTGGTCCGCAGGCCTTGAGTTGGACACCCCTGGTATAGGCTCTCCTGCTCGAGCAGGGGGTTGGACTAGATGACCTCCAAGATCCTGTCCAACTCTGTTATTCTGTTACTCTGTTATTCTGTTGTTGCGGTTGTTAAGTCGAGGGCTGATTGTGTAACTACTAAAACTATTCTATTATAGGCCGGAAAAGGGAATAATCTGAAATAGACCACTGAGGAAATCAAGGTTTGATTATGTGATTTTCAGAGAGAGGGAGGGGGAAAGGCGGAGAGGAAGAAAGAGGGAGGGGGAGAGAGGGGGAGAGAGAGAAGGAGGGAGGGGGAGAGGGAGGAGAGAGGGAGAGAGAAGGCAAGAGCGGGAGAGAGCGAGGGGGAGGGAGAGGGAAAAAGTGAGAGGGGGCAGGAGGGAAAGAGAGAGGGAGAGGAGAGGGAGACGGAGGACAGAGGGAGAGGGAGAGGGAGGACAGAGGGAGAGGGGGACAGAGAGGGAGGAGAATGGGAGAGGGGGAGAGGAAGAGGGGGAGGAGAGAGGGAGAGAGGAGTGGGAGAGGCAGGAGAGAGAGGGACAGAGGAAGAGAGGGAGGGAGAGAGGGAGGGAGGTGAGAAGGAGAGGAGAGAGAGGGAGGGATAGGGCAGGAGAGAGAGAGGGAGAAGGGAGAGAGGGGGAGAGAAGGAGGGAGAGGGGAGAGCGAGGGGGAGGGAGAGGGAAAAAGTGAGAGGGGGCAGGAGGGAAAGAGAGAGGGAGGGGAGGGAGACGGAGGACAGAGGGAGAGGGAGAGGGAGGACAGAGGGAGAGGGGGAGAGGGAGGAGAATGGGAGAGGGGAGAGGAAGAGGGGGAGGAGAGAGGGAGAGGGTGGGGAGCAGGAGAGAGAGGGACAGAGGAAGAGAGGGAGGGAGGGAGGGAGGAGGAGAGAGAGGAGAGAGGGAGGGATAGGGCAGGAGAGAGAAGGAGAAGGGAGAGAGGGGAGAGAAGGAGGGAGAGGGAGAGAGTGAGGGGGAGGGAGAGGGAAAAAGTGAGAGGGGCAGGAGGGAAAGAGAGAGGGAGGGAGTGGGAGACGGAGGACAGAGGGAGAGGGAGAGGGAGGACAGAGGGAGAGGGGGACAGAGAGGGAGGAGAATGGGAGAGGGGGAGAGGAAGAGGGGGGAGAGAGGGAGAGAGAGTGGGAGAGGGCAGGAGAGAGAGGGACAGAGGAAGAGGGGGAGGGAGAGAGGGAGGAGAGAGAGGGAGAAGGGAGAGAGGGAGAGAGAAGGAGGGAGAGAGAGAGCGAGGGGGAGGGAGAGAGAGAGAAGGGGCAGGAGGGAGAGAGGAAGGGAGACAGAGGGAGAGGGAGGGAGAGGGAGTGGGTGGGAGTGGGGGAAGGAAAGGGGGGAGAGAGAGGGAGGGAGAAGTTAAAGGAAAAGGCAATGCATATAAAACCACTTATGGACATGATGGAAACAAGGAAAGGAAAGGAAAAGTGGATAATATCAGTGGAGCCGAAGTTCAGTTCATTTCCTTTTTCTCTCCGCTCCAGGTTTTGTTCTGGTTCCTGCTTATCTCAAAAGAGGAGGGTGTGATGTGTGGGTAGGTAGGCACAGAATGCATGCCCAGGCAGTCCTCCACTTACAACCGTTCATTTAGTGACCGAAGTTACAACGGCACTGAACGAAGGGACTTATGGCCATCTTTCACACTTAGGACCATTGCAGCATCACAGTTAGTCACGTAATTTGGACGCTTGGCAACTGACTCACATTTAGGACCGTTGCAGTGTCCTGAGGTCACGTGATCCCCTTTTGGGACCTTCTGACAAGAAAAGCTGGGCGGGGGGAGGAGCCAGGTTCACTTAACAACCGTGTGACTTACTTAATGACTGCTGTGGTTCACTTAAGGACTGTACAAGGAAGGTCGTCAAATGTGGCAGAACTCACTCGACAAATGTCTCGCTTAGCAACCAGAAACGTTGGGCTCAATTGCGGTCGTTTAGTCGAGGACTACCTCCATAAAGACAAGTCCTCGACTTACGACCACAACGGAGCCCCAAAACTTGCATTGCTAAGTTGTTAATGGGAGTTGTTGTTAATGGGAGTTGCGCTCCATTTTACGACCTTTTCTGCCAGGGTGGGTAAGCGAATGACTACGGTCGTTATGGGATAGAAAAACATTTTTACTACCGGTTCAGTGGGCGTGGCTTGGTGGGCGTGGTGTGGCTTGGTGGGCGTGGCAGGGGAAGGATATACTGCAAAATCCCCCTTTCCCTCCCCACCCCACTAACCTGCTTTCCAGCTCCATTCTCCTGTGCAGGGCAACCAAAGGAGACCCAGCCGATCAGCTGGGACTCAATGGGAGGCGGAGAAGAGATGGGGGTAGGGCCAGTCAGAGGTGGGATTGGCCGATTCTCTGAACTACTCAAAATGTCCGCTACCGGTTCTCCAGAGCTGGTCAGAACCGGCTGAATACCCACCTCTGCAACCCTCCTGAGTACAAGCCAGTTGCCAAGCCTCTGAATTTGGACCATGTAACCACGACGCCGCAACCGTCGTTCAATGCAAAATATGATCTGACGCCATTTTACAGTGCTGTTGGAATTTCGGTCAATAAACGGATGGTTGTAACTCGAGGACTGCCTGGACATCCTGACTACCGTATTAGCAAAGCATTCGATGATGTGTTTGAGGCCATATATTTGGGGAGATTTGTTTTAATTGTGGGCTGGACAGGATTAGGGTAATTAAAAAGACACACAGCCGAGCCCAGAATAAAAAAACTTAAGATTATCGGTCTATAAATCCTTCCATTTCCGCACCATCCAGTCAGAGCTGAAGAAGCTTCTTGGATGAGAAGAGAAACATCTTCCAAAGGAAAAAAAAACCCAGAAGGTCCAGTTGCCTCCTGAAAAAAGCACCTTTGGAGCAACTACGACCTGGATTGACGGAGAATCTCTACAGACTTTGAGCTATACAATTTGGGATGAACACCCTTCGAATGGGGTGGGTGTAGGAATGGGTTTCCAGAGGAAAAAATTGAAGACTGCAGGAATCATTTGCATCACTCAGGTGACCCTGAGGACACAGGTAAACCTCCAAGTGGCCTCAGTGATTCCTTAAAAAGGATGCAAAGGACCAGCGGTGTCATTATACAAGGAATATAACTCTTTCCATTCCCCACCATCCAGTCAGAGGTGAAGAAGCTTCTTGGATGAGAAGCGAAACGCCTTCAAAAGAAAACAAAAAAAGTCCAGTTGCCTCCTGAAAAACAAAACAAAACACCTTTGGGACAACCATGGCCTGGATGGCTGAGAATCTCTACAAGACCTTTCTCTTCAAATTGGAAAGAGGCACCAAGTATCAGACTTTCGTTTTTTTTAAAAAAATAAGAGTTTAAGGGCTGCAAGGAAAGTTTGCAAATTGTCAAAGAAAAAAGAAAAAAAAAGGAGGGTTGGGGAAGGAAAAGTAGCTTATTATACTCAAAGAGGCCAAATTAAAATCCAGAATTAACTGTGCTTTGGGCAAGGGCTGCAAAAAAGCAAAAGGCAATTTTGGCTATCGCCGCAAGTTTAATGGCTCCCCTTTTTAGTCTGGCTTGCTCAGACCCCAATTAGAAGAGTGGGTCCATTTCTAAGGCATCGTCCTTGAAGGATTTGGAGAATTGGTGCGGTGGCCTAGAACGGGAGCTCTCGCCTCACAATCAGGCTGTGAGTTCGATCCTAGGTAAAGGCAGATATTCTCTCTCTCTCTCTCTCTCTCTCTCTGCACACTGAGAATATATCTACTGAACAAAACTCCGCATTGGGAACAGGAAGGGCATCCGGCCATTAAAACACTCAGCTAGCTCCATTCAGTTGTTCAGGCTCCACTCCCCAAGGGATTATGGCAGTGATCCCCAACCTTTTTATGCGCGGCCCAGTACCGGCATCAGCTGGGCGCCGCGCCCGGTACCGGCATCAGCTGGCGCCGCCATCTTTTGATGAAAAGTGCTTCCGGTGAGGTCACCGGAAGCACTTTTCATCAAAAAGATGGCGGCGCCAGAGTTCGGTGAGCTTTTCCGGTAGATATGGCTTTCACCGGAAAAGCTCACTAAAGCTGCGCACTTCTTTTGATGAAAAAGTACTTCGGTGAGCTTTCTACCCGAAAAGCTCACCGGAAGCACTTTTTCATCAAAAAGATGGCGGCGCCAGCAAACCAGCGGCCCGGTAGGACTTGTTCCACGGACCGTTATCCGGTCTGCGGACCGGTGGTTGGGGACCCCTGGATTATGGGGTCGCAAGGATTATGGGGTTATGTTCTGACCCAACCTGGTTCCAAGAGAGCAAACACCAACCTGGTTCCAAGCAGCCTTCCACTTTTTAAAGTTTAATCTACGAATTCTGTTTCTTCACAGATAAAAGGCTGCTTCCAACTAATTTAGCTCCCACAAGAAAGAGCCTTGCCAAGTTGTTTTTTCAAGGCTGCCGAAAACCCACAGATAAGAAATAGTTTACAAGAGTTTTCAAATACTAACTATAATGCCCACGAGGCTGAGTTTCAGAGCGTCTTTGCCTGAAGCAAAGAACGCTTCTTCAAACCTGGCTTTTATCCTCTTGAGGGAGGCGCCATTACCTTGCAGCCTTACTCCCGAGTTGCCCGTGCTGCTGTAACTGTTCTCTCTGAGCAATCCTGCGTACACGTGCACTTGGCACAGGCTCCTCGGGAACCTCCTCATCGCTGCTGTCAGCCCCCACAATCTCTGAAGGCAGCAGTCCACTCCCTCATGGTCCTGGCCCTTCACCTGAGTCCTCGCTCTCCTCCACCATCCGCACCTGCTGCCGGCTAACCTCAACAGGTTAAAAGATGATCCTTGAAGGATTCAGAGGCTGAGGTTGATCCGGGGACTATAAGCCAAGTTCTGTAATGACTGAAGTTGGAGGTTTAGGCCTGAGGGAAAAAAATGACTGCACAGGGCCTGTAGCTGTTCCAGAGGGGAGGACATAAAAGAACAGTTCAGGAAGGTGAGTTCCCAATAAGTTGTTTAAAAACAACACCACAAAAAAATCCATTCAACAGTGGAATCAGTGACTCTGAGTAATTGTGGGCTCCCCAGAGGCTGGAGATCCCTCCAAGTCAGGAGTGTTCAACCTCAGCGCCTTTTTGAAGACTTGCGGACTTCAATTCCCAGAATTCCCCAACCAGCATGCTTCATTCAGATTTCTAAGAAGCTCCGGATAAGTTTGAAAGAAATTTCAGCTCCATGGAAAAATAGACGTCTCCAGGTTGATGGTAGTAGGCGGTGTGGATTCACGCGTGACAAAAGCTGATGAGCTGTTTTAACCAAGGTGGCACGGTTGGCTGGGGGATTCTGGGAGTCGAAGTCCACAAGTCTGCCAAGGTCAGAAGCTCCCGGTCTAAATGTTCTAATTGGGGTCCTGGCGCTGAATGGGACTTCACGGGATGCTTCAACTCTATGGTGGCTTTTAAAACATCCTTGAAGTTTCTTATCTAGCTTCATACAGAATAACAAGAGTTGGAAGGGACCTTGGAGGTCTTCTAGTCCAACCCTCTGCTCAAGCCATTCCAGCTAGGTTCTTCAACTATGTTGCCTTCATCTCACTCAGAATGGTGACTTATTAATGAGGAATTTCCATGCCAATTTCCTGTCCAAATCAATGTTTCCCTTTGGCCTGGAGAGAACGGAGGGCCAATGTGAATTGAAGCCCCATGTTATCTATACCCCAATGTTGCTAAACCCGGTCATGGAAATCTCCAGGCCACGACACGGTTTCACAAAAACCAAAACTTTGTTCGGGTTCTATGCTCATTTTTAACTCCACCGTTGACCCACCGCACATTATTACTCAAAGCATCTGCCTACAGAATAGTAGTCCTCAACAAAACGACAACTGAGCCCCAATTTTTTTTGTGGCTAAGTGAAAGATTTGTTAGCCGAATTTTGTTCCCGTTTTAGGACCTCTTGTGCCACGGTTGTTAAGTGAATCCCCGCAGCAGTTGAGTTCCTAGCACGGCTGTTAAGTGAATCTAACTTCCCCCACTGACTTTGCTTATAAGGCGGTCGCAAAAGGGGATCACGTCACCCTGGGACCCTGCAACCGTCATGAACAGGAATCAGTGGTTTCCAAGCATCCAAATTTTGATCACATTATGGGAGACAACCACAGTTGTGTGAAAAATGGTCACTAGACTTTTTTCCACAGTGCCGTTGTAAACTTTGAATGGTCACTAAATAGAACTGTTGTTAAGTCGAGGACGATCTGCAGTGGATTCGTCTTGCTCTATAATAAGCCTATCTTCCTCAAAATAATATGAGGAAAACCAAGCCCCCCCCCCCCCCAAAAAAGCAGAAATGGGAACATTTTCAGCATGATATCTGGCCTCCTGAGGTAAAAGCCAACCGGATATTCTGTGTTTGAATAGCCACGGAGCAGCTTCTCTCCCCTTCAGCCAGCACCTCCACCTGTCTCTCAATCATACACATTTATTTATTAAATCTGTATGCCGGCCACTTTGCTACCCAGAACAACTCTAGATTGGGGTAAATAGGGAAGCTATTTTCCAATTCAATTTACATCCAGTTTACAGGTGGTCTTCCACTTGCGACCACAATGGAGCCCAACATTTATGTTGCCAAGTGAGACGGTTGTCGTTGGGCCTCATTTCATGATGTTGTTTTTTTTTGCCACAGCTGTTAAGTGAGACATTGCAGCGGTTAAATTAGTCACACGGTTGTTAAGTGTGTCTGGCTTCCCCCTTGATTTTGCTTGTCAGGCAGTCGCTAAAGGGGATCATGTGGCCCTGGGACACCGCAACCGTCGTAACTATGAGTCAGTTGCCAAGCGCTCGAATTTTGTCCGCATGGCCCTGGGGATGCGGCAACCGTTGCAGGTACGAAAGATGGCTCCAAGTCACTTTTACCAGAGTCACTAAGTGAAGTTTGTAAGTTAAGGACTCCTTTATCATTCTTCAAATTAAAAAAAAAAAAAGCACATAAGAGAACAAGGACGACAGAGGATGGCTTTTGTAAGGAATGAATTTTATTCCAATTTCAAACAATTTATTCAGGAGAAAGCTATGAAAATCAATTTTCCATCAGGTACTTCTAAAATAAGGAGGGTCAGCACCCAGCAGATGAACGAATTCAAGTGTTCCGAGAAACCCAGCCTCTGCCTCCTCCTCCTCCTCCTCCTCCTCGCCGTCGGGAGTGCGAGACAGGAACACAAGGGAGGGGGGGGGAATACCAACCCCGGGCCACGCAATTCCAAATTCCCTCCTTTGCCCACCCTGCCCCCACGTGTTAACACCACATGCAAGTTCAAAATGACAAAAAAGGTTTTTTAAAAACAGCATTTTTATATTCTTTTTAAATAGGACGTTTAAATGTTATTCTTTTTTAAATCAGGTTCTCTGTTTATAATATACTAGTATAACCAAATAATTTTTTCACCACACTGGTACTTGTAAAAGTGTCTCTGGTACTAAAAGAAAAGAACGGGCATTGGCACAGAACCATGTAATTAATGCTTCTCTTTTTTCCTTCTTCTTCTTCTTGAAAATTAAAAAGAAAAGAAAAAGTATACAACGTACGCACACGCACACAGAGAGTACTGAATTACAGACTTGAAACGTCGGATGGTGAACTCGGCCCTTCCTTTCCGGTCAAGCAGAATCCTACACTTCCCGCCCCCCAAAAGTAGCTATAAAATGTGTCTGGAGGGAGGGGCACACGATAAAAGGCAAAAAGCAGGTGGAGAATTCAATCCCAAAGGGGAGACTGTTGGAAGGGGTGGGGTGGGGGGGCAGCTGCCGGTTGGGTAGGCCAAACGCCGCAAAGTCCCCCCCCCGAAAGGAAATGGAATGGTGTCTTTTGGCAATCCTCTTTCCGCCTGCAGTCTGACGAAGTGTGTGAGCAGGCTAGTGCTTTCTTCAGTAGGATTCTTACTTTTTTTCTTCTTTTTTTCCTTTGTTTTCTTCATATAAAGTGCACCGTGAACAAGAACATGGTCAGACTGCTCCCGTCTTAACTTTGGCTGCCTCCGCCACACACGGGCCCGATTCCAAGGGCCCCCGCCGGTCTTTTCTTTCGGGGGGGGGGCCATCTGGAACCTCGACCGGTTCCCATCAGCCCAGCCAACGGAAGAGGAAGGGAGGAACGTTGCTGCGATGGGAGAGGAAGGTTGGCACGCTCCGGAGCAGAAACCCACCCTGGGGGGGTGGGAACTTCCATCCCGACGACGGCTGGTCCACGTAGTGCGGCTTTGCGAGAAAAGAAGAGCACACACCCCCACACACACACCGCACAATCTCCACGCAGCTCCCCAGCGGCTTACGGATGAAGAGCCCGCTTGGGCAGGCACGGCGGTCCGGGATGGAGGCCCGTTTCCTGGAAAGGCGATGCCGAGAGTGATGGGCCAGGCGCTCCCAATCCGAGTCTCCCAGGTCCAAGGGCTGCAGTGAAAGCCCGCCGCAGAGGCAGGGTCTCATCACGCCATCCAAGAAAGAAAACACTTCCAGGGAGGGGCTTCCGAGAGTTTAAAGTCATGGCACCTTTGCAAGGACAGAGTTTCCCCTTATGGAAAGTCAAGTCTGGTGGGGTCTTTGGGCGAGAAGACAACATTCGACATTCCTCTGCCTATCGGGGGGATCCGTTCGTTTCCCCCCCCCCGCCCCAAACCCCTAAAACACAGTGTTCCCCCCCCCCACAAGACATTTAGATCAACACAATTAAGAAAAAGTCAGGAATGTTGGTGACATTGGAAAATAGCTCCATTTCTTCCCCCCCCCACACGCCCCCCCCCATCAACCCAACAAGCCCTTTTGTGTAGTTACTCTGTGTAACTGAACGTTACTTTCTCCCAATTTTAGCAACTTCTCATTCACTGTGTGTTGTTGATACAATGCAAGGGTAAGCGGGAGGGGCTCCCCTCACCCCACCCACCCCCAAAAATGCAGCTCTCCCTGCCCCGGCTTCTTTCTGTAGTGTTCCACAAAAAAAGGGGGCGATCCCAGAGAGCCAAAGGCAGCACCCGCTCCCACCCCCCGCTGGAATGCTGCAAATGTCCATGCGAAATTAGTGTTGTTGTGTCGAAGCAAAACACGCCCCCTCAAACCCTTCATTAACATCTCATGCGCGGAAGTCCACTAGTGTCGCCCGTTGCAACGTGACAAAAAATTTTTTAAAAAGGGGAGGGGGAAAGCACATCGGACGCTCCCATCCTTTCCCAGGGATCGGCCCGTTTGTCCCATTGGTGAAAAAAGGCTGTTTCTCGCGGCATCTGTAAATGTGACGGTTGGCAGTTGCGAGATGCTTATATTGTGTTGCCGCTACCCGGGATCTCCGGAAGAAGAGAGGGAGACCGACTAATTTCTCTAGATTCCCTAGTTGGGTCCTGTGGCCATCTGCCTTCCGAAAAGACTGGCAAAAGTTTGGGGTTTGGCACTGGCTCGGAGCAGGGCACACATTTGGCACTCAGCCTCTCAAAAAGGGACCCCTCTCACCTGGTCCACTTCAAAGCTACACCTATAAAACCACCTCTATTCCACAGGTCCCTTTGGCTGGGCTCTCCTTTCCATGCACGTTCCTGGGCACCCCCAGAGCGAGCAGGCTTCCAAGAGAGAGAGAAAGAGAGAGAGAGAGAGAACGGGGTCAAGAAGATGGGAGGATGGATGGCAGCAGCTGCCAATCACACCAGCCTTGGCACTGTCATTCAAAGGCCTCCCTTGATCTGGCTGCAATCACGCCAAGAGCGGACAGACCTTTCCAATACTTTTTAGGACCAACAAGGCAAAAAAAAAGGTTGCTTCAGTTTGACTCAGAATGCAGACACCATCTTAACCCCACCCCGACCAAACACTGGGTCAAGATTTTTCCCAATCCCAAAGGGTTAATTTGCAAAACACACACACACATACATATACACACACACACACACAAACGATCCAAGAGAATGAGTCAAAACCTCAAATCTTCCTTCCGGCCCAAAATCTGGCGCAGATTTCGGATTCCCACCAAAGGGATTTTCTCACGTTGGGTGAGAAGCAAATTTTAACTTTCTTCTTCTTTTCTTTTTTTTTTTTTCAAACACTAAATTGGAAAACAGGAAAAAAAAAAAAAGGATAACAAAACCAAAAAAAAAAATGCAATCAGGCACTTCCCTCAGGCTTGATAGCTATTGCTTGGTTGGTAGTCAACGAACGAAAGTTTAGCACATGTAGCAAACTACGCGTAGAACAATAATTTAAAAAAAAAATATATCACAGTCTCAATAGAACTTTCGGAGGGAAGGAAACTAAATCAAGAGAATAAAAAAGCAACGAAAGAACGCGGGAACCAAAAAGACGGCTTGTTTTGCACTTGTCGCAAACTGGGTTTTCCTCTGACGATGTCATCTAGGGTAAACCCTTTCGGCACATAATCCTTACAGTCAAGATGTACAGGGAGGGAGGGGGGGGGGGACTCACCCCAGAGGCATTATATGGCACAGAAGCTGAAGGTCCTAGCTACATTTTATACTCCCACAGCCGAATAAAGCTCATTATTTTGGCTTGATGGTCTGGGATACGTTTATCGCCAGATCAGACAGGAAAAAAAAAAAAAAGGAATTTACTAATGCAACGTACAAAGTCTGAGAGGAAACCGCCTTGACTGCTGGCAACAAAGCAGGAAATTAACAAGGTGCCAGAGAGAGAGAAAAAAAGTGAAGCATGTCCCCCACTGTTTTTAAACTGTGAAATAAAAGCAATTTCTTTCTTTAAAAAAAATCCGTGGGGCGGACATGAGACCGAAGGTAACGGTGTGCTTTAAAAAAAAAAAAAAAGGAAAACAAAAACAAAAAAAAACTTTTTGCCACTCCACAGATCAGACAATTTGCAATCATTACATCATTAAAAATCAAGGTCGTTTTCCTGTTGGGTTTAAATTCATGGGATTCGTTTGCCTTACTTTTCTTCACGACAAAAGGTCTCCCAAAGAGATTAAGGGAGGGGCGGATCGGGAGGGCGGGAGAAGAGGACAGATTCATTCAAGGTCAGACTAGGTTATATTCCTTCAAGTTGAGTTGCAGGATGGTGTCCTTGACGGCAGCAAAGACAAACCGGATATTTTCCGTATCTGTGGCACAGGTGAAGTGAGAGTAGATAATTTTATCGCTGTCGGGGTTGAGATCCACAAACATTTTGAGGATAAATTCCCGGGCTGCTTGAGCGTCTCTCTGCGGGCCTGGAGGAAAGAATGGGAGAGAACCAGGATTAGAATGAGGAGAAACCCCTCTGGTCAAGAGCAAGCTGCAGGTAGTCCTCAATTTACAACAGCTCATTTAGTGACCAAAGTTAACAATGGTACTGAAAAAAAGTCACTTATGCCCAATTTTTCATAATTACGACGATTGCGGCATCCCCGAGGTCACATGATTTCCATCACGTTTAGGACAGTTGCAACTTTCTGGCCAGCAAAGTCAACGGGGTGGAATCCAATTTGCTTAACAAGCGTGTCACTAATTTAAGAGCTGCAGTGAGCCACTTAACAAATGTGGCGAGGGAGTCGTAAAATGGAGCAAAGTTAAGGGAAACAAATGTCTCACTTGAAGCATATAAATTTTGGGCTCAATGGTGGTCATAAGTTGAGGACCACCTGTATTCTTCCATTTGTGACCTCACAAGGATGGAGCTCATTCTCACTCTCCCGAAATATCATTGTCTCCTCTAGGAGACACCTGGGCATCTTACTGGCCTGTGTCAGGTCGATCGAAAATTAGAAATCAAAGGTAAGTAAAGAGTACGCCATGCAGGCAGTCCGGGTGGTCCTCAACTTACGACCACCATTGAGCCCAAGAGAGACATTTGTTAAGTTTTGCCCCATTTTACAACCTTTCTTGCTACAGTTAAGTAAATCCCTGCAGTTGTGAAGTGAGTAATAAGGTTGCTAAGTGAATCTGGCTTCCCCGTAGACTTTGCTTGTCAAAAAGTGGGGAAAGACAATCACACGACTGGGACACTGCAACCGTCATAAAGATGAGTCAGTAGCCAAGCATCTGAATTTTGAACATGTGATCATGGAGATGCCCCAACCGGGGGAAAAAAATGCTCTTAAGTCACTTTTTTCAATGCTGTTGTAACTTTGAATGGCCACTAAATGGACAGTTGTAAGTCAAGGACAACTGCATTGCTTTTATTTTGAAGGCAACTATCTTTTTTTAAAAAAAGTTACATATGTGGTTGCATGTGTGCCTACGCACCTTCACAGCTACACCGGTTCAGCCTTCCACAACAGTCCCAGTTTCTCATGGGGCCTTTTCAGAAAATGAATAGCCCCGTCCTGCTCCAGAGAGAGACAAAGCCAATCACCTCTCCCTCGCTAGAAACGGATGGGGGCACTATCAACAAGTCGGTTCTGACAAATAGGCTACTTTGAAATTTATTACAAAAGTTTAGCCTCTCAATTAGAGGTCAAGTTGCTTCCTGCCTGTCCATCCTAAATGCCAGCTTCCAGAGTTGGGAGGAAAGGTTCAAAAATAGCAACAGCACTTAGACCAGGGGGGTCAACCTTAAGGCCCGCAGGCCTCTCAGTGTGGTCAGATCCGGTCCGCGGGGCCGGCCTGCATCGCGCTTCAACCCAGCTTACCCAGTGCGAAGAGGAAACAGGCCAGCAGTTTAGGGAGTGGTGTCAAGTTGGCCACACCCTCCCAGTTGGCCACGACCCAACCCCGGGCCCGCTGAGGTCAACCCCAGCCCTGATGCGGCCCTCAATGAAATTGAGTTTGACACCCCTGACATAGACTTATATACCGCTTCACGGTGCTTTACAGCCCTCTCTTAGTCGTTTACAGTGTCAGCTTATGGCCCTCAGCAATCTGGATCCTCATTTTACCCACCACGGAAGGATGGAAGGCTGAGTCAAAATATATATATATAGATATCAACCCTATTTCCTGGGACTCAGCCTCCTTCCTTGGGGGGAGCTCTAGAAAGAGGGAGCACTCAGGAAAAGTAGCTTTCTACTGCATCCACCTCTACAAACTAGCAGGCCAATGTAACAGTTTGAAGCAGAGGTGCCTCCTGCGTGTTTCTGAAGCTGCCCTTAAACAGAACGGGGTGCTACTACTGCCTGATCCCCTATTTTAATTACTGAAAACTTAACTTCTTACCATCGAACTCTGGGAAATAGTCCACAAGGTGAGAGTACATGATCTTGTCTTCCAAGAGATCTTTCTTATTGAGAAAGAGGATGACAGAGGAATTCTGGAACCAGGGATAGGTGATGATGGTCCGGAAAAGGGCTTTGCTCTCCTCCATGCGGTTCTATAAGGAAAAGCAGGTGTTTTTGTTTTTTTTAGATCCAGGGATGAAACAACAACAAACAAACAGGTAAATAAGGATGACATCATTTTGGAGGAGCCTTGTTCAGGTCGTCCTCGACTTACAATCACAACTGAGCCCAACGTTTCTGCTGCTAAGCAAAACGGTTGTTAAGTGAGTTTTGCCCCATTTTACGACCTTTCTTGCCACAGTTGTTAGGTGAACCACTGAAGTTGTTAAGGTAGTGAGCCCAGCTGTTAAGTGAATCTGGCTTCCCCTTTGACTTTGCTTGTTTGAAGGTCATAAAAGGTGATCCCCTGACACACACACACACCCCCGGGAGGATAGGCAACCATCATATACACGAGTCAGTTGCCAAGCATCTGAATTTTGATCACATGGCTATGGGGATGCTGTGACCATCCTAAGTATGAAAAACAGGCATTAGTCCCTTTTTGCAGTACTGTTATTACTTCAGTCACTAAGTGAACTCTTGTAAATCGAGGACCACCTGTACATCTGTTCCCCGTTGTCTCACAAAAATGTTTGCCGCAACCGTTTTCAACCATACCTTCATTCACCGTTTCTCAACCCGAGAAACCATCCCTGCAATCAAATGATCGTGATTTGGGGGCATGGAAACTACGATAGTTGCAGTCACATGATCATCATTTGCGACCTTCCCAGTTTGGCTTCCGATAAGCGAAATCAATAAAGAAACTGGCATGGAGGGTTATCAAGTCCCAGTCATGTGTTTCGCTTAATGAACACAGCAAAAAATAAAATAAAATCATAAAATTGGTCAGAGTCCCTTGATGCCTGAATTAAGGACTGCACTCCTCACTGATAAAACTTTCCTTCCCTATTGGGAGTCGTAACTCGAGAACTGCTTGTACAGCTAGTCTTTGGCGGTTCATTTAATGACCGTTCAAAGTGACAACCCCACTGAAAAAAGTGAACTTATGACCAGGTCTCACACTTACGACCGCTGCAGCGTTCCCACATTCATCTGAACACTTTGGCTGCTTTGCAACTGGCAGGTATTTAGCCTGATAAGCAAAGTCAAAGAGCGAAAGCCAGGTTCGCACAACTTGTATAATTCACTTCCCAAGTGTGAAGTGATTCGCTTAACAACCATGGCCAAAACAAGATTGCAAAATGGGGCACGACTCACTTCACCTTGCTCAGCAACCAAGATTTGGGGCTCAGTAGTGGTCGTAAGTTGAGGATTACTAGAGACTATCTCTCCCCGATAAAGAGCTTTTAGCTGTCTCTAAGTGGTCATTCTGTTCAAGCCAAAACCCAGAGATATATTTCGTTCCCGAGGGCAATAGAAGAAGAAGGGGACGACAGAGAATGAGGCGGCTGGGCGGGAGTCACTGAAGCAGTCGGCGTGAGCTTAAATGGACTCCGGAGGATGGCGGAGGACAGGAAGGCCTGGAGGAACGTTGTCCATGGGGTCGCGATGGGTCGGACACAACATGGTTCCATCTATAGCAAGAAGTTACCAAAAAAAAAAACCCCTAGAAAGCAAATTGGATGCCCTAAAAATCTCCACAGGTTTTTGGGCACTAAGCTTTATTGCTTCTTAAATGTAGCTGCACACAGGTAGTCTTAGACTTACAACAGTTCATTAAGTGACCGTTCGAAGCTACAACGGCAAAAAGTGACTTGTGACCATTTGTCACACTTATGAAGGTTGCAGCATCCCTCAGGTTGCACAATTTACATTCAGATGCTTGGCAACTGGCTCACATTTATGATGGTTGCAGTGTCCTGGGGTCTCGTGATCCCCTTTGGCGACCTTCCGACAAGTAAAGTCAATGGGGAAGCCAGATTCACATAACAACCCGGTTACTAATTTAAGAACTGCAAGGATTCACTTAAAAACGTGTCAAGAACTTTCTTGCTTAACAACCTAAGTGTTGGGCTTAATTGTGGTCGTAAGTTGAGGACTACCTATATACCTTGCATTATCTTTTCCCCCGAAGTTTTGTTTCCTCCTGATTTTACAGCACGCCTTTCAAAAAAGAAATCCTGAAAGAAGGTTAAAATCAGCAAACAAAGGAACAACTTCAAGTCTGCCTGCTCAAAAAGAATAAAATAACAGAGCTGGGAGGGACCTTGGAGGTCTTCTAGTCCAACCCCCTGCTTAGGCAGGACTATATTATACATGGGTATCCAGGCCTGTCTCCTTGTTGTTTTCATGTGAAGGGAGAATGGATTGCAAGGTTTGATGAGAAGTGGGGGGAGTCAAATGTTTGTTGATTTTCTATATATTCGGGGTGTGAATAGCACCTTGGCATCCACCAGGCCCTCATGGCCCAACACCCAACGAAGAACCCTTCAGGGCCACAAATGATCACTTTGGAAGCCAAGTAGCAATCTTGGATCGCCACCCATATTTTGTGGGTCATTCTCAGCAAAGAGAACTGAAGAGAACATCTAAGTCCTTCCTCTAAGGCAGCCCTTCTACGAGACCCCGCTTTAAAATAAAAATAAAAAAATAAAAATCTTAAGCTCCTCTGCCCAACTGTTATTCCGCCCTGCAGATGACTTTAGACAAACCTATATAGTAATAGCAATAGCACTTAGACTTATATACTGCTTCAAAGTGTTTTTTTTTACAGCCTTCCCTAAGCGGTTTACAAAGTCAGCATATTGACCCCCAACAATCTGGGTCCTCATCTTACCCACCTCGGAAGGATGGAAGGCTGAGTCAACCTTGAGCCTGAAGAGATTCGATCTGCCAAATTGCAGGCAAACTGGCTGCAGTAGAAGTAGCTTGTAGTACTGCACTCTAACCACTGTGCCACCGAGGCTCTTATATGTATAAATAAATATACATAATAAATGTTCAGAGGAAAGTGGCTGCAGGCTCAGCAACTGAATGAGTAAACCACAGTTCCCCAATATTTCCAACTCCGCGGACGAGTGGAGGAGAAAAATATTTCCATGCAATCCAATCTGTCACACCAATGGAGCGTGTGTGCAGGCCCTCTCCGGCCACTCGCACAAGTGGGGGGGGGATGCACACGTACACGCTCGCCTGCCATTTCCGCAACCTAGTTGCATACATGGGCACCCCTGGAGTAAACTATAAGTAGTCCTTGATTTATGACCACAACGGAGTCCAAAATTTCTGTTGCTAAGCGAAGCAACTGTTAAGTGAGTTTCCCCCTCCATTTTACGACTTTTCTTTTTCCTGCCTAAAACTTATAACTGCTGCATTTAAGTTATTGCAGTAGTTGAGTTAGTAACAGAGCTGCAAAATAAATCTGGCACCCCTGCTGACTTTGCTTGCCAGAAGGTCGTGAACAGGAGACCACCTGACCCGAGTGGGATGCGGCAACCATCATAAATTCATGCCTGCTGCCAAGCGTCTGGATTTTGATCACGTGACCGTGGAGGTGTTGTAACAGTCGTAAGTGTCAAAAACGGTCGTAAGTCACTTTTTTGGGTGGCGTTGCGACTTTTGAATGGTCCCTAAATGAATGGCTATAAGCCGAGGATTTCCAAAGTCATTTTTGCTCACCCTCATGCTCCAGGATGAAAGGTGACAAATGCTGGAAAAGGCACACTCGCTAGCGTGTCCCAAATCGTCTCTTTAAAAGTACGGGACAAGGTAGCTTCCCAGCTGCTTCGCCATCCACAGCAGAGCAAACCCCGCACGCCAAGGCCGGCCGCTAGTCATTTCTGCTTACCTCGTTATCAGATTCCACCAGGACTTGGTCGTATTCACTAAGAGCTACTAAGAACATGATGGAAGTTACATTTTCAAAGCAGTGTATCCACTTCCTCCTTTCTGACCTTTGCCCACCAACATCCACCATTCTGAAGAGACAGACCAGGGGAGGGGGGGGGGAAACAACAGTGAACGCTCATTGATCTGTCAACGCTCCCGATCCCCGAGTCGCCTCCCTCCCCAAACAAGGGTATCCTATACGTTGCCAACAGCAGAACTGTTGGGGACCAGCGAGGCTGGTGTGCAAAAGATAGTCTGTGTAGTGATGCTTATTTCCTTTAGATTCCCTGCTATACAATTTATCTTTTTCCTAAAGGCTTCTAGTCCTTATGCTAATATGCTATTACACTGCCACTAGGGGAAAGAAGGGGCAACTGAGCCCTCTGTCCAGCTTTCCTGCAAAGGCTCTTCCCGATTATCGTTGTACTGAAGAGCCAGGAAGCACCCCACTCTGCAGGAATGAGATCAGGTTTGAGGTGCTGCTGCGTATCAGGGATTTCCAACCTTTGCAACTTGTGCACTTCAACAGGGTTGGCTGAGGAATTCTGGGAGTTGATGTCCACAAGTCATAAAGTTGCCAAGGTTGGACACCTCCATTGTAGGTGACTCTAGTCCGAAGTCATTAAAATAGAGTAACAGAGTTGGAAGGGACCTTGTAGGTCATCTAGTCCAACCCCCCGCCCAAGCAGGAGACCCTACAACATTTCTGACAGATGGCAGTCCCGTCTCTTCTTGAAAGCCTCCAGGGATGAAGCTCCCACAACTTCCGAGGACAACTTCTGTTCCACGGGTTGATTGTTCTCCCTGTCATAAAGTGTCTCCTTATTTCCAGGTTGAATCTCTCTTAGTTCAATTTCCATCCATTAATTCCTTGTCTGGCCTTCGGATGCCTTGGAAAATAGCTTGACCCCTTCCTCCTCTTTGTGGCAGCCCCTCAAATATTGGAAGACTGCTTTCATGGGATCCCCGGTCCTTCTCTTCTCTAGACTATCCAGGCCCAGAAGGCTGCTGACAGATTGGAAGAGGTCCGTGGGGGAGCAGCGAGGATGATACAGGGGGCTTGAGAATCTGCTCTGTGAAGACAGGCTGAAGGGACACGAGTTTCTGCCTCTTCTACCCTTTTTTCCTAATCTATCCCTTGCTCGTGTTGACATGTCTAAAGCATGTGAATTTTTTGGTTTATTTATCTATTTACATATATCCCACCCTTATTATTTTCAAAAATAATTCAAGCGGGGAACGCACACAATATCCCTGCCTCCTCCTATTTTGTCCACAACAATTGCCCTGTGAAGTGAGTTGGGTTCAGAGACCGCAACTAGCCCAAGGTTACCGAGCTGGCTTTATTGCCTAAGGTGGGACTAGAACTCACAGCTGCCTGGGGATTGTCCCAAGGTCACCCAACCGTTTTTCATGCCTAAACCGGGATTAGGAGTTACCATCTCCCAGTGATTGTCTCAATTTACCCACCGGCTTTCATGCCTAAGGTGGGACTAGAACTCACAGTCTCCTGGTGATTGGCCCAGCTGGCTTTCGTGCCTAAGGTCTGACTAGGCGTCCCTGTCTCCTGGTTTTTAGCCTGATGCCTTCACCGCCATTATTGCCATAATTAATGGCATTCATTCAGTCTGAGCATGTAACTGCAACTAGCCTCTCATCCTTGCAAGGATCGTGGAACTTGGATAAGGCAACAATCCTCGTGTTGTTGAATACTTTTATCCTTAGAGGCTCGAAGAACATCAGTTTGGGTTAAAAACACTGAGCTAGAAATCAGGAATCTCTGAATTGCAATTTATCCTCTCCCTGTAATGCATAGAGTCAGCTGGATAACTTTGACCCAGATGATCTCTCTTCGCATCAGAAAGAAGGTATTGGCTAAACCTTGCCAAAACTGGGGATTCATCCGAACAATCACCAGGAATTCAACTGATTTGAAGGCATCTCCCAAAAAGAGGTTCAAAAGGCACCTTCGTTTCTCTTTAGGAAGATTATGAAAACTTCCTTTTTTTAATGGTTTTTTTTTTAGCTCTGGCATAAGACACTTCCCTCTATACCTGTATATATTTGTTTTTATCTTTAACTATTTTATTGGTTACAAAGATTTGGTTTGTTATTACTCTGTAATCCATTGCCCAGGGTTTTATGACTGAGTGGATTAACAAATATAAGAGACAGACAGACACAAGGCAGGCCCAGGACTGAATGACGAATCCTTGCTATTCAAAATAAGAGCATTACTAAACCTGGTAACCATCTCAAAATCCGTAATTTAAAAGCGTCTTTTTGCTTTCTCTCACTCTTTTTAAAGCTCCAGGTTTAATAGCCATATATTACCATTGGGAAAACTGCTGCTTTATTGTTATGATTCTTGTTGTCATAGAAATCCTTCCTAATCTTATCTCTGTTTGTCATTGCTTTCCTTCCTAAGATTGATCTCCTCTTTATGTCTCCAGCAAGCTCTACCATGTTTATCTATTCCTGAGCCCAAGAAAACAAATACAACCCCCATCTTCCTTCATTTCTACAGCAGCGAATTCACGTTGGTTTTATCTTTTTAATATTTAACATGAACTCGGATTAGTCACTTCCCATTGTTAGTGTTTATAATTAGGTTTTCTAGCTCTTCTTTACTTTCTGCGAGTGTAACCTGCGTACCTTAAGCAACGCTGCCACAATAATTGTTGATTCCCACTTTTCTAATCCTGCCACTCTTACATCACACTTTAATTTACAGAGATGGCAATAACATGAATCTTTCCTGTTCTGAACTACTCAAAATTCAGCAGCTTCTAGTTCCCCTAAAACAGGGGTGTCCAACCTTGGCAACTTTAAGATCTATGGACGTCAACTCCTGGAATTCCCAGCTAGTTGGGAATTCTGGGAGTTGAAATCCACAGGTCCTAAAGTTGCCATGGTTTGATATCCTGTCCTAATGGTACAACCACCACCAAGTGTTCTGATTCATAATTAGCCTTAATATCTTTTACATTCTGGCATAAACTAAGCAATCATATAATCAATAAACAAAAGCAAGCCTTCCTGTATTGTCTGTCTTTTGTTAGAAAGCTGGTCTTGGCTCATTTGACATTTCTCCCTCCTTCTGTTATTCTACTATCCTCTTGCAAGAGCTCAATACCATTTTTCTCATGTTAGTACTGATTCAAAAAAAAAAAATGCTTTCTCTTTCAACTCCCTTCTTCAATCATTCATATATATGTGTGTGTGTGTGTCTCAATCCTTTCCAAACCTATGGTCACACCATTTTGTTCCATATTTTTGGATAACATATTTGACAGCATATTTGCTTGTCCTTCCTCTAACTCTTTAACTGTTCTCCTAACATTTAAATTGGCATTACAGCTGCTCCTGTATTGACTTACTGTACTGTCTCTCGTATCTCACTTTCCGGTGATGTCAGATTTAATTTCTCTATAAAAGTTTCTCTGGTTCTATAATTCTGTTTCCCACTAAAGGTTTCTGTATAGTTTCTCCATCTTCCTTCTAATAGGCCTGTATTAAGTCCCTTCCTTAATTATATTTGAGGAATTTTATCTTGGCTGCACTTTTTCTGAATTTTTTTATTTTATTTTATATTGATTTTCTTGTCCTTTTCACGTTTAAGGTTTCCTGGTTTCTGGCCCAATGCCTTGACCACTAGACCAAGCTGGCTCCCATCGGAGGTAATGTTATGGAGGGTATTCCTGATGACATTGTGGTCAGGGTCAAAAAAGCTCGAGAGTTCTTCCGCCACATTAAAGTGACAATCTCTTTGGAAAGCTTCATTTATCAACAAGACACATCAACAAGATACAGAACAACATGGTTAAGAAAAGGCATCTGCTTCCCCAAACTCCACAGACACATGTAATCGTAGTATGCTTTTATATAAAGTACCATGTAAATGTCAGGTGTCCATGAAAAAAAGTTACCTGAATATAATGTTCTCGAGATCAAAGGGGTATTCTATGATCCCAGTTGTGGGGACTCTGACCCGCAGGACGTCTTGTTGGGTTGGGAGGTACCCTTGGGTGGCAATACGATCCACATCAGTAAGGTAGCTACAAAAAGCATGTATAAGGGAAAGATTGAAGAGGCTTAAGTTTGGCAGCCACACTAAATGCCTTTGAGAAGAGAAGATTATAATGGAGAATGATAAAAGAGCTCTGATACAGAAGGACTGCTCAGTTGCCCAAACTTTCAAGGCTGGTTTCCACCAATATCCTACATCCAAGAATATAGAATTTATATCCTCTGTTGTGGCAAGGCACAAATACTCCCAAACCTTTTATCGAACTTCCCATCACCTATAAAGATAGGTGTTCTCCTGGTTACAATTCACCCAAAGACAAAAATACAAGGCAAAGGATGTAGCTGTGAATTTTTCAGCCAGCCTGACTGGGACATTTTGGGAGTTGAAGTTCACAAGTCTTAAAAGTTGCCAGGTTTGGAGACCTCTAAATTACAGTATCAGCCGCTCCCTTCTGAAGAGAGGGAGGTGATTTAACACCCCAATTCCTAAGCTGGATCAATGTTCCCTAGATTGGTGGATCTGGTTGAGAAGGAGCTGAGAGTTGCAATTCTACACGATAAGAAAGCTTTGCTCCCTCAACGGCTATTCTTTAGGTGTGCAGGGAAGAGAGGGTGGTACATTTCATATATATATTTTCACCAAATGCCTCCAGTCCAGATATATTAGGAATTGCACACAGCTGGGCATCCCATCTACGCAACTTGATGCATGGAGCAAGAAATCCAACCTGGATGCTACTCAGAGGCACAGCATGAAAATACCAATGTCGAAATGAACATGAGATCCTGAAACTTGTCAGATTGCAAAAGAAACCTTGATCAATACAAACAACAAAACTATGGCCTTACTCATACCACAACGTAAGATCAAAAGGGAAGGACCATCAGCATAGAGCAGGGGTCTCCAAACTTGGCAACTTTAAGGCTTGTGACTTCAACTCCCAGAATTCCTCAGTCAGCTATAGCTGGCTGAGGAATTCTGGGAGTTGAAGTCCACAACTCTTAAAGTTGCCAAGTTTGGAGACCTCTGCCATAGAAGCATATGTGTTCTGCGTAGCTCTTTCAATAGGACTATCAATAAATATCAAGCAAATTAAGACTGCAAAATCTTTAAGTTCAAATATTTTCTCCCACACCACCAACGTTGCCTCAACACCAATATTTCCTTACCACTTTACTCCAATGAAAGACCAAGGAGCTCCAAAGGCAAATATTATCCTGGGAGCGCACTCTATGCTCAGAACACAGGAAATAACCATCTACTCTATTTTGTCCGATTCCTCTAAGTCTGAGCACCACCATTCAAAAGGAGCAGGGACAAATTGCAGCAGATTCAGAGGAGAGCTAGCAAGATTCAAAGGAGACTGGAAACCAAGCCCTATACAGAACGATTAAGGGATTCAGGTACGCGTAGCCTGCAGACATTACAACTGAGGGCAGATACATCATCATCAAATACACAATACTGTAATAATGTAAGAGCTTGTTTGTTACATAGGAGGAATGGTTTCTATAGTTCCAAAAGAAAGAACCAAACCAATGGATTAAAACTACATAGAAGAGAATTCAGGCTACTCAACAAGAGGAACTTCCAAAAGTCCCTCTTCCTTTTAAATTTTCAGAAAGGGAAGATATAAAAAAGTGACAGTAAGTTGGCTTACTATTTAGCGGAGTCAGAGAGCTGGTATTCTCGCCGCCGGTCATAGCATTCTTGGATTCCTGGGTCATTCCACAATGTCTTAATTGCACTTACATAGGGTTGTTCAAAGGACGAAACCTTTTCTACATCCACTTCTCGGATCAGTAGTGCATTGGCCTTCATTCGGGATGAGAGGAGAGAGCAAATCTGGTGTTAATGGCTTACTTGGATTTTATCCCTGCCCTTTCAACAGGAATTGCCTTCTATTTACTCTATGGAGATTCTCAGTCATCCACACCATGGTTGTCCCAAAGGTGCTTTTTCAAGAGGCAACTGGACTTTCTGGTTTTTCTTTTGAAGACGTTTTGCTTCTTATCCAAGAAGCTTCTTCAATTCTGTTCTCCGAAACTCAGTATTTCAGAACTGAAGAAGCTTCTTGGATGAGAAGTGATACATCTTCAAAGAAAAACCAGGAAGTCCAGTTGCCTCTTGAAAAAGCATCTTTGGGATTTTTACTCATTTCCTTTTCCTATCCCACTGCTGGAGTTGCATGTTAACAACAACAGAGCAAGAGGATCCGGTGCAAAATTCAGCTGGTGGTCAATTCACAGTTGTTTCCCAGAGCATTTCTGCCCATAAAAAATCACCTTTTCCTCTAGACCAGGGTTGTCCAATCTGGACAACTTTAAGACCCATGGACTTCAACTTCCAGAATTCCTCAGCTAGCGTGTCTGGCTGAGAATTTGGGGTAACTAAGTCTACAGGTCTTAAAGATGCCAAGATTGAACAGCCCTGGTCTAGACCCATTGGGCATGCACCATCCAATAATATGGCATGGGATAAAAGAAATTAAAACAGGTTTATGCCTCACTACTCAGACACAGATATATAAGTAGTCCTCGACTTCCAACCATTCATTTAGTGACCGTTCAAAGTTACAATGGTACTGAAGTCACTTAAGACTGTTTTTTCACACGTACAACCACTGCAGCATCCTCATGGTCACATGATCAAAATTCAGACGCTTGGCAGCTGGTTCCTATTTATGATGGTTGCCGTGTCCCGGGGTCATACGATCAACTTTTGTGACCTTCTGACAAGCAAAGTCAATGGGGAAAGCCAGATTCACTTAACAACCATGTTGTTAACTTAACGCAGTGATTCACTTAACAACTGGGGCAAGAAAAGTCGTAGAATGGGGCTAAACTCTCTTAAGAAATGTTTCACATAGTGGGTTTGCAGGGCTTCGGCGGCAGGCAGGAATCCGCGATCGTGCGCGGTTTCTGCCTGGGCTCGCCGCTGGAGCGCCACCCCCTAGAGGTGGTGAAGAGGGGGGAGATCACCAGCAGGGTCGAGGAGAGCCGCATCTCTCCTCCTCACTCCCTTTCCCAAAGGCGGTAGGAGCGGTGGTCAGAAATGGCCACCTCAAAGAAGCACTCAACCGGAAAAGAAAGTGCAGGAGGAAAATAAGAAGTGAAAGTTTTGGCTGACCGGGGTAAAAAGGAACAACTAAGGTACCCTGGAATTTAAATTTTATAAAAGATAACATCACTTCCAAAGAAGAGTTGGAAGCAGCGAAAGAAAGTGAAAGGGGAAAGTTTTTTTTCTTCTCTCTCCTTCCTCACATTGACAACAAAGAGAGCTGAATAAGAAATCGGAAAAATCCGCTTTGGCACCAATAATTAAGCTGAAAATATAATTAAATGCCAAAGGGACAATAAAGATTTCTGGACACTAAAAAATCCTTTTTGTCTATAAGTAGGAAGGGAGAGGAAAAGAATAAGGGCAGGATCTGGAAGGAAGAGACTGCCTGAACTTCAAAAGAATCTAAAGTAAAATCTCAATAAGACTTCTAAAAGATACATTTTAACTGGAACTTTGTAACTAAATAGTAACCCCAGGAAGAGAAAGTGAAAAAAGAAGAAAGTGTAAAAAGAAACAGCTTGTGTGTATTTGGATTGCTTGGTGACTTTGGGATTTTTGGATATTATATTTGAATGACTAAAAACAATTGGGTGGTTGTTTAAAAAATTCTACAATGGCACTATCTCTGGATGAACTGAAAATGGAATTTAAAAAATATAAAGAAGAGACACAAGAAGGGAAGGGCTCCTTTGGCTCCGTTTTTCAATTCTTAGAAATGGCGATTCGTAACTATGAGAAACAACAAGAAAAGACTGCGCAACAAGAAGATTGGGACAAAGAAGAAGCCATGTTTAATGAACAAGTAACTCTATCTGGGGAAGAAAGGGGAAAGGGGGGAAGAGAATGGAGAATTTAAGACTTAAAAAAACAACCAAAAAAGGGAAAAATAATTTGAAAAGTGGATATAATGTTGGAAAGCAACAGAAAAGGGGAATACAGAAGAGGGAAATGGAGGTGGAGAGACAGGGGGTAAAAAGGGGAGAGAGAAGAAGAAAGGGAAGAAGGAAAGGAAGAGAAGTTACAAAGGTTTGGAGCAAGATGTAAAGAAACAGGACCTATTCAGAGATAATGGGTGAAAATCTAACTGAAAAGGGGACTCTGTGAAGGTACATAAGATGGTATTGTTATATTTGTAATAGAAATAATGTTAGAAAATTGGAAGCAACGTAAAAATAGGGATAAAATAGTCAGTGTAATTTAGTGAAACTTTTGTGAACAAAATAAATGAAATAAAATAAATGAGAGAACAGGAATGAAGGAACGGGAACATATTAATTACTCAATGTTTTATAAAATATAAGTGAAGTGGGGGGGAATTAACTATGGAAAGTTTATAAGTGTTCCCATAGAAGTATGATATTTATCTGAAAAGTAATGTGTAAAATGCTAAGATTTAAATGAATATTAATATTAATGATAGAATTGAATTGGTATGGATTGTTGTTCTAATTATATTATACATTTATAATTTTTTCTTTTTTTAAAATACAGTGTGTAGTTTTAGAAAGTACCAAGCAGAATCCGAACGGAAGTTATGTATTATATTAAGTGTTATAATTTTAGGGCAAAGATATAAAGGCGTCATACTCCAATCAGTGATTACAGGAGAAATTTTGTTTAATGAGAAAAGATAGTAGACAGATGAAACAGGACAGACAAAGAATATAAGTACAATGATTTGAATTGAGATGAAATAAATAAAACAAAATTAAGAAAGTTAAAAGAGGGGAGAAGCTATATTGAAAATGTAGAATAGTAATAAGATATGGAATGGAATATAAAAATGAGCATGAACTTGAATTTGTGTCCATACGAAGAGATGTAACCCGGGATCAAGCTGCTTTCAAAAAAGATGTTTTATGTTTTGTTTGTTTATGTTTGTTTTCAAAAATCAATAAAATTTTCAAAAAAAAATATGTTTCATATAGCAATATACATTTTGGGTCCAACTGTGGTAGTAACTCGAGGACTACCCATACTTTGATTCTTACAAAAGCCAACTTATGAATATAGTTTGCGCTGCTCTTTGAGGTCTCTGAATTATGGATTCTGCACAGCCCACCTCTGCAAAGTGGACAGGACAAAGAAATGCAGGCTTTTGTGTTTGTAAACTAGACAGGCTTATTGTTATAGAAATGGCTTGCACATACTGCTGTGTGAAAGCAAAAAGTTGTGGTTGTAATGTTGTTACCTTCTACTGTGCTAAAGAGAGTCAGGAGTCGGTGCCCTTTTCTTTTCTCCCATTATACTATATCCCTTCTTTTTCCTTCCATCTCTTACTTTGTGATACTCTTTCTTTCTATTTTATACTTCGACAAACTAACAAAAAGTTTAAATTGGGAGAAAAAAAGGACAAAGAAATGCAGACTGCTCTGCAGCAATAAGCCTCACCTTATTTTGCTCATATTTGTATAGGATCTTTAAGGTCTCCATAGCCCTGATCATTGACTGCATGGCAGTGAAGATATTCTGGTATACCAGTTTGGTGAAACCCTTTTTATCCTCTTCAGAGTAGCCCGAGCCATGGATTATCCGCATCTGTTTAATGAAGGTGCTTTTCCCACTTTCTCCCGTGCCTGAAAAAAGAAATGGGGGACAGATAGTTGGGTTAAAATAGGTTTTAAAACACAGCAACTTTAAATGGAAGTTTTATTTTGTCTTGCTTTATTTTCTGGCACGAACTTTTATGATCCAATTTGTTTTTAAGAGCCAGCCGGGCAACATGGGGATAAAGCAGCCTGCAAAAAATCCTTGTAAAATAGAATGATATGCTTATAATAGAAACTGGCCCTTCTTTTCAAAACAGAAGGAAGGTTAATTCTATGTTACAATCCTAGCGGTAAAAGATCCTCACGTCAACCTTTCAGCGGAAGGCCTAAAAAAACTTTTGTTACCCTTCAAGTCACCCCACCCTGTAGTGAAAAGCTGCTTAGTTATGCACCGTCTTCACTGAAAGAAGAAAAGGGAGAATGAAGACGACAAACAACATACCTAAGCTTAGCATGGAGACAAGAACAGATTTTATATTACTTCTGTGACAGGAGAAAAGCATACCGTAGATGCACTGAGGCACAGTGGGATCAAGCATTGCCACTAAAACTAGTTCTGGAGTCTAGAAATGACATTTATCTTGCTCGGTTCCTTGTCGCATTTATAAAGCTGGGTAAATCACAAGCTCTCATAAATAATATGATAAATGATAACTATTCAAATTATGGGATCGTTTTCTTTAGTTGCTCAGTTCAAACAACTTTCTCTCAAACCGTCTGACTGATTACTTGTCAAAAATCCACTCTTCCTGGCTGATTTTTTGACATAGATGGAAACCAGATTTTAATTTTAATGTAGTGGAACAATTAAAACATGCCATGTTGGAAGCTTTTAAGAGGCATGCTTATTACAACATGCTTATTACAACTTCTGGCATGATCCAATGCTGTTACAGCTGTTATTGTTACAGTATTGTTACTGTTACAATACTTATTTTTATCCAATATTGTTACAGTATCTATCAAAAAGAAAAGCCAGCATGCAGAAGTTGATCAGATATATTGGGTAACAAACAGTGCAACCCCCAATTTTAATTTCATCTCAAAGTTTTGTCCAAAAAGGCTGTTGTACACCTCAGAAATTAGTCATCTAGAAAAACAAAGAGGCTCTTTCTAAGCCTTTTGCCTAAAATCATCTCCTTTGGAGTATTTTATTTTTCTCTAACTATTCGCAAAAGACCCAACATCACCTGGTACTTTCTTGTCATTCTGGCATAGTTTTGGTCCCTTCTAGTCACGGCTTATTTCCAGATTCAGTCAGGTGACATGTCTCCCTATAAGGCCCTGAAAATTAGCTTCCTTTGGCCAGTCTTCTAATTGTGTTTGTTGTGAGAAAGGAGGGGTTGCAACATTATATTGATTTGTAGGTCTAATTCTTTATTCAAACAAGTAAAGGCGTTTTTGAGAAGTTTGGATAACCATTTGTTGAAATGGTTTCCTGCTTAAGCAGGGGGTTGGACTAGAAGACCTCAAAGATCCCTTCCAGCTCTATTCTGGTTGATTGAAAAGCTGCTGGGTTAGCTAATAAATATGTTCACAAACTTTACTGGAATGGCAAGACTTTGAATGGGCCAATAAATCCATATGTATTTATGTACGTGTGCACACATACGTATGTGGCTCTGGAAAACATTTTCAAAGCCTACAATCCCATATTAAAATTTTAGGAGGCAATATCTTCTTCCTTGTATCTCTCTCCTCAAAATTATGCATGCTTGTGTAAGATAGAATAATTTTGAATAACCACTAGATGCCAGCACCAAACTTTACAAAGGCTTTTCTCTCCCTGGTAGTTTTAAATTGGCAAGAAACCTAGAATTCTTGTCACTAATTTTAATGGCAAACATTACGACAAATATGATGGCCAAAGCAAGTGGTAACAAACAAGGCCTGTGTGGACTCAGAGCCTGTAAAGTTTTCCTCAGGTACATAGAGGAGTCACAGTGGCCAGCATTGGCCTCTGAATGGCAGAAAATGTGAGGTTTGTGGACTATCTAGATCTGGTATAAATACTAGGAACCGAGCTCTTAATCCCGGTGTGATTAATAGAGCAATTCTTCCTGCCTCACCCAACTAAAACACCAGCCAGCAACTGATTGCAGTGATCCTGCAACTGGACAAGATCCATACCAGGTTGTCTCTGCCAACCTGCTTCCTCTCTAGAAACTAAAGCTAACAACTTTGGGATATGTTTACATGACTTCACTAATTTTCTCCCTATGCAAATAGAAGATAACGTTTCTAAAGGAAACACACCAGCAGTACTTTATGTGAGTACTCACACTTTTTTTGGGGCAGGGTAAAAGTGAGTGGTAAAAATTACCAGCTTATGCTGCATTAAAAAAAATGCTCACAGAATAATAATGAGCTGATTTTTGCTTTGGCAAACAAAGGACAGCTCAGTTAAAAAGGCCTATTCTTTTCCTTCTCACGCACACACATCAACATCGACAAATCAGGACAACTTGGGGGGAAACTTTTTTTTAAAATGATGACATTTTAAGGATTCTCCAGTGGGCTGGGAGGGAATCCATGAACATCGTAACTTCCTCCTAATGATGCTACGGCTCAGACAGTGAAGACGGGCCCTGCTGAGAGTTTTGCTTAGAAGCACAAAATCTGGGCACATTTAATAAGAGTGACCGACAATTGGAGTTCTAAATATTCTTCATAACTATAATGAGACTACTATAGTCAGTAAACAAAAACAAAATAGTGTAATAGATCTTAACAATTCTCAATAGTTAAAACTAATTTTGCTTTAAATAATCAGAAATAGTAATAAGTGTTATATACAAAAGTGATTTTTTAAAAATGGAAATTATTTCTATTGGAATACCTATAATCAATTAATTTGTAGGTGTCCAAAAATTTAAAATTGCCTCAAACTTGCCAAGACTGTAGCAATTTTGTTCCCAAGATTCCACGACATTACAGAGTTCTTGCCTGAAATGTTGTAAAATTTCATACAAGAAAATGAAAACTGTGCAACTCTTCAACCATTTGTAAAGTAGCTTGTAGCCACCCTCTGGAAGTGTTACAAGTGGTACATTGCCTAACCATCTTTTATTTGATGTAAAACATTGCAAATTATTGAAAAGAGATTTTGCATTATCTTCAAAACGGTGCGTGATAGTACATTTCTGAAGGTCACCTAAATAAAACCCTTTTTAAAACCTTGACAAATATCATTGACAAAAAATGCTTCACTCAGTTAACCTTAGAAATTCCATACAGAGATGAGCAGCATAACAAACCACAGTGCTCTATTTCATCAGGAATCTCCAAACTTGGAAAATTTAAGACTTGTTGGCTTCAACTCTCAGAATTCCTCAGTTAACCATGCTGGCTAGAGAATTCTAGGAGTTGAAGTCCACAAATCTTAAAGTTGCCAAGTTGGAGATCTGGCCTGGATAGGTGGAAGCCGCCTCTTAGCTCACTTGCTAAGAATCTAATAGCCATGTCACTTAACTCAGACTAGTCATGTAAACAATTCTTAAGGCTGGTAATTGCTGTGAACTTATGTACAATGATGTAATCATATATCCATTCCAGTTGTCCAATCAGAATATTTCTAGTACATTATTAGCTAAAAAATAATGTGTTTTTTTAAAAATGGTCATTATTTCCTGACAAAACCTCACCATGTTTTCTATCCCAGCTGAGTAAAGGTACATATACCTTGTCACTTAAGGGTTACTAGCAAATGCAATCATAAAGATAAGGGGCAAAACAACAATGCCAAAGAACACAAAATAATCTAACCCAATATGGGTGCAAGAAATTGTATACACTCATGAGACAAGGCCTGAGGGGATTTCCATGATCATTCAGGCTAGCAATAGTTACAAAGTAATGTAGGATTTCTTTCTTTTAGAGAAACACCTGACAGTAACAATTCATCAATCTATGTAATTTTAAGAAATACAAAAAAATATCATAGAAGAGTTATTCACTGCCTGCTATTTCATATTCCACTTTTTATGCTCTTTGTCATAAAACCCAGAGCTGAAGTCAGCACACCAATAACTATGCCTGTAACTTAAACTGTCGTACAAACTCAGAATCAGATACTTATCAAAGTTAAGTATATTTCAAAAGTAATGTCATTATTGGTATTTTTTAAAAAGATTGAATGTTTCCTCTGAATCCATCCATTTAAAATACACAGTAATACTAATGCTATATCATGCTACACAGTAATAACTAGTTGCAAAAGATTTGCTTTAATAGTTATTACTAGAGGTAAAAGAAACACCACAATCATTTGAATGAGGGCTAAAGTCTGGCAGTGTGGAACCAAAACATGAGAAGGCAAAGTTTAGTTATGGGGAAGACTGATTGTTAATGATATAAAACAGTGTTTCTCAATCTTGGCAAGGTGAAGCTGGCTGGAGAATTATGGGAAGTGAAGTCCATGCATCTTCCACTTACCAAGGTTCAGAAACACTAATATAGAAAGATGTAGTATTTTATCTGGAAATTTCCTGTTCCACAACTATAATAAGCACCCATAATGCAACAAAGATACACATTTCAAAATTTCTCTTTTCATAAGGAAAAATTACCATGGAAAAATATTCATTTAGACTTTGAAAAAGTGTAAAATATTGAAGTGTGAATCCACTGATAGGTTTTTGCCCTTTAGCTTTGAGCTGTATAAACAGAACACCAATGTAGTTGAAAATTAATTCTGGGACTGATGGACTGCATCCCTAATTCAAAACCAGTCTGAGTTAAATCTGAATCCAATACTCTTAGGAGCAGCAGAGATTTACAAATCAGTTCTGCACTTAAAAAAAAAAGTTCTACTAACACCAACATCTTGGTCCTATAAGATCTGAAGTGACAGAGATTTATTTCCCCCCAAAGGTTATTTCAACTGAGAAACTGATTAATAGTGCAACTGAAAGAAAATTCACTATTCTGTGAACCCAGAATGCAATTGATGTTTACAATTCAGCAAGTCACCTGCTACCCAACGCAGGCCTTAAAAAGACTTAAAAACCAAATCTCCAAGGCAGAAGCCCCCGAAACAAGAACACAACCCTCATCGGACCTATTTTCAGTGTTATACAGGATTGAAAGGTGAAGTTTAAAACCACAACTTTAAAAATGTAGCTAAGGCTTAAAGTTCATAAATATTTTTCCTCGCCTTGAGTATGTTTCATTTGGGACACAAGGCAGGCAGGCAGGCAGGCAGAAGAGAAGCAAAAGAAAGACTGCATAAATCTATGGGAGGACTCACGTCACTGTGATGGAAGCTATCAAAAATGACATACAGGAGAAGGAATAGCTCAACAGAAAAAGAAAGGAGAGCAAATTCCTTTGAAAGCATGGAAGACTGAAAATAAGGTTGCTAGGTATGAGGAAGTAATGCATCTAAACAGCACTGGCAGAGACACCCCACCAAAGGAAGAGAAAAGTCACCAGAGAGGGTGGAGAGGAGAAGGGGATAGAGGTTTTACACTTCATGCTTTTGAGAGTAAGGCAAACATTCCACACACAGATGGAGACAATTATGAAGGGGGGTGACTTTGGAACAGGGGGAGGGGGAAGCAAAGAAAGGCACTGTGAGATCCGCGTAGCTAGGAAGCAGGATATAAATTATAGAAAAACAACACGGAAGGAATCCAGAGTTGCAAAGAAAACTGTAAAGGAAGATGGGCAGGACAGATATCTTATATTCTATGTCTGCTCTAGGAGGGGTATGTTTTTTTACCCGAATGCAACACTTACATAAAAGGAAGGTGGCCAGTAGTCAGGAAGAGTCCCTAACTAGAGGGTTATTGGCTAGGGAATAGAGTTCCTAGCACATCTACATCATACAAGATAGTTCAGTGAAATTATAGCCTTCTCTGTCAAGATTCTGATTGTACCTGCTCTTCTTGATACCCGCTTCCTCTCCCACCAGGATTAGCCAATTCCCATTACTACTTAGACCGTGCATCTAATAATTATTACAGCGGCTACTTCAAAAGTTCTTTCCTGTTTCTTAATCAGTTTGGTTCTGTTTGAGAAATGCCATCCTCAACCTGCATATAAGCCTATCAACTGGTTCTCTGTGCCTTATCAAAGTATGCATGTTGCACTTTTTACCATCCGTTCTCTGGAAAGAGGAGACAGAATGAACCACAAGGCCAGAAAGTGTACGCTCAGACATGGAGTGTTTCTAAGAGGTGCGAGGACAGCAGAATATTAATCTCAAATTAATGGGTAATAACAAACTCCAGCAAAAAAAAAATATTATATTTTTTTTACAAAACTGACTACAGTTCCTTACATTCTAAAACTCTCCTGCTCAGAGTGCAAAGGAACAGGCAGAGTTTCCTGTAAGAGTTTGATGTAATCAACATAACCTCCCCTCTCCTCTCAATCTTCTTTTCTAAACAAACTCCAATATTTTGGCATTTGAGATATTACTAAGTATGTATATCCAATACCAGCTAGGCAAAGCAAAGTGCAAAACAAACCAACAGTTATGTACGTTTTGTTTTTTTAAAAAGCTGAACATCACAGAATTGGAGTAGAGAAAACACTTGAGAAAGTGACAGAAATAAGGGTGGTTGGAGTAGGATGCAAAGCCCCACAAATAATATAAGAAAAAACTGGATGACAGGGAGTGAAATTTAGAGTCAAGGCAGAAAAAAAGGTGCAAATGAAGATATAAAAATCAACAAGATTTTAATGAGCACAAATCCTAGAAAACTACTCCTGCTGCCAATTAAAGTAGCTCCAGTAAAACATTACACAATCAATAATCAAACAGGCCCAGCTGATATATGCTCAGAATATGTTGAGCTGATCTGTCAGGAAATGAAGGAGAGGTGGAAATAGAAGCCAAATAAATCCCACCCTAACATCACATGGGATTCAGAGGATGGAGGAATGACAAATGCAGGAAGAGAAAAAGGTCCCTGCACAGATTTCCATTTCAAGAAATTTCTGGGGAACTTTTGGGGAGGAAATGAAACTCCCTTTCTTTTTTGACCCTACCTCAGAGGGCTGCTGTAAATATTAAAGACCCACAAAGACAATGGAGGTTGCCCAAAAGAAATCACCCCCTCCCAATATAATAGGGATGCGAAAGATCCCCTTAGAAAAGGAGCGCCTGAACTGTCTACCTGGAGAGCAAAGAAGCCTTGAACCCCTTCCCGAGGTCTGTCCTAGCTTTCTTCCTTGTGAGGAAGAAAAAGCAGAGAAAGAGAGAATGGAAAATGACCCCTGGAGACACTCAGCCTGAGCAGGGAGGTGGGTAGCGTGGATCAGATAGAAGCAAAGAGAAAGGCAAGCAGGGCTAGACTAGAAAAAGCATCATCTATCTCATAAATACCATTAAGAAAAGCAGAAAAGCCGCCTGAAACCAGCAGGATGCACAGAAAAGTGAGGAAGACAAACACTTGACAGAAAGGAAAGAGTAATGAAGAAGGCACACAGAGATACAGGCAAACAATTGCAGATGCATGTTTGCATATACACAATACTGCATATATCACATCACACAAATCTATAATGTGTGTATATATAAATTGCATATTTAATATACATAATTGCATATATATATATATATATATAATTGCATATACATCTCATACTTATTTGCACACACATATACAAATAATTGTGTGCATATATCAGACATGTACATATCACATGCACATACACATATAATTGTATATCTCTCACACACCTGTATATATATATATATATACATATACTTGTTTCTATATCATACGCACATATAATTGTGTGTATATATCATATACCTATCATAGTTACATGTATACATATAATTGTGTGTATATATCATACACATGTATACAAATAATTATGTGCAGCTGTCAGGCATAGAAATATCATACACACATATATAATCACATGCATACATACATACATACACACACACATATATATACATATATATATATATACACATATTATATACATATTATATACAAATATTGTATATACGTGATTGCATATATACTTGTGTTGGTATATATCACATACACACAGGTATACTTACAATTGTGTGAATATATCACAGACACCTTTATATCATGCACACATGTACACACGTAATTGTGTATATAAACTATATACACGTTTGCAGAAAACTGTGTGCACATCACAGACATGCATGTATCCCATGTATACACATAATTGTATCTATCACACATGTCCTTACCCACGACTGCAAATATACATCCACATATCACCCTTAGAGATGCATTTAAGCCACCCAGCCGGGTATACAGACAACACGTGTCCATGCACGGGGGTGTTCAGATGTGCCCCCTCAAGAGACCCGCCCCGAGGAAAGCCAAAAAGCCGCCCGATGCCACGGAGGAGCAGTGGGCAACGCGGGCTCTCGGGAGGGAAGCGGGAGGAGGAGGACCCTCCAGCCGGGCGTCGCTCGAGGCGGGGAAATGCGCAGCAGAAATAAGCGCGGCCGAAGAGCCGGGGGGAGCCGGCCTTTCCGGGCGCCGTCGGAGAGCCGGGGGGTGGGGGAGGCAGAGGATGGGGCCTTCCCGCTCCAGCCGAGGCAGCGTCGCCTCCGCCTTTCCTCCCCAGGAGAGGAGACCGGTCCGCCCGCTTGCCCGGCCTCTCCCTTCCCCGCCCGCACTGACCGAGCAGGAGCAGCTTGAGCTCCCGGCGGGCGTCGCGCTTGTCCCTCCGCAGCTGCTTCTCGATCTCGGCGTTGATGCGCTTCGACTCTTTCACCTCGTCGCTGAGGCAACAGGCCATCATGGACTCCAGCGTCATGGCTGCTGTGCCGCCGCCGCCGCCGCTGCTGTTGCCACCGGCACGGGCGGAGCCGCCGCCGCAGCCGCCGCCACAAGAGGCGGCGGCGGACGAGGAGGAGGAGGAGGAAGAAGAGAAGGCGACGGATGAGGAAGGGAACGGAGGCTCGGCCTGCTCAGGCGGAGGCGGCGGCGGCGGCTTCGCGGTTCCGGCCGCCCGGCCGCGACGGTGGCGGCTCCGGCTGCTGCTCTTGCTCCGCCGCCCCCTCAGCGACGGCGACCCAGCCCCGCGACGCCAACCCAACTTCCCAGCTCGCCTCACAACACGCGGTCAACCGAACCTTCCTGCGAGCACCAGCGGGACGGACGGCGGCCGCGCCCAATAGGAAGGCGGGCGCGCGCGCGGGCGGGTGCGTAACGGCTCCCCCCCACAACCACCCCGCCTCTCCCTTCCCAACCACCACACAGTGACTGACAGAAAACACCGGGCGGGCCTGATTGGCCGCGCGGGAGAGAAAGACGCGACGTGGCTCGGCCAATGGGCGAGCGAGCCCCCTCAAGACGGGAGGCGGGGACGGCGGGGCGCCGCCGCTGAGCGAAGAAAAGATTGGTCCCGCCGGCCGCACGACGACCAATCGGGGAGCGGAGGAGGGATGGGAAGAAGTCCGAGAGGTTTTGCTGGCGTGTGAGGAGGCAGAGAGGGTTTTTTAATTATTATCTGGGACCCGCCCTTTTTTCCTTAGTTTTTTTTTTTTTTTTTTAAGCAAGGTTGGTTGTTAGATAAGAGATGGCGGGGGAATATACGGCCTGAGCGCTTGGCTCGAGTAGGGGGTGCGCATGCGCGGGGCGAGTGTGCGGCGCGCAGCATTATGGGCCGGTGGAGGACTTGGGGGCATCGAGTAAAAAGGACTAGAGGAGCCCAAAGATTTTTTTTTTAAAGAGTGCCTCTGTGCGCGTGCAGAGTGACGTTCCCTCTCTTCCTTGACTTTTCCCGGTCCCATTTGCCAGGATGTACTATATGTATGCAGCGGCAAACGGGGAAATAATTCTATATTTAAATGCAACCCCCCCCAAAAGGCTTTGATAGACATCTTTGCACAAGGCCTAACTTGTGCCTGAGGGTGTTGTGTGAATCCACTTTACTTGATTCGAGGGCACATCCTTTACTGGGTCCTTGATTTAAGCCAATTTCTGGGTTTTCATAAAACAGTGCAGGCAACAGGCTAAAAGTATGGACAGATACTCCTTGACATACAACCATTCGTTTAGTGACCGTTCAAAGTTACACCGCCACTGAAAAAAGTTGACTTATGAGTGTTTTTCACACAACCATTGCAGCATCGTCATGGCCACGTGATAAAAATTCACACACTTGGCAACTGGCATGTATTTATGATGGTTGCAGTGTCCCATGTGATCCCCTTTGGCGACCTTCCGACAAGCAAAACCAATGGGGAATCCACTTAACCGTGTTTTATTAATTGCAGTGATTCACTTAACAACGGTAGCAAGAAAGGTGATAAAATGGGACAAAACGCATGTAACTGTCTTGCTTAGCAATGGAAATTTGGGACTCAATTGTGGTCGTAAGTTGAGGATTACGAGTCAAAAAGAGGGCTGTGAAAATATTTACAGACCCCTCACATCCCGGACATAAACTGTTTCAAGTCCTTCCCTCAAAACGACGCTATAGAGCACTGCACACCAGAACAACTAGACACAAGGACAGTTTTTCCCCCGAAAGACATCACTCTGCTAAACAAATAATTTCCTCATCCCTGTTCAACTATTACAAAGTCTGCACTAGTATTACTGTTAATCTTCTCATCACTCCTTATCGCCCATTGTGACTGTATGACAGTAACTTTGTCGCTTGTATACTTACGATTTATATTGACTGTTTCCTAGTATGATTGGTTGCTTATTGTACCCTATCACTATCATTACGTGTCGTACCTTATGATTCTCGACTCCTGACGAATATATCTTTTATGTATACTGAGAGTATTTACAACAAGACAAATTCCTTGTGTGTCCAATCACACTTGGCCAATCAAGTATTCAATCTATCTATCTATTACCTGTATCCCAGCCAGGTTGCATCTGAGGGACCTTATGTTTCATATGAATGCAACTTGAAGGGCTGGACCTGGACCTGCAAGAGGATGTTGTGTAAATCCAAATGTTTCCATCACCATTTTCAGAGGCAGAGATACCCAAAGCTGAATTCATGCACAGAGATGCTGAGTTACTCTGGTTACTCAGCTAACAGAATAACAGAGTTGGAAGGGATCTTGGAGATCTTCTAGTCCAACCCCCTGCTCAAGCAATGGCTGTCCAATCTCTTCTTTAAAAAGTCATGTGTTGGAGCACCCACAACTTCTGGTGGCAAGTCGTTCCACTGGTTAATTAATTAACTGACAGGAAATTCCTCCTTAGTTCTAGGTTGCTTCTCTCCTGGATTAGTTTCCATCCTTATTGCTTCTTGCCCTGCCTTCAGGTGCTTTGGAGAATAGCTTGACCTCCTCTTCCTTGTGGCAGCTCCTTAAATATTGGAACACTGCTAACATAGCAGCTCAGGGTTCTACCCCACATACTGAAGGATAATGGATAAACTAATCTCCACGGGCTGGAATTGTGTAACACAAGGGATGATATTTGAAATGAAAATCTGATGTTGTAGTGGACAGTGAAGAAAAGAAACTGATCAGCCCAAAGTTTTCATTTGAGGCACCAATGTCCAGCCTCAAATGAGCCTACTTTTGACTTTGAAGAAGCAGGAGGCTATTGATATCTCTGAACTTAAGACTCCTGAGAAGACAATGGACAGCCAAGAAAACAGACAAATGGATCATCAAACAAGTCAACCCAAAGTTCTTGTTCAAGGCTTAGGTGACCAAGCTCAAATTATCCTACTTTTAATACGTGATGTAAATACTCAGACCTCTTGAGAGGCCTTTGGTGCTGGGAATGGTGGAAGGAAGGAGAAGAAGAGGGAGGACCGACAACAAGGAGGGTGGACTCTGTTACTGTTCTGACCTAGGCTTCCCCAACAACACGAAGCCAACTCCTCATCCCGATAAAACCCCTTTTATTTAGTTTACAGTGAATTCCTCTCCAGCAGAGTCCCAGGCAACAGTTTTTCAGGATATTTCACAATTACAGACCTTTATCAGGCTTGGAGAGTGGCCAGGCCAATATCTTTCAAACGCCACACTATAGCAGACAATGCTTGACAAGAAAGCAGGAACAGATCTTCACCCAAATGAACTAATTCCCTCCTGCAAAACCCCATTCTCCTTTCGCTCCTCTTTTATTCCCTATGGGAAGGGGCATTCACCATCCACCTGTGGCTTTCCTTCCAAGTTGACCCTTGTTCCTTAGCTTTCCCTTCTTCCGGCAGCTCTGTGCATGCGCACACTGGGAACAGGCTCCAGCTGTTCTTCTGCCTCACTGATGTCTGACTCCGAAGGCAGCTGATAACTGTCAGATGGCCTTGGCCCCATCTCTGCCTCCAACACAGAGCACTCGTCAGAGCCTTCCCCAGACTCCAGGACTGGCCCAGGTTCCTCCCCAACCTCCTCACTGTCCAAATCTGCTGCCAGCTCCACTGGCTGCTGGAGGGCCACAACAGTTACCACTGTAATGAAGGGCCAGGTTGGAGATAAATTGCCGTAGAGAAAATCTATCTATGTGGTCTCTAAGGGTTGACAGTGGCGGTTGGCATGTAATCAATCAATGCAAAAACCCAGCTCTCCTGAGAAATCCATAATGCTGAGGAAGGAAGAGAGAAAGAGGATCACCTGGATCAAGATGGATTGAGTCACTTAGAGCAAGACCTGAAGGCATGTTGGAACAGATCATCCTGAAGAAGTTCTATCTAGGTGGCCCCTAGAAGCATTGTCAACTGAATAGCGCATTACCAATCAATAATATCTCACACTGTTGAGAAGTTTGTAATGCTGGGAAACATGGAAAGAAAGACAAGAGGACGATCAGTGGCAAGGGAAATGGATTCCATTACAGCAGTGATGGGTGCCAGATCAGTTTGGGAATTGGTCACCTCTGTCGCTAAGATTCACCACCAACGTGATGCTACAGAATCAGTTAATACCATGTTTAAGCACCATGCTAAACTATCATTATGATTCATGGTGGCACAGTGGTTAGAATGCAGTACTGCAGGCTACTTCTGCTGACAGCCAGCTGACTGCAGTTTGGCAGTTCAAATCCCACCAGGCTCAAGGTTAACTCAGACTTCTGTCCTTCCGAGGTGGGTAAAATGAGGACCCAGATTGCTGGGGACAATATGCTGACACTGTAAACTGCTTAGAGAAGGCTGTAACGCACTGTAAAGTGGTATATAAGACTAAGGGCTATTGCTATTTGCGAGCCACCCTTTATAGCTGGGGCTGACTTTGCACATCAGATTTGCTATGGCATTCTTGAATGAAGAAGCTCCAGTTTGTTGGGTTCACCCAAAGCTAACCATGGCTTAGTGCAGCAGCCCCCAACCTTTTGGGAACCAGGGACCGGTTCCGTGGAGAAAGGTTTTTCCATGGACCGGAGGCAGAGGTGGTTGGTATTCAGCAGGTTCTGACCAGTTCTGGAGAACCGGTAGCGGAAATTCTGAGTAGTTCAGAGAACCGGCAAATAACACCTCTAACTGGAGATTTTACAGTCTCCTTCCCCTGCCATGCCCACCAAGCCATGCCCACAGAACTGGTAGTAAAAAAAATTGAATCCCACCACTGACTGGAGGGGGTTTGACATGTTGCCTGCCTGCCATGGATGGGGCTTGGCTTGTTTGCATGGCCCGGTTTCTGGCATGCAACCCAGGTACCAGTCCACAGACTGAGAGTTGGGGACCTCGGCTTAATGAGAAACCTCATACTTTGCTCAATGTCTTTCTAGACCAGGGGTCTTCAAACTTGACAGTTTTAAGACTTGTGGACTACAACTCCCAGAATTCCTCAATTATTCATGTTAGCTCAGGAATTCTGGGAGTTGAAGTCCACAAGTCTTAAACTTGCCAAGTTTGAAGACCCTTGTTCTAGACCATCTCCCTTCAAATAAGCTATGTAGCAGAAGAACCTCCAATGCAATCCTTATTTTTATTTTTATTTTTTTGTTTTTACCTTGCCTTTATTGTTTTTATAAATAACTGACAAACATACTTAATACTCCTTCCTCCTTTTATTTTCCCTACAGCCACAGCCCTGTCAGGTGGGTTGGGCTAAGAGAGAGTAACTATTCAAAAGTCACTCAGCTGGATTTCATGTCTAAGACAGGACTAAAATGTAAGGTGGGACTAGTACTCACAATTTCCTGATGAATGGCTCAAAGTCACCCAGCTGGTTTTCGTGCCTAAAATGGGACTAGAACTCAACATCTCCTGGTGATTAGTCCAAGATCACCCAGTCGGAGTTCCTGCCTAGGGTAGGACTAGAAGGCTGAAATTAACTTGGAGCAGTTTCTCATCCTCGGATATATTTGGCTCAGATTCGTGCAAATCACCCTGAAATGTAATAAATGCACCCAAATTGGGATTTTTGAGACTCTAGAAAAAGTACAGAGAAGAGCAACCAGGATGATTAGGGAACAGATGAAGAACGGTTACAGGAACTGGGCTTGGCTAGTCTAGTGAAGAGAAGGACCAGGGGAGACAGGATAGCAGCCTGCCGATATTTGAGGGGCTGCCACAGAGAGGAGGAAGGGGGTCAAGCTATTCTCCAAAGCACCTGAAGGCCAGACAAGGAATAATGGATGGAAACTGAACAAGGAGAGATTTAACCTGGAAATAAGGAGAAACTTTCTGACAGAACAATCAACCCATAGAACAGAAGTTGCCCTGAGACTTTCAAGAAGAGATTGGACTGCCATTTGTCAGAAATGGTGAAGGGTCTCCCGCTTGGGCGGGGGGTTGGACTAGATGACCTATAAGGTCCCTTCCAACTCTGATTATCTGTTATCTGTTATTTAAAATTGGCTGCTTGTTTAAATAAATTAAAAAGTCTGTTTCTTTATACTTTGAACGAACTCCAAATTCTCAGACTGAAAGACCGATTGACTGAAAACACTGAAAGTTGCTAAACTCCTTTTCTGCACCCTAGAGACAACCGGATGGAACCACGAACCTAATGGATACGCAGGAAGTGAGAAAGATAATCTTGCAAGCCAATTTCAGCAGAAGAGTCTTGGTGAGCTCTGTGTGCCCCCAACATGGACTTAAATGTCCTGAGGGTTGCCTACCACAACATAACAGCGTTCAAGCCATCAGTGAGCTAGAAGTCAATGCATTGGTAAAGCAATTGTACAGACGCTATTCTGCCATTCGAGGGCTTGGTTCAACTTGTGTCTGAAATGCAGGCACTACAAAGGGGGAAATTATTAATCGAAATTTAAAAAGCTTAAATTCCAGGAACTAGCAAGAGTAGTAGTGATGCTATTCTGGGAACAGGTAATTATTGACTTAACAACCACAATTGAGCCCCAAACTTCTGTTTCTAAGCAAGACAGTTAAAAGACTTTGGCCCCATTTGACAACCTTTTTGTCACAGTTGCTAAGCGAATCACTGTGGTCATTAAGTGAGTCACGGGGTCATTAAACGAATCTATCTTTCCCTGTTGAATTTGCTTGTTGGAAGCCAGCTGGGAAGTTTCTAAATGGGGGATCACACGGTAAATACATGCCAGCTGCCCAACATCTGAAAGCTGGTCAGAAGTCACCCTTTTCAGGGCTGTTATAACATCGAACAGTCACTAAACAAGTGATTGCGCATCGAAGGCTATTTGTATTTGAGGCATCGATGCCTGAACAGGAATGGATCAAGATGATTTGGCTACAATATAAAGAAAAGGGATGGGTCTTTCCAAGAAGTTGCTCCCCCTCCCTTTCCAAAGAACACCCCCCCCCCATTTTTCCAGCAATCCCACCCACCATTCTCAACCCCCCATCTCCTGGCTTTTTCCAGGTTTGCCTTTTCTTCTCAGCAGAGGGCACTGTGGCTCTTTATAAACCAGGGTTTGTTTCAAGGAATTCACCCCTTGGAGCATTTCCTTATATGCTGCTCTGGGGCAGAGCGGTTTTTGAAGAAATCCAGGCTCTGGTTGAATAAATATCCCAGAAGAAGAAGGGAACCCCTCTTGAGTCATTGGTCCTTTGGTCCTCCTCGGCGTTTCTCCAATGTGGCCTTTTTCAGAATCAGAATAGTGCTGGAAGGGACCTTGGAGGTCTTCTAGTCCAGCCCCCTGCTCAAGCACGAGACCAGTGGTGGTATTCTACCAGTTCGGCCCGGTTCAAGAGAACCGGTGATGGTAAAAAAAAAATGTTACCGTTCCGTCGAACTGGTAGTAAAAAAAAAACCAGCTATTTGTTATGATTTCTTTTTTTTCCTCCCAACGATCAGCTGTTCCGATGATCAGCTGTGCCGGGATCCCACTCATTGTCTTACTACTTCGACCAGAAGAAGCCACGCCCACTTAGTCACAGGTCCAAGCCCACCTAGCCAGGCCCACCTAGCCACGCACACAGAACCGGCAGTAAAAATACTTGCATTCCACCCCCTGCAGGAGACCCCATACCATTTCAGACAAATGACTCAGAGGTGGCATTCAGCCGGTTCTGACCAGTTCTGGAGCACCAGTAGCAGAAATGAGTAGTTCAGAGAACCGGCAAATCCCACCTCTGACTGGCCCCGCCAACCCCATCTCTTCTCCGCCTCCCATTGAGTCCCAGCTGATCCTTTGGATGCCCTGCACAGGAGAACGGAGCTGGAAAGCAGGTTAGTGGGGTGGGGAGGGAAGGGAAGGGGGATTTTGCAGTATCCTTCCCCTGCCACGCCCAGCAAGCCACGCCCACAGAACCGTTAGTAAAAAAAAAAATTTGAATCCCACCACTAAAACGACTGTTCAGTTTTAAAAACCTCCAGTGATGGAGCACCCACGTCTGAAGGCAAACCGTTCCACTGATTATTTTTTTATTTTATTTCTATCCCACTTTTTATTGTCTTTAATGAATAACTCAAGGTAGTGAACATATCCACCATACCCTCCTCCTCCTATTTCCCCCCCCCCACAACAACAAAAGCAATCCTGTGAGGTGAGAAAGAGTCACGGGCTCAAAATAACCCCGGTTGGCTTTCATGCCTAAGAATAACAAAATATCAGAGTTGGAAGGGACCTTGGAGGTCTTCTAGTCCAACCCCCTGCTCAGGCAGACAAATGGTTGTCCAGTGTTGAAGCATTCACAACTTCTGGAGCCAAGTTGTTCCACTGGTTAATTGTTCTCTCAGTCAGGAAATTTCTCCTTAGTTTTAAGTTGCTTCTCTCCTTGATTAGTTTCCATCCATTGTTTCTTGTCCTGCCTTCAGGTGCTTTGGAGAATAGCTTGACCCCCTCTTCTTTGCGGCAGCCCCTGAGATACTAGAAGACTGCTCTCATGTCTCCCCTAGTCCTTCTTTTCATCAAACTAGACATACCCAGTTCCTGTAACCGTTCTTCGTATGTTTTAACCTCCAGTCCCCTAATTCTCTTTGGTGCTGTTTTCCGCAGTCTTTCTAGAGTCTCAACTGTTTTTTTATATCGTGGCAACCAAAACTGGATGCCGTATTCCAAGGGCCATTGTAACTTCAAACGTTCAGCATATGAATGGTCGTAAGTCAAGGACTTCCTTGTACTGACGTCTGTATTTTTACCCTATTTTTGTTATGCTGTGCATTGCCTTGTCAGGCATTGCTTTTTAGGCACAGTAAATAAGAGTGGTGGGATTATTATTATTTTGAGATGACTCAGCGGCTGTAGGTGGCAAAAGTCTCCTTGGTTCCCCCCTCTCCCCAATTTCAAAGTCAGAAAATGCTCTCCACCAAAGGTTTCCTGAGCTCCAAGGCCCCTTCCCATTTTTCTATTCTATTCTATTCTATTCTATTCTATTCTATTCTATTCTATTCTTTCCTCTTTCCTCTTTCCTCTTTCCTTATTCTGTTCTGTTCTCTCCTTTCCTTATTCTGTTCTATTCTATTCTGTTCTGTTCTTTCTTTATTCTGTTCTATTCTATTCTGTTCTATTCTATTCTATTCTATTCTATTCTATTCTATTCTATTCTATTCTATTCTATTCTTTCCTCATTCCTTATTCTGTTCTGTTCTTTCCTTTCCTTATTCTCTCCTTATTCATTCCTCATTCCTTATTCTGTTCTATTCTATTCTGTTCTTTCTTTATTCTGTTCTATTCTATTCTGTTCTGTTCTTTCTTTATTCTGTTCTATTCTATTCTATTCTATTCTAATCTATTCTATTCTATTCTATTCTATTCTTTCCTCATTCCTTATTCTGTTCTGTTCTTTCCTTTCCTTATTCTCTCCTTTCCTTATTCATTCCTCATTCCTTATTCTGTTCTATTCTATTCTGTTCTTTCTTTATTCTATTCTATTCTATTCTATTCTATTCTATTCTATTCTATTCTATTCTATTCTATTCTATTCTATTCTATTCTATTCTTTCCTCATTCCTCATTCCTTATTCTGTTCTGTTCTCTCCTTTCCTTATTCCTTATTCTCTCCTTTCCTTATTCATTCCTCATTCCTTATCCTGTTCTATTCTATTCTGTTCTGTTCTTTCTTTATTCTGTTCTATCCTATTCTATTCTCTCCTTGTTCCTTATTCTATTCCATCCTATTCATATTCCATGTTCCAATTCCATATTCTATGTTCTCTTCTATTCTGTAATCCTATCCCATTCTATTAATTCACGAGAGGAATAAGAGAGTGGCAAAAGAGGGCCCATGCAGACATGCTGGTAACCATCCTTGTCCCATCAAAAGCGGAGCCAGTCCACCTTCTGGGGGGATGAACAAGCTTCAAAAAGCGCTTATCGAAATCCCTCCGGGAAGCTGCCTTCTCGATCCCGAACGTTGACGCTTGAGAAGCAAAGGAAAGGTTTTATTTTATTTTATTTTTTCCCCTTGATAAGACACGATTCTCATAAAAAACCAAAGAGGAAGCCGAGAATCTGCCTGGAGCATCACTCTGGGATTTGGTCTCTTCCCTGCCGGGAGGGAAGCAAGTCACTCAAAGAATATTTCAATTTTTCCTCCTCCCACCCCACTTCTGGTCCATGAGCCTTACAAGCGGTCCAGAGGAAAGGAGAAGCTGCTTGCAAGGATCTGGATTCTTCCACCGATCTGCATCCCAAAGAGACTGCATTGCAGTAGAGGTAGTCCTTGACTTACGACCATTTGCTTAGTGACCAAACAGCACTGGGGGGGAAAAAAAGACTTATATACCCTTTTTTTCATACGAACGGTTGTTGCTGCATTCCCCCGCGATCACAGGTTCAAAATTCAGACGCTCGGCAACTGACTCATATTTATGACGACCGCAGGGTCTCGGGGGTGTGTGTGTCACGGTTCTAACAAGCAAAGTCGGTGGGGGAATCCAGATCCACTTAACGACCATGTTACTGACTTCACAACTGTGATGATTCACGTAACAACTGTGGCAAGGAAGGTCATAAAATGGGGCAAAACTCACTTAACAACAGTCTCGCTTGGCAACATGTTGTAATGACGAGGCAGTCGAGTTGCTTGATCATGATCAACTGAATCATGATGATCCTTATTGGAGTCTAGTCTTGCATTTATACACATTTTTAGTAATCCTCCAACATTGGTTAACTTTGGTTTACTGCTTAACTTTCGTTACTGTTTAGCATAATAGTAATTAACACAATTAATTATCTCTAGTTAAAGTCTAACCTATGTTTACTTCCTCTCTCTAATCCTCCTTTAGATTAGTGACTTTGTTTGCCTGAGTTGTATTTGCTTGTAAACATTCTTTATCTGAGGTTTGCCATCCAAGATAGGAACATCCCTGCAATTACAACTCTACAGCAACAGAAATTTGGGGCTCAGATGTGGTCGTAAGTTGAGAAGTACCTGTATATGTAGTGAGAGCAATCAACCCATGGAACAGAAGTTGCCATCGGAAGTTGTGGGAGTTTCCTCACTGGAAGATTTCAAGAAGAGACTGGACTGCCCTCTGTCAGAAATGGTGTGTAGGGTCTCCAGCTTGGTCAGGGGGGGTTGGACTAGATGACCTACAAGGTCCCTTCCAACTCTGATTATCTGTTATTTGTTAAATTCCCACTTCTCGGGTCCTAGGAAGTGGCATGGAGCCAACCCGCTGTTTATTTTTCGCAACCCACAGAGGGGCCGCGTGGAAAGCAGAAAAACCGCAGCGCTAGCCAGCTCCGTAACCCATTTTGTGCCTTTTTTTCCCCCCCTTCTCCTTCCTTGGATCACACAGGGAGGGAAATAAAGTTCCTCCCGCTTACTTTTGGCGGGCTGACAAGCCGCCGTTTATTGGATTTTATTCTATTAAGGCGATGGATAGGGCCACCCATCCCAGACGGCAGGCAGCCTGCCCTCTGGACCTGTCTACAAAGATTTCAACACGCCAGCGGGCAGGAAAGAGGAGATGGCGGGAACCAGACATACGATCAGAGGGCCACTGAGGGTTTCCGTCTGGGAGCTGAGCCAGAAACTCCGTCTGGGAATTCATTCCAGGCCTCTGACGGGTTTGATCACCTTCTCCTTAGATAGATGATAGATAGATAGATGATAGATAGATGGATGATAGATAGATGATAGATAGATGGATGATAGATGGATGGATGATAGATGGATGGTAGATAGATAGATGAGATAGATAGATAGATAGATAGATAGATAGATAGATAGATAGATAGATAGATAGATGATAGATAGATGGATGATAGATAGATGGATGATAGATGGATGATAGATAGATGATAGATAGATAGATGATAGATAGATGGATGATAGATAGATGATAGATAGATGATAGATAGATAGATGATAGATAGATGGATGATAGATAGATAGATAGATAGATAGATGACTGATAGATAGATAGATAGATAGATAGATAGATAGATAGATAGATAGATGATAGAGATAGAGATAGATAGATAGATAGATAGATAGATAGATAGATAGATAGATAGATAGATAGATAGATAGATAGATAGATAGATAGATAGATAGATAGATAGATAGATAGATAGATAGATAGATAGATACGCAGCAGTGGTGGGATTCAAAAATGTTTACTACTGGTTCTGTAGGTATGGCTTGGTGGGTGTGGTGTGGCTTGGTGGGTGTGCCTTGATGGGCATGGCTTGGTAGGCGTGGCAGGGGAAGGATACTGCAAAAATCCCCACCCCACTAACCTGCTTTCCAGCTCCGTTCTCCTGTGCAGGGCAACCAAAGGAGACCCAGCCGATCAGCTGGGATTTGGGAGGCAGAGAAGAGATGGGGTTGGCGGGGCCAGTCAGAGGTGGGATTTGCCGGTTCTCCGAACTACTCAAAATTCCCTTTACCAGTTCTCTAGAACCGGTCAGAACCTGCTGAATACTCACCTCTGATACACAGGGAGTCCTCGCCTTACTGCCACGATTCAGTCCCGACTTTCGGTTGCTAACCGAGACGGGCGTTAAGTGAGTGGGGTTGGGATTTTTTTTGGACCCATTTTGACCACCTTTTTTTTTTTTCCCCTTCCTTCCCACAAGCGCATTGGCTGAACGTACGACTTTTCTTGCCTCGGTTCTTTTAAGGGAAACGTCGCGGTTGTAAAGTCAGTCACAAGGTTGTTGAGTGAATCTGGCTTCCCCCTGTTGACTTTGCTGGTCAGAAGGTTGCAAAAGGGGATCACGGGACTTCCCCCCCCCCCGGGACACTGCGACCGTCGTAAATATGAATTGATGAAATTCATGATCAGGTGATCCTGGGGGATGCTGCAACGGTCATAAGTGTGAACAACGGCCATGCACCACTTTTGTCATTGCTAACTTCAGTCCCTAAACAAAAGGTTGTAAGTTGAGGGCTACCTGTATATATTCCTTCTGCAGGTAGTCCTCGTCTTACAACTATTCGCGTTTAGAGACTGCTCCAAGTTACAGCGGCACGGAAAAAGGTGACTTATGACCGTTCTTCACATTTACGACTGTTGCAGCATTCCCATGACCACCTGATCAGAATTCAGGTACTTGACAACCAGCGTGTATTTATGTATTTAGGCCGCTGTAACTTCAAATGGTCACTAATTGAAGCGTTGTAAGATGCTGAGACTCTGGAAGGAGTACAGAGAAGAGCAAGAAAGATGATTAGGGGACCGGAGGCTAAATTATACCAAGAATGGTTGCAGGAACTGGGTAAGTCTAATTTAATGGGAGGAAAAAAGACCTAGGAGTGATGTAATAGCACTCTTCCAATGTTTGAGGGGCTGCCCCAAAGAAGAGGGAGTCAAGCTATTCTTCAAAGCACCTGAAGGCAGGATAAGAAGCAATGGAAGGAAACTAATCCAGGAGAGAAGCTAATCAAGGAGTGGAACTAAGGATTATATTTACCTGTCTGAAATGATATTATAGGGCCGTGATGGCGAACCTATGGCATGTGTGCCACAGGTGGCACTCAGAGCCATTTGTGTGGGCATGCGAGCACCAGGCACACTTACCTCACTGCGCATGCACATGCCTCCCGGCTGATTTTCAGCCTCCCAGAGGCTTGAGGGAAGCCTCTGGAGTCTTTGCAGGCCGAAAAATAGGCCCGTTTTGCCACTTCTGGTATTTCCAGAAATAGAGGAAGTGGTGAAACGGACCTATTTTTCGGCCTGCAAAGACCGCCGAGGCTTCCTCAAGCCTCTGGGAGGCGAAAAGGGCCTCCAAAGGGGCCGAAAATCAGCTGGGAGCCGCAGTGCAGGGAAGGAGCGGCAGGCATGGGGGATCTCGCGCGCATGTGCAGGGGTCGTGGAGGGGGCGCACGCATTGACTTCTGGGTGCTGGCACGCGAGTACACGAGTGCAAGCACACATACACTTTTTGGCGCAGGAGCCCCAAAAGGTTAACCACCCCTGTTATAGGGTCTCCTGCTTGAGCAGGCGGGGTTGGACTAGATGACCTTCCAGCTCTATTCTGATTGACCTACCCGAGAGGTAGAACAATTAACCAGTGGAACAACTTGCCTCCAGAAATTGTGAATGCTTCAACCCTGGAAGTTTTAAAGACAAGATTGGACAACCATTTCTCTGAAATGGTACAGAGCAGGGCTGTCAAACGCAATTTCATTGAGGACCACATCAGGGTTGTGTTTGACGTGGCCATCTTGACATCACTCGTGTGGGGGGCGCCTGTGGTGGCCCGAGCTCCGTTTTCGGCTGCTACGATGGCCTCCTGCAACCCTCTGCCAGCAAAAATGTTTTCCGCTGGCAGAGGCACCGCGGGCCGGTCTTTCACTGTTTCTAAGGCAGCCCCACAGGCCATCCCTTGAGACTTTCAAGAAGAGATTGGACTGCCATTTGTCAGAAATGGTGTAGGGTCTCCTGCTTGGGTGGGGGGTTGGACTAGATGACCTACAAGGCCCCTTCCAACTCTGATTATCTGTATCAGAGCTAGAATGGAATGGAATAGAATAACACAGTCGGAAGGGACCTTGGAGGTCTTCTAGTCAGGGGTGGGATTCAAATTTTTTAACAACCGGTTCTGTGGGCGTGGCTTAGTTGGTGGGTATGGCTTGGTGGTCATGTGACTGGCTGGGCGTGGCCAACTCAACATCACTCACATAGAGGCATGCAACTCCTCGCCTGGCCTCTCGTGACTGTGGGGATGCTGCAACAGTCACAAGTGTAAAAAATGGTCATAAGTCACTTTTTTCAATGGTCAGTCCACCCAAGCAAAGGACCAGCAAAGGAGGGGGGAAAAAACTCCAGAGACGTTCCAGAGACAGGAAGTCTAGTCCTGCCAAGAATGTAATAAGGGTTAACGGAGAGGCAGTTTCCGTAAGCAACACCAGAATGTTTCCTTCCTGCCTTCTTTACAGGATTAGGCCAGTAATTTCTTCTAACAACTGGTTCTCCAAACTGCTTAGAGTGTTAACAACCAGTTCTAGCGAACAGGTGCGAACCTGTACAATCCCACTCCTGCTTCTAGTCCAACTCCTGCCCAGGCAGGAAACCCTACCTACACTACTTCCGACAAATGGTTGTCCAACCTCTTCTTAAAAACTTCCAGTGTTGGAATTTTCAGAGACACAGATAACCAAAGCTGAATTCATGCCCACAGATGCAGAGCCTGCTTTAGTTTACTTTAGTGCCATTGCACCTCATACAACGAAATCAAACGCCATCTTCAGTGCACATTCAGTTACTCGGCTAACAGAATAACAGAGTTGGAAGGGACCTTGGAGATCTTCTAGTCCACCCCCGTCCACCCCGCTCAATCAGTGGCTGTCCAATCTCTTCTTTAAAAAGTCAGGTGTTGAAGCATTCACAACTTCTGGAGGCAAGTTGTTCCACTGGTTAATTGTTCTCTCAGTCAGGAAATTCCTCCTTAATTCTAGGTTGCTTCTCTCCTTGATTAGTTTCCATCCTTATTGCTTCTTGTCCTGCCTTCAGGGGCTTTGGAGAATAGCTTGACTCCCTCTTCTTTGGGGCAGCCCCTGAGATACTAGAAGACTGTTATCATGTCTCCCCTAGTCCTTCTTTTCATCAAACTAGACATACCCAGTTCCAGCAACCAGGTCTTCATATGTTTTAACCTCCAGGCCCCTAATCCTCTTTGTTGCTCTTCTCTGCACTCTTTCTAGAGTCTCAACATCTTTTTTACATCGTGGTGACCAAAACTGGATGCAGGATTCCAAGTGTGGCCTTACCCAGGCCTTATAAAGTGGTATTAACACTTCATGTGATTCTCGCAGCCTAGAACTGTGCTGGCTTTTTTGGCAGCTGCTGCACACGGCTGGCTCATATTTAAATGGTCGTCCACTAGGACTCCGAGATCCCTCTCAACAGAATCCGGCCTGCGGGCCTTGAGTTTGACACCCCTGGCATAGAGTTTCCTGCTTGAAAAGGGGGTTGGACTAGAAGACCTCCAAGGTCCCTTCCAACTCTGTTATTCTGTTTTCTGCGTCCCCTTCTCCTGCTCTGTCGTCGTACGTTCTTTTTTGCCGGTTGCTTTCAAGCCGATGTTAGCCATCCCAGGTTGCCCTTAGCTGCACGCAGGCCTCTCAGGAGTTGGGAACCACCACCTAAGAGATGAGTTACTGGATTTTTCTCCAGCTTTTCACCACGGTGGTGCAAAAGAAAATGAATCCCGGCGGGTTAAGACCCAGCTCAACCCCGGGCCCCTAGGAGAGAAGATAGCGGGGAGCTGCCAAGGGGAGGCCTCTCAGCTCTTTGGTGACAGGCAAGGCGGTGAGAGATGATTCTTTGCATCCATCCGAGAGGCGTTAAACGGCGATAATTACAGCTTAATCAGCTTGTAATGCTAATACTTTGGAGGAGGTGAAAGGAATGGAGAAAAATGGAATGAGGGGCAGGAAGGGGGAGGAGGGGGAAATCCCGCCAGCCGCACAAGACTTATGGGGTTTAATTAGTTGGAGTCAGAGATAAAGCCGGAAATGTAGAAAGGGTGTGTGTGTGTGTGTGTGTTGGCAGAAATGATTTATGAAGTTGCCTCCTCAGAGCTCTCGCTCCGCTCCTCTCTTGGCTTCTCTTCACCAGAATTCTTGATTTTTAGTCTTCTCTCTGTGTCTCCTTACCTTTGGGCCAGGTTTGGGTTTTCCATTGAAATGGATCCACAGAATAGAGTTGGAAGGGAGCCTGGGAGATCTTCTCATCCAATCCCCTGCTCAAGCAGGGCACCCTATACCTGTACTCCATACCTGTCCAGTCTCTTTTTTAAAAGCCTCCAGTGATGGAGCCCCCACAACTTCTAGGGGGCAAGTTGTTCCACTGGTTGAATGTCCTCCCTGTTAAGAAGTTTCTTCTCAGTTTCAGGTTGGCTCTGAACTTTGAATGGTCCCTCCACACAAGCAAAGTACCAGCAAAGGAGGGGGAAAAAAACTCCAGAGACGTTCTTCCTGAGACAGGAAGTATAGTCCTGCCAATAATGTAATAAGGGTTAACGGAGAGGCAGTTTCTGTAAGCAACACCAGAATGTTTCCTTCCTGCCTTCCTTACAGGATTAGGCCAGTAATTCCTTCTAACAACCGGTTCTCCGAACTGCTTAGAGTGTTAACAACCGGTTCTAGCAAATAGGTGCGAACTGGTAGAATCCCACCCCTGCCCCCCTCCCATTTTCCCAGGCTCAAGAATGTGGCAGTGTGGAAGCGTCTGGAGCTAATATGGCTTCCAAAGCTGATACCCACCACTGCTATGCACTCGTACACCTGCCTCCTGGGCGCATGCAGGCACACCAGGTTGGCTCTCTCCTGGATTAGTTTCTTGTCCTGCCTTCAGGGGCTTTGCTAAATAAGCTGACCCCCTCCTCTTTGTGGCAACCTCTCAAATCCTCAAATCCTGCTGTCATATCACCCCTGGACCAGAGGTGAGTATTCAGCAGATTCGGACCAGTTCTGAAGAACCGGTAGCGGAAATTTTGAGTAGTTTGGAGAACCGGCCAATCCCACCTCTGACTGGCCCCGCCCCCTTCTATTCTCCGCCTCCCATTGAGTCCCAGCTGATCGGCTGGGTCTCCTTTGGTTGCCCTGCACAGGAGAACGGAGCTGGAAAGCAGGTTAGTGGGGTGAGAAAGCAATGGGGATTTTGCAGTGTCCTTCCCCTGCCACGCCCACCAAGCCATGCTCCCCCAAGACACACCCACAGAACCAGTAGTGGAAATTTTTGAATCCCACCGCTGCCCTAAACCTTCTAGATCAGGGGTGTCAAACTTGATTTTCATTGAGGGCCGGATCATCAATGGGCTGCCGTTGCTGCTGGGTGCAGAGCAGGCTGTGTCAGCCTTCAAGATTTTCTTCCTTTGCTTGGCATCTTTCGGCTGTCATAAGTAACGGGGGGAGGAGGGGGAAAAAAGTATGGGAAGTGAGCTGGAGGTGTTGCAAACTACTACTGTATAAACTGAGGAGGAGGGGAGCACATTCTTGCTTAGGTTTCTATTTCTTGCTTAGGTTTCTATTTCTTGCTTAGCTTTCTCTTCTCTGCGCAGCTGCAAACCTTTATCAAACTATGCCAAGGTCAACGGACAGAAGCCTCATCACCACCTGAAGATGTCCACATGATGACATTCGCAACTTTTAATTGGAAGAACCATTGGAACTATTGGGGGTGGGAACGTCGCCATCACTTTGCATATGTGATTTACGCGCCCGTTTTCTCAGATTCAGAATTCTTTTGTTGCTACCACTGGACTTCCAGTAAAAGATATCTTTTCTCTAATTAAAAGAGTCTAAGTATTTCTTTCTTGGATTTTGAATGGAGCACCGGCTGACATTCTGGGTCCAGAACAGGCTGGGGAGTGGGAGAATTGTGGGGCAGCGGCTGGAGAGGCAGGCTGGCCAGGTAGAGGGATGGTGTGGGGGTTGAGGCAGCAAGGAGGGGCGGCAGGACAGCCCCAAGGCTGCAGTTGGATTGGCTACCGCTACCGGGTGCCCAGCAGGCTAGAGAGCGCGAGAATCGTGGGGCAGCGGCCAGAGAGATGGGCTGTCCACCCAGGTGGAGGGCTGGCATGGTGGGGCAGTGAGGAGGGGGCGGCTGAAGGGAAGTGGGCTGCTGACGGCGGCCACTGTGTCACCCTAATCTGTGAGGAAGAGGAGGCAGGGCGGCCGAGAGGCGAGCGATGGACCAGGTAACGCTGGCCTGCCACCTCCTGTCTACACGCTGGCCTGGGGTGAGCTAGGCTTGTGCACCAGTGGTGAAATGCTACCGGTTCGGCTCGGTTCAGTCGAACCAGTCGCAAAAAATGCTACCGGTTTGTCCCAACCGGTAGTAAAAAAAAAAAAAAAAAAGGCTCAGGCGATTCAGCTGTGAGGAAAAAGAAGAGAAAAGCGCATAATCGGCCCTCCTACACTTTTCTATAGCCTCTCAGCTGATTGGTGTGGCAGAGCCTCAGCTGGTGTTTGGAAAGCTGCCCCCGTGCGCGTGTTAGGGGCACGCACGCACACACACACACACACATGCGAAGTGCACAATCACCGATCTGGTAAGGAAACTGATGGATTCGGGATAATGTCAGCGTTCCAGAAAACCTCCACTCCCACAAATAACTCCAAGACAGACATCCTAGTAAATTGGCACATCTGGGATATCGTGAATCTGAAAGTTCCTGGCTTCCTTGCAATTAGTAAAAATTTACATGCCCCAATCACCATCCATCCCAACTTGAGACGTCCTCTCCACCAGGTGCAGAAATAACATGTCCTTGACTTAGAAGAAGAATGCTGTTATGTCTAACCACATACGCTCCAAGACATTCCCCCCTCCAGGGGTGGGATTCAAATTTTTTAACAACCGGTTCTGTGGGCGTGGCTTAGGTGGTGGGCGTGGCTTGGTAGTCATGTGACTGCGTGGACATGGCTTGGTGGTCATGTTTTTGGCTGGGCGTGGCCAACTCAGTATCACTCACATCGAGGCACGCATCTGGCCTCTCATGACTGTGGGGATGCTGCAACAGTCGTTAAGTGTGAAAAATGGTCATAAGTCACTTTTTCCAGTGCCATTGTAACTTTGAATGGTCACTCCACACAAGCAAAGTACCAGCAAAGGAGGGGAAAAAAAACTCCAGAGACGTTCCTGAGACAGGAAGTCTAGTCCTGCCGAGAATGTAATAAGAGTTAATGGAGAGGCAGTTTCTGTAAGCAACACCAGAATGTTTCCTTCCTGCCTTCCTTACAGGATTAGGCCAGTAATTCCTTCTAACAACCGGGGGGGCGGGCGGGCGAGCCCCCCCCCCCCCCCCCCCCCCCCCCCCCCCCCCCCACCGGTTCTCCGAACTGCTTAGAGTGTTAACAACCGGTTCTAGCAAATAGGTGAGAACTGGTAGAATCCCACCCCTGCCCCCTCCCATTTTCCCAGGCTCAAGAATGTGGTAGTGTGGAAGCGTCTGGAGCTAATATGGCTTCCAAAGCTGATACCCACCACTGCTATGCACTCGTACACCTGCCTCCTGGGCGCATGCAGGCACACCAGGATAGCGTGAGCCGGTCTGAAGCGAGGCGGCTGGCCCCTTACAATTTCTAGAATGCCTGCACCCAGCCCACAGGCCTTGAGTTGGACACCCCTGTCCCCCAGGTCAACGCAGGGATAGTGTCAAGATCACATGAGGTGCCAGTCGCTGCTCTGGTGAGACCGCACTTGATCTGGGAACTTTCTTGCCACGGTCATTAAGCGAATCCAATTTCTCCCACTGACTCTTGATTGTCGGAAGCCACCTGGGAAGGGTGGTCACAGGAAACCAGGGTGCTGCAACTGTCATAAATGCATGTGGGTTGCCAGACTCCTAAATTTTGATTCCATGACGTTGGGGGGGGGGGGCAGGCACTATGCGAGGAGTGGTCATAAGTGACTTTTGTCAGTGCGGTTTGTAATTTCGAACAATCATTACATGAACGGCTGTAAGCCAAGGACTAATCTTTATCAGAATAAAGGAATATTTTTCCCAGGAATTATTAATTATTGAGAGAAGTGATTAAAAATAATTCTGACCTTTATTCCATTGCTCTCTTTTAAAAAAGGGGAAATTTTAGTCGTATTATGGTTACTGAAAAGTAGTGTTGTTCAAAACTAAGGGAATATCTATTTTGGATTTTTCTCCCCCAAATCAGTATTTTGGGAAAATATTGGGGTTTGGGGCTTTCTTATTATTATTTTGGCTGTTATTGTTTATTGATTGTTGTTATACTGTATTGGCTATGCCTAGGATTTATATTGTCATTATCCACCAGGGGGCAGCAGACATTTAAACCAATATATTTCTTGTACACATGAAATAGAGTTAGTCCTTGACTTACAGCAGTTCGTTTAGTGACCGTTCCAACTTACAGCACTGAAAAAAGGATTTATGACCATTTTCCAGACTTAAGACTGTTGCAGCATCCCCATGGTCACGGGATCAAAATTCAGATGCTTGGCATCTGACTCGTACTTATGACGGTTTCAGCGTCCCCAGGGTTCCCTTTTGCGTCCTTCAAATCAGCAACGTCAACGAAGAGCCCAGGTTCACTTAACAATTGGTTTACTAATTTACCCACTGCAGTGATTCACTTAATAACTGTGGCAAGAAAGGTCGTAAAGTGGGACAAAATTCTATTTAACGAATGTCTCGCTTAGCAACATAAATGTTGGGCTCAGTTGTAAGTCGAGGACTACCTGTGCAATCTTTTTTTTTTTAAACTGCAAGGTCATTAAGCTCCACAGTCACGTTTTTCCGAAAACTGCCGAAAGTATAGGCAGTCCTCGACTTACGACCACGATTAAGAGCAAAATTTCCGTTGTCAAGTGAGACATTGGTTAAGTGAGTTTTGCCCCACAGTTGTTAAGTTAGTAACAAGGTTGTTAAGTGATTCTGGCTTCCCTGTTGACTTGGCTCGCCAGAAGGTTGCAAAAGGGGATCACAATGACTCCGGGACACTGCGACCGTCGTAAATGTGAGTCAGTTGCTGAGCGTCTGAATTTTGATCATGTGACCATGAGGGTGCTGCAACGGTCTAAAAGTGTGAAAAATGGTGTTCTGACCCAAACCTTGTTCCAAGGAAACAAACACCAAACAGAGATAAAAGCAAAGCCTTTTAATGCCTCTCTGCTAGTTCCGTTCCTTCACGGTTAAAAGGCTGTTTCAAACTAATCGTCTCCGATAAGAACGAGCCTTGCCAAGGTTGTGCAAGGCTGCCAAGAATACCAGATAAAGTTACTAAGAAATATTTCAAACACAAAGAGTCTCCAAACACCAACCAAGATATTCCGAATGTCCACAAGGCTCGAGTGCAAAAACGTCTTTGCTTCCTGCAAAGAACTCCGGTTTCTCAGCTGGCTTTTGTCTCTTAAGGGAGGGGCCATTACCTTGCAGCCTTACTCCCGAGTCACTCGTGCTGTTGCAGCTGCTCTTTCCTTTGAGCAGCCCTGCGGCCACAAGCACTGGGCACAGGCTCCTCGGGGGCCTCTTCCTCACTGCTGCCAGCCTCCACAATCTCCGAAGGCCGAACCCCACTCCCTGATGGTCCTGGCCCCATCCCTGCATCACACGCAGGCCCCTCATCTGAGTCCTCGCTCTCCGAGACCTCGGCTGTCTGCATCTGCTGCCGGCGAACCACAACAAATGGACATAAGTCATTTTTTTCAGTGCCATTGTAACTTCCAACGGTCACTAAGTGAAGGGTTCGTAAGTCGAGGACTACCTGTAAATGTGTTTTTTTCAACAAAATCATCATAATCCAGTCACATGACCATAGGACACTACAGCCAAAAATCTGCCTCGTGGCCAAGCAACCAAAGTACCATCACGTGACTGTGGGGGAGGGGGCCAACCATTGAAACTTCAAATCCGAGGCTTTAAGTATCCCCAGGGAGGTCCGTCATAACTTTGAATGGCCACTAAGTCGAGGACTACGTCTATATACCATTTACTACGTCTATATACCATCTATAGCCCTATACCATTTCGGACAAATGGTTGTCCAATCTCTTCTTAAAAACTTCCAGTGTTGGAGTATCCACAAACTTCTGGAGGCAGGTTGTTCCACCGGTTAATTGTTCTAACTGTCAGAAAATTCCTCCTTAGTTCTAAGTTGCTTCTCTCCTTGATCAGTTTCCACCCGTTGCTTCTTGTCCTGCCTTCTGATGCTTTGGAGAAAAGCTTGACCCCCTCTTCTTTGTGGCAACCCCTTAGATCAAGGGTGTTCAAACTTGGCAAGTTTAAGGCCTGTGGACTTCAACTCCCAGAATTCCTGAGCTAACATGACTGGAGGAAGAATTCTGGGAGTTGAAGTCCACAGGTCTTAAAGCTGTCAAGTTTGAAAACCCCTGGTCTAGCATAGGGTCTTCAACGTCGGCCATTTTAAGACTTGTGGACTTCAACTCCCAGAATTCCTGAGCTAACATGACTGGAGGGAGAATTCTGGAAGTTGAAGTCCACGGGTCTTAAAGCTGTCCCGCCTTAGATATTGGAAGACTGCTCTCATGTCTCCCCTAGTCCTTCTTTTCATCAAACTAGACCTACCCAGTTCCAGCAACCAGTTCTTCATACGTTTTAGCCTCCAGTCCCCTAATCCTCTTTGTTACTCTTCTCTGCACTCTTTTCTAGAGTCTCAACAACTTTTTTACATCGTGGAGACCAAAACTGGATGCAAATATTCCAAGCGTGGCCTTACCCAGGCCTTATAAAGCGGTATTAACACTTCAGGTGATTCTATCCCTGTTTATGCAGCCTAGAACTGTGTTGGCTTTTTTGGCAGCTGCTGCCACACGGCTGGCTCATATTTAAATGGTTGTCCACTAGGACTCCGAGATCCCTCTCACAGTTACTACTATTGAGCCAGGTACCACATCTACTGTACCTGGGCATTTCCTGTTTCTTGCCTCAATGTAGAACCTTACTTTTTTGTTGTTATTGCAGTGGAAGCTTTGGTTGCGGTGCGCAAATGGTGTGTGATGTCTCAGTTGTGCTTAACGCAGCTTGAAAAGGGAAGGAGGAATGGATATTTGAAGGAAAGGGGAAAATTCAGGTGAAAATCTTCTTGTACATTGAGAACACCACCAGGTCTTGTTCTCTTTTGAACCTGGCCGTGTGGATGGGGCTTGTTGCAATCCTAAAAGAGGGTTTCCTTTTGGGATTTGCCCCCCACCCACCCACCCACCCCCTCTTTTTAATTCCCAGTCTGGACAGTTCCCTGGAATTTGCCAGCGGCAAAAGTTTCCCTGCTGAGCCATTCAATTTGTAGGCCATTTTTCTTCCCAGAAATCTCCATGGGGGGAAGAAAGAGCCGGGAGGCTTCCCAACAAGCGTTATTATCTTCCCCTGTGGGCGAGAGAAAAAATGATTTCCCACTTTTATGCAAAGCAAAGCTCTTTTTTTTCTTTTTCCCCAACCTGCCTCCGTCGTGACTAGCAGTCGGTATTAAAGGAGAGAGACACAGAGAGAGAGAGAGAGAGAGAAAACTGAATAATTTACCAAGGCTCTTCATTAAATTGGCTGTATTTTTGGCAGCTTCCTCGGGTTTCTGTTTTTTTTCCCCCCCTTTAGCAAGGAAGAAGCCAGACCTCTGACCTTAAGCATCAAACCCTTTTTTCCAGGCTGGGCTTCAGTCTCTGAAATTTGAGGGAGAAAAGGAAGGGGATTCCGTGTTCGAGTTCAACCCGCCCCCCCTTGTCCTCATTACCCCAGAAAAGTCATTCTGGCTGCTGGAGAAGGAACCAGGCAGGCAGGGGGGCGGGAGTGTCAGGGTTTTCCCAGAATGGATGAGGCAGGGGATAAAGCAAGAATTGATTGCAGGTATCCAATCTCGGCTGCACCTCTCCATCCTGGTGATCACAACCTGGCACACAGGGACCTAAAGTACACAAATTTGTTGTCGTTGGATGTGCTCAGATTTTTTTTGTAGCCCAGATGCTTTGTATGGAAATGCATTGGATCTTTTGGGTGGGTGCATGCATTCATGATCAGATGCATGGATGGATTGGAGGGAGGGAGGGAAGGAAGGAAGGAAGAATGGATACATGGATGCATTGGAGGAAGGGAGAGAGGGAGGGAGGAAGGAAGGGTGAATGGATAAATGGAAGGAAAGGAAGGAAGGAGAAGTATGGGGAGGGAAGGAAGGAAATAGAGAAGGGGAGGGGGGAGGGAGGGTAGATACATGGATGCATTGGAGGAAGGAGGGAGGGAGGGAAGGAAGGGTGAATGGATAAATTGATGCATGGAAGAAAGGGAGGGACGGAAGGAAGGAAGAATGGATACATGGATGCATTAGAGGAAGGGAAGGATGGAGGGAGGGAGGGAGGAAGGGTGAATGGATAAATGGATGCATTGGAGGAAGGAAAGAAGGGTGAATGGATAAATGGAAGGAAAGGAAGGAAGGAGAAGTAGGGAGGAAGGAAGGAAATAGAGAAGGGGAGGGTAGATACATGGATGCGTTGGAGGAAGGAGGGAGGGAGGGAAGAGGAAGGAAGGAAGGGTGAATGGATAAATTGATGCATGGAAGGAAGGAGGGACGAAGGAAGGAAGAATGGATACATGGATGCATTAGAGGAAGGGAAGGATGGAGGGAGGGAGGGAAGGATAAATGGATGCATTGAGGAAGGAAAGAAGGGTGAATGGATAAATGGAAGGAAAGGAAGGAAGGAAGGAGGAAGGAAGAATAGAAGGGGAGGAGGGGATACATGGATGCTGAGGAAGGAGGAGGAGGAAGAAGGTGAATGGATAAATGGAAGGAAAGGAAGGAAGGAGAAGTAGGGAGGAAGGAAGGAAATAGGAAGGGGGAGGGGGAAGGAGGGTAGATACATGGATGCATTGGAGGAAGGAGGAGGGAGGGAAGGAGGAAGGAAGGGTGAATGGATAAATTGATGCATGGAAGAAGGAGGGAGGAAGGAAGAGAATGGATACATGGATGCATTAGAGGAAGGAAGGATGGAGGGAGGGAGGGAGGAAGGGTGAATGGATAAATGGATGCATTGAGGAAGGAAAGAAGGTGAATGGATAAATGGAAGGAAAGGAAGGAAGGAGAAGTAGGGGAGGAAGGAAGGAAATAGAGAAGGGGAGGGTAGATACATGGATGCGTTGGAGGAAGGAGGAGAGGAAGGAAGGGTGAATGGATAAATTGATGCATGGAAGGAAGGGAGGGACGGAAGGAAGGAAGAATGGATACATGGATGCATTAGAGGAAGGGAAGGATGGAGGGAGGGAGGGTGAATGGATAAATGGATGCATTGGAGGAAGGAAAGAAGGGTAAATGGATAAATGGAAGGAAAGGAAGGAAGGAGAAGTAGGGGAGGAAGGAAGGAAATAGAGAAGGGGGAGGGGAGGGTAGATACATGGATGCATTGGAGGAAAGAGGGAGGGAGGGAAGGAGGAAGGAAGGGTGAATGGATAAATTGATGCATGGAAGGAAGGGAGGGGGAAGGAAGGAAGAATGGATACATGGATGCATTAGAGGAAGGAAGGATGGAGGGAGGGAGGGAATGGATAAATGGATGCATTGGAGGAAGGAAAGAATAAATGGATAAATGGAAGGAAAGGAAGGAAGGAGAAGTAGGGGAGGAAGGAAGGAAATAGAGAAGGGGAGGGGAGGGTAGATACATGGATGCATTGGAGGAAGGAGGGAGGGAGGGAAGGAGGAAGGAAGGGTGAATGAAGATAACATTGATGCATTGGAAGGGATGGATAAATGGATGCATTGAGGAAGGAAAGAAGGTAAAGACGGAAGGAAGGAAGAATGGATGGATGCATTGGAGGAAAGAGGGAGTGGATGCATGGAAGGAAGGGAGGAGGAAAGGGGAATGGATGGATGCATTAGAGGAGGGAGGGAGGGAGGAAGGGTGAATGGATAAATGGATGCATTGGAGGAAGGAAAGAAGGGTGAATGGATAAATGGATAAATGGAAGGAAAGGAAGGAAGGAGAAGTAGGGAGGAAGGAAGGAAATAGAGAAGGGGAGGGAAGATACATGGATGCATTGGAGGAAGGAGGGAGGGAGGGAAGGAGGAAGGAAGAAGGGTGAATGGATAAATTGATGCATGGAAGGAAGGGAGGACGGAAGGAAGGAAGGAAGAATGGATACATGGATGCATTGGAAGGATGGAGGGAGGGAGGGAGGGAGGAAGGGTGAATGGATAAATGGATGCATTGGAGGAAGGAAAGAAGGGTGAATGGATAAATGGATAAATGGAAGGAAAGGAAGGAAGGAGAGGTAGGGGAGGAAGGAAGGAAATAGAGAAGGGGGGGGAGGGTAGATACATGGATGCATTGGAGGAAGGAGGGAGGGAGGGAAGGAAGGAAGGGTGAATGGATAAATTGATGCATGGGAGGGAGGGAGGGAGGGAGGGAGGGAGGGACGGAGGAAGGAAGGAAGGAAGGAAGGAAGGAAGGAAGGAGGGAGGAAGGAAGGAAGGGTAGATAGATGAATGCATGGATTCCTGGGTACATGCATGCATGCACGGATGCAGGGAAGGAAAGAAGGGTTGGTTGGTGGGTGGGTGGATGGATGGTTGGATGAGTGGGTGGTGGGTGAATTGAGTGGGCAAATTATTTATTAATAGCAATAGCACTTAAGACTTATATTTAGAATGCTTTCCATCCCTCTCTAAGCGGTTTACAGAGTCAGCAAATTGCCCCCAACAATCTGGGTCCTCATTTTACCCACCTCGGAAGGACGGAAGGCTGAGTTAACCTTGAGCCGGTCAGAATCGAACTGCTGGCAGTCGGCAGACTTTGCCTGCAATACTGCATTCTCACCACTGCGCCAGCACGGCTCTGCTGTTATTAATATGAATTAGTTATGAATATTGATTAGTGCACCAATTACAGCGGCACCAGCATTGTACGCTGGATAAAAAAAAAAAAATAGAACGACAGATTAGATGGGTGTTTCTCTCACTTGAGCAACCCTAAGACGTGTGGACTTCCGACGCACGCTGGCCTGGGAATTCTGGGAGCTGAAGTCCACACGTCTTTAAAGAGTTGCCAAGATTGATGAAGGAAGGACTCGCTGCCCAGTTGCTGGGTGGGTGTGGCCATGGTGGGCGTGGCCTACCGGTACTTCCGGTTTGGCTGTTTTTCGCCTTCCCCAGGGTCCAGAGGCTTCCCTCGGGCCTATGGGAAGGCAAAAACAGCCTCCTCCAGCCTCTTCTTGAAAGTCTCAAGTGATGAAGCTCCCACAACTTCCGAGGGCAACTTCTGTCCATGAGTGGATTGTTCTCACTGTCAGAAAGTTTCTCCTTATTTCCAGGTTGAATCTCTCCTTGTTCAGTTTCCATCCATTGTTCCTTGTCTGGCCTTCAGGTGCCTTGGAGAATAGCTTGACCCCTTCCTCCTCTCTGTGGCAGCCCCTTTCAAACATTGGAAGACTGCTATCCTGTCTCCCCTGATCCTTCTCTTCACTAGACTAGCCAGGCCCAGTTCCTGCAACCGTTTGTTGGATGTTTTAGTCTCCAGTCCCCTCATCCCCTGGTTGCTCTTCTCTGCACTTTTTCTAGAGTCTCAACATCATTTTTATAGTGTGGTGACCAAAACTGGATGCAGGACTCTAGGTGTGGCCTTACTAAGGCTTTATAGAGTGGTGTTAGTACCTCACTCGATCTTGATTGTATCCCTCTGTTAATGCAACTTAGGATTGCATTGGCTTTTTTGGAGGCCTTCTGGAAGCCAGAAACAGGCCTGTTTCCAGACCTCCGAAAGGCCCATTTTTCACCCCCCTCCCCCAGAGCCTCTTCGCAGACCCTATATTTACCTGCATCGAAAAATGGGCCACGCAGAGATTCTGGGATGGGAGGGGCCAGCTGGTCGGTTCAAATACCAGTTGGGCGAACCAGATGCTAATTTAACATCCGGTTCACCCAAACCAGTCTGAACCGGTAGAATCCCAGCCCTGGTTGAGGGCAATAGAAGAAGAAGGGGACGGCAGAGAATGAGGTGGCTGGGCGGGAGTCACTGAAGCAGTCGGCGTGAGCTTAAATGGACTCCGGAGGATGGTGGAGGACCGGAAGGCCTGGAGGAACGTTGTCCATGGGGTCGCGATGGGTCGGACACGACTTCCCAATGAACAACCACCACCCCTCCACAATCCTGGATCTAATCAGCCAAAACAAATAGCATGCCAAAGGAAACCTCCATGTCCCGAAGCAGTATACCAGAGACCCAACTGTTCCGCTTCCCCTCTTGGCAATCTGCAAAGCTGTCAAAAGGAAGCCAAACCGATCAAAGATTTGAACTCTCTGTCAGAGGCCCAAACCGGTTTAACAAGATTAGCCAGATAGATATCTCTTGTCTTTTGGCCAATTACCTCATTCCTAAAAGTCTAGCCCCCTTCCCCAATCTCTTGAGCTGGGGGAATGTGATTCTTGGCTGCAACGTAAAAGAATTAAGACAACAAAGTTGTTTATTTTTTTTTATTTTTATTTTTTTGCTGAGGTGTTAAAACCATGCATTCATTTTAGGCCTTTGTTTGTAACCAGCAGCCTGCTTTAAGTCAGCACTGGGCACCTTCCAAAGACAACCCCCACCCCCCGCCTTTTATTTTGTCTCACAGGGGAGTAGCCGGCCTGTCGCACCTCGTAGACACCCATGTACACCGTTTGTGTGTTTGTGTAAGTAGGAGGATTAAGCAAACTAAATCAGCCGGGCTGAATTCATCCAATACATGGAATCTGGGTTAATGTTAGGTAATAAGAGCTGAGCAAACTTGTGATGTCGGGGCAGGAAGCCACAAAGCCACACCTTTGTGAGCCAGCCGGACGCGCAGACCACAACCAGATCTACACAACACGGAGCGGACTGCAACCTCATTTCTACCAAGTTCTAGATTTCAATCTCGTTTCGCTTTCCTGCAAAGGGGGTGGGGGGAAAAATATATATATATATTTTTTCAGACGGTTCCAGTGGTGGCTCGGCCAATTTCCTGCCAAGAGGTTTTCGTCCCGTTCTCAGCACTTCCCGTTGTTAGGTGACTTCCCTCCCCACATCCCACCCCCTTACACTTCTCCGCTCTGCTGCACTCTCTTCCTGCCCCCCACAGCCATCTTCCCTTGGGAATGTGGGACAGGAAGCTGCTGGAATAGACGGCCGTGATGTCTCTCAACTTTGGAAATTTCAAAGGTGCTTTTTTAATTTTTTCTTCCAGGAGGCAACTGGACTTTTTTCTTTTGAAGAAGTTTTGCTTCTCATCCAAGGAGCTTCTTCAGCTCTGACTGGATGGTGGGGAAGGGAAGGATTTATACTGCTGGTCATTTGCAGCCTATTAGAGGGTCGTTGAGGCCACTTCCAGGTTTATCTGTGTCCTCAGGGTCACCTGTGTGGTGCTCTTCCTTCCTGTAACCTGCATTTTCTCCCCCTCTGGAAATCCATTCCTACTCCCACCCCATTCAAAGGGGGTCCATCTCAGTTGGATTCTGGTTCTGGATTCCTTGCAGACCTTGCTGGTCATTTGCATCCTTTTAGAGGCAGGGGCGTCAAACTCAAGGCCCGGGGGCCGGATCCAGCCCCTGGGGGTGCTTAGATCCAACCCAGTGCCCCCCTCCAAGCTCTGTTTTAGCTGGCAGAGGGCTAGCGAAACAAACTAAAAACAAAACAAAAGGAGAAATGTTTTCCCCTTTTGCATTTCAGCCTGCAAGAAAGGAGAAAGGGAAAGAGGAAAGAAGAAAAAAAAAGGGAAGATGGGAAGAGAGCAAGGAAGGAAAAAGGAAAGAGGGGAAGAAGGGAAGGAAGGAAATTAAGAGTGAGGGAGGGTCTTGGGGAACTCCTGCCTTAGCCCTTGACCACCACAGGTGCCCCCATCCTGGCTACACCACCCTGACCGTGCCCACCCCCGAAATCAAACACAACCCTGATGCGGCCCCCAATGAAATCGAGTTTGACACCAGTTTTTAGAGCAAGGATCTTCGAACTTGGCAAGTTTTAAGACTTTTGGACTTCAACCCCCAGAATTCTTGAGCTAACATGACTGGAGGAGGAATTCTGGGAGTTGAAGTCCACACATCCTAAGAGTTCCAAAGTTTGAAAAACATTGCCTTTTACAAGGCCCTCCCAGCTCCTTTCGTCAACTAAAAAAATATTCCTTTGATCTTTTTAGTTGCCAGCAGAAAAGGGAGTGGGGGGAAAGCAGTGCATTCCTTAAATGCTTCAGATAATTGCTAGAGAGCTGAAGCTGTTGGCGCGCAAGATTATTACTGGAGAGCAGGATTGATGACTCTTGTCTATGGATGTGTCCCATTGGAAAATATACATCCAGGGGGTGGGGGAAGACCAGGGTCAAGGGGGAAATGAATGACGTGTCTTAGAGTCGGCTGCACCCAGGTAACGCCGACATGGTCACTCCTAGTAAATCAATTTTTTTGTAACTCGAGAGATGCGGCTAGAGACTCATGATTCGAATGGGGGTGGATTTGTCGGAGCCCCCACACCTTTTATTAGCAGTAATCTTAAGAGGGTCTCCCTATCTTGTTTTAAGTGTGTCCTGGTGTGTAGAGGTGAACTGGGAAATACCGAATGAGCTTTGCACAGGTAGTCCTCAACTTACAACAGTTCATTTACTGACCGTTCAGTCATAAGGGCACTGAAAAAAGCGACTCATGGCCATTTTTCACACTGACAACCGTTGCAGCATTCCCACAGTCAGGTGTTCCATAGACGCTTGACAACTGACTCACACTTATGACGGTTGCAGCATCAGAGGGAGGGTTCACGTGATTTCCCCCCCTTTTGCGACCTTCAAACAACCGCAGTGATTCACTTAACAACCATGGCAAGAAAGGTCGTAAAACGGGGCAAACAAGTGTCTCACTTAGCAACAGAACTGTAGGCCTCAACTGTGGCTGTCAGTCGAGGATTGTACTTTTGACGGTTGGATCTTTCCTAGGGATTAAGAACAGGATGGCATAGGGATAGGGATAAGGATAGGATATCAGAGTAGGAAGGAGAAGGGAGAGGAGGGGAAAGGAAAGGTCAACCGAATTGGAAGGATAGGATGGGGAGGGGAGGGGAAGGGAAGGGAGGAGAAAGGACAGGATAACAAGAACTGGAAGGGAAGGATAGGATAGGAAATAGAACAGGGAACGGAAAAGAACAGAGCAGAGAAGCTTTATTGGCCAAGTGTGATTGGACACCCAAGGAATTTGTCTTCAGTGCACAAGCTTTCAGCGTACATATAAGCAACAAGCGATAAATCGTGACAATAATAATAATCCTAAATCATAAGATACCACGCTTAGCGATAGTCGTAGGATACTAAATAAAACAATATAAACCGTAAAGTACAAGCAACTATGCTACAGTCATAAGAAAATAAGGAGACAGATACCAGGAAAGATGAGGATGGCCCTACAGTGTTGTGGGAATTACATAAGTTGTGTGGCAAAGTGATGGCAGATAGTTAAAAGATAACACAGTTTCATAGTAATGTAAACACAGTCTCAATCCGGGTCGTAAGTCGAGGACTACCTGCCTATATTTCTAGCTTTCAACTTTGCTCTCGAACAACACCGGGCAGCTCCCAACTATCATAAAACTCACACAATAAAATCAGCCAAACGATTAAAAGCAGGTGGCAAATGTTTCCCTCTCTTTTCGCCCTAGGCAGGGGTGAAGAGTGTGTGTTACAGGTAGTCCTCGACCTACGACCTCGATTGACACCCAACGTTTGTTGCCAAGGGAGACGGTTGTTAAGTGAATCGCTACAGCTGTTCATTGGTGAAGTGAATCCGGCTTCCCCGTCGCTTGTCAGGCTTTCGGAAAAGCCGATCGCCACCTCCCTGCCCTTCAAAAACTCGAATTGCCCCCACCCGATCGCCTCTCCCCCCCTCCCAATAGACAAACCAAGGGCTAAAACAGGGGTGTCCAACCTTGACAACTTTAAGACTTGTGGACTTCAACTCCCAGAATTCCTCAGCCAGCAAAGCTGGCTGAGGAATTCTGGGAGTTGAAGTCCACAAGTCTTAAAGTTGTCAAGGTTGGACACCCTGGGCTAAAAGCTGCTGTCACCAGCCGCACCCAGGAGTTGGATTGAAAAAGGGGCGTCAGGGGCGCGTGGAAAGTCACCCCCAAAACCATCGCTTTGCCCTCCCCCTCCCACTGAGCGGTATCTCTCCAGGGTGGGGAGGGCAGAGTAGGGTGGGGGGGCTATCCCAACCCCCACCACGCATCGGTGCAAGAAATGGAGGGGGGAACTATCTGAAACCGACCCCGTTCACGCGTCGATCCAAATTGGAAGGGGGGGTATCCAGGACTGACCCCGTCCACGTATCGGTGCAAAAAGTGAGGGAGGGGGATCCGTGTTCGACCCAGTCCACGCATCGGTGCAAGGAGTGGGGAGGGGATATGTTGTCACGCATCGTACAAGGAGTGGGGGAGGATCCATGTTCGTCACGCATCGGTGCAAGGAGTGGGGGAGGGGATATCCAGGACCGACCCGTCCACACATCGGTGCAAAAGTGAGTGAGGGGATCCATGTCCCTGTCCATGCATCGGTGCAAGGAGTGGGGAGGATCTGTGTTCGTCCACGCATTGGTGCAAGGAGTGGGGGAGGGCATATCCAGGACTGACCCCATCCACGCATCAGTGCAGAGTGGGGAGGGGATCTGTGTTCGTCCATGCATTGGTGCAAGGAGTGGGGAGGATATCCAGGATCGACCCCGTCCACGCATCAGTGCAAGGAGTGGGGAGGGATCTGTGTCGTCCATGCATTGGTGCAAGGAGTGGGGGAGGGCATATCCAGGACTGACCCCGTCCACGCATCAGTGCAAGGAGTGGGGAGGGGATCTGTGTTCGTCCACGCATTGGTGCAAGGAGTGGGGGAGGGGATATCCAGGACCGACCCTGTCCACGCATTGGTGCAAGGAGTGGGGAGGGATCTGTGTTCATCCACGCATTGGTGCAAGGAGTGGGGGAGGGGATATCCAGGATCGACCCGTCCACGCATCGATGCAAGGAGTGGGGAGGGATCTGTGTTCATCCACGCATTGGTGCAAGGAGTGGGGGGGGATATCAGGATCGACCCCGTCCACGCATCGATGCAAGGAGTGGGGAGGGGATCTGTGTTCATCCACGCATTGGTGCAAGGAGTGGGGAGGGGATATCCAGGATCGACCCGTCCATGCATTGGTGCAAAAAGTGAGGGAAGAGATATGTGTTCGACCCCATCCACGCATTGGTGTAAGGGGTGGGGGAGGGGATATCCAGGACCGACCCGTCCACACATCAGTGCAAGGAGTGGGGGAGGGGATATCAGGACCGACCCGTCCACACATCAGTGCAAGGAGTGGGGGAGGGGATACCTAGGACCGACCCCCTCCACGTACTGATGCAAAGACTGGGGTGGGTGGGTTGTAGAAGGGGAGGAATCTATCTGGAACCGACCCCGTGCATGCATGGGTGCTCAAGAGTGGGGGAGTGGGGGGAAGGTGGAATATGAGGAAGCGACCCCCCCCCCGTCCAGGCACCGTTGCAAAAGAGGGGGCTTTCCTCCCGCGGGCGGGCGGGCGGGCGGGCGGGTGGGGGCGAGGCCAGGCCACGCGGCTTCTCCTTCCCTCTCTCTCTCTCTCTCCCCTCCCCTTTTGCATCCGCCTGCCGGAACGCGCACAGCCCCGGGGAGGGGAAAGGGAGGAGGAGGAGGCGGGGCCTGTGGGGGGGCGGGGGGAAGGAGCGGCGTGCCAAGCGCGGGCGGGGCGGGGCGAGTGGCGTGTTTGTGGGGGTGGGCCGGGCGGGGGGGCGAGGCCGGCTCGGAAATGCAGCGGCGGAGCAGCAGGTGGTGCTGCCGCTCAGCCGCAGGAGCGAGCGCGGGGGTCCGCTGCAGCCGCCATTAGACAATAGGAGCGGCAGAAGCGGCACAAGCAGCGGCAGCAGCTGCCGAGGAGGCGGAGGAAGAAGGCGCGGGGCGAGGCCCGGGAGAACTGCGCCGCTTGGCCCTCTCCCGTCCTTCCGGCCTCGGCCAGGCCCGCACAGCCGCCCTCGGGTGGTCACCGAGACGCCTCCGGGGCCTCCCCGCTTTTGCAGTCGGCCCGTCGGGGTTGTGCCGGCAGCAGCTCCGTCTCGCGGAGGGGAGGGAGGGGGGCGCATCCCGGCCCGGTTAAGAACCCACAAAAGGCCGCCTCGACGACCGGCCGCCGCCGCCGCCTGGTGCGCTTCCTTCTCGGCCGCCTTCGCCCCGCTCGGTGGCGGCTTGCAGCGGGGTGCAGCAGCCGGCTGGCTGCCTCCGGCTCGGCTGCCCCCGATTGGCATGATGTTTCCGCAAAGCCGGCACTCGGTAAGGAGGAGGAGGATGGAGGATGGGGTGGGGGGGGACGGGGGGGCTTTGCTGGCTTACTCGGGGCCCGGGGAGGAGGAGCGTCGTGGGAATGCGGGATGGGGGCGGGGGCGGTTGGGTGCAGGGAGAAGGAGGGGAGGGGGAGTCAAACGCCGCGGGGGCGTTGAGGATCGGGGACCCTCGGGAGGGGAGGGCAGAGATCTCGCCCGGAAGGAGGGCAAAAAAACACACGAGTCAAGGAGGGAGGGAGGGGAGAGAAAAGGGGAAGGGGCAGGGAAGCATGGGCGTTGAGGTGCCCGGAAGCAAGGGCAACGAGGTGCCAAGAAACGTGGGCCGGGAGCATGGGCATCGGGGTGCCTAGGAGCATGGGTATTGGGGTTCTCAGAAACAGGGGCATTGGGGTGCCCAGAAACATGGGCATCAGGGTGCCCAGAAACATGGCCATTGGAGTGCCCAGAAAGCAGGGCATTGGGGTGCCAGAAACATGGGCATCGTGGTGCCAAGAAGCATGGGCATCGGGTGCCCAGGAGCATGGGCATTGGGGTGCCCAGAAACAGGGGCATTGGGGTGCCCAGGAGCAGGGACACAGGTGCCCAGAAACACGGGCACCAGGGTTCTCAGAAACAGGGACATTGGGGTGCCCAGAAGCATGGGCATCAGGGTGCCAGAAACATGGGCTTTGGGGTGCCAGAAACATGGGCATTGGGGTGCTCAGGAGCAGGGACACGGGTGCCCAGAAACATGGGCATTGGGGTGCCCAGAAACATGGGCATTGGGGTGCCCAGAAGCAGGGACACTGGGGTGCCCAGAAACACGGGCATCGGGGTTCCCAGAAACATGGGCATTGGAGTGCCCAGGAGCAGGGGCATCGGGGTAACCAGAGGTCAGGAGAGGTTGGGGATCCCCTTCCAATATTAAGAGGGGGGTATTGGAGATTGCAAGACGTGATTTCCACCACCACCACCCCACTCTGGATTTGCAAATGAGTTTTGGGTATAAAGGAGAGAGAAGGGTGGGGGGAGAGGGGAAAGGAGGATTGGGGGAACCAGGTGTGGGTGGTGCAGCCAGAAGGAGGTGGTTTTGAGGGGAAGGGGTTCCTCTGCAGGAGGTATTCCCACCCCCAAGCAAAAATAATTCTTAAAGGGGAAGCCACAGAATTGGGGCATAGAAGGGCATGGACTTGGGGCTGGTGGGAGAGAGAAGAACCTTTGGGTTGAGCCTGGGGGGGAGGATGTGGACCCCAGTGATGCCCCCCCCCAAAAAACACCCGCAGGGCACAGGCCTGGCATCAACTGGATGGAAGGGGGCCAAGAAAAGTTCATGGAGCCCCAATGGTGGCAGGGTGACTGGAGAAGATGAGAGTGGGTTAAGTAACTAGTCCTCATTGAGGAGGGGAGTTAAGCCTTTCCTGCTGGGGTGGATGGGTGAGAGAGGCTTGGGAAGGCCCACAGAAAGTCCCATTAAGGGCCACGGATGGGGTCAGATGGGTTTGAGAGTAGGAAAAGTGGGATTGGGTTGGAAGAGATGATGGGATTGGCAAAATATGGGGACTGGAAGGGGTTGTTTAAATAAATAAACTCAGGCACACACACACACACCTTTGCACTCTGATATCTGTGGGGTTGAAACGGATGAAAGGAAACAGGATCTTACAATGAAAACCGCTACTAGAAACAAGGCCGCCTGTCCTTTGCTTGGTGGGAAAAATGAGGTTGGGTGCACACACACACACACACACACACACACACACACACACACACACACAAAAAGCTGATTTTTATAGGACGTCAAAGAATAGAATGAAATGAAAACAAGAAGAAGGTCACTGGGTTTCCGATGACAGGAAAGCGGGTTTAATGTTGCTTTTCAAAAGGAGAAGGCCCAGGCTGAAAACAAGGGGAAGGGCGAAAACTTAAGCAAACTCCCTGCTTCGTACCACCCACTCCAAAAAAAACAAAAAAATCGCTTTCAAGAGCCCAGGTCAAAGGACTTGGAGGGGACAAAAAGATTGTGTGTCCTCAGGTTGTGCTGTTGTGGTAAAAGCTGTTCGTGGGTGATATAGCAAAAGTCCCCAGATCCTAAGAAAATAAAATCCGGCTGGTTTTCTATAGAAAAATCAAGGAAGGAAAGAAGATCTGGCTTTGATGCTGAAGAGATTTCCAAAGGACTGGATTTGTTAAAGGTTATTGAAGAAGGCCCCCAAAATAAAAGTTTTCTGGCACCAAAGAAAAAATTAATGCATTATAGAAAATAAAATTAATATATGCATAACATTCTTAGATGTTGTTTGGATTGGCGATGCCCACATCCAATTAAGCCAGGATGGGCTTTTCCCTATCAATAACCTGAACATAACCTTTACGACTTGTACTCTTTGTGTTACAACTTATGGTAGGTAATGTTTGGACTCCACTGAGGGTGACTAATTTAACACACTTATGTTAAAACAAGCCAGGGATTAGCAGGAGGCCTGCAACAGTGCATGGGGGTGGGTGGAAAAAAAATGCAGGGAGTCCTTGATTTACAACCGTTCATTTAGTGACCTAAGTGACAACAGCACTGGAAAAAGGGACTTATGACCCCTTTTTCACACTTAATGACTGTTGCAGCATCCCCATAGTCACGTTGACCAAAAAATTCAGGTGCTTGGCAACTGACTCCTATTTATGATAGTCGCAGTGTGTCCCAGGGGTTAAATGATCCCCTTTTGCAACCTCCTGACAAAATGCGGGCAATGAAAGTCGTAAAATGGGGCAAAACTCAATCAACAAAATCTCAACATAAAACGTTGGGTTCAATTATGGTCATAAGTCGAGGACTACCTATAATCCTGGTGTTCGCCATCCAAAATGGGAGACGCCTTCTCAAAAAAAAACCTACTAATAGTTGCAGCTGCTAAAGGCAGGCAGAATGGCTGGATTGCTGAAATTGGCTGTTTCCTGTAAAACATCTGTTTGCAGCTGTCCAGATAGGAAACTGATGTATCCAGCTGGATTATATCAAAACAAGTCAAATTACACTGTCGTCCTCAACTTATGACCACACTTGAGCCCAAAAGGTCTGTTGGTAAGCGTGGCCATTGTTCAGTGAGTTTTGCCCCATTTTATGACCACTTTGGCCACCGTTGTTAAGTGAATCACTGCAGAATCAAGTCCTTAAATGAAGCTGGCTTTCCCCCTTTGACTTCGCTTGTTGGAAGCCGGCTGGGAAGTCCACCAATGGTGATCACGTGACCAACGGACACTGCAACCGTCATCAATGCCGAATCAGTTGCCAAGCTCCCCAAATGGTCATCGGTGTGAAAAGTGTCATTGTAACTTTGGTCACTAAACAAATGATTATGAGTTGACTTCTGACAAGCAGGGTCTTTGTTGTTTTCCAGCCTGAGCCTTTGGCGTAGGTGAGACGTCTCTCCCACTAATTCCCCATCCAGCGTAGGTTGGACTGAGAAAGGGATTGGACTAAAAAGCCCACCAGCTCCTAACCTCTTGGTTTTCTAGTTCAAAATCTTCACTACTAGTCCAAACCGATTCTCAAAATGTGGCTGTGTAAAATGTGTTGAGGATTGACTGAGGGCAGGACAAGAAGCAACGGGTGGAAATCAATCCAGGAGTGAAGCAACCTAGAACTAACTAAGAAATTTCCTGACAGGGAGAACAATTAACCAGTGGAACAACTTGCCTCCAGAAGTTGTGAATGCTCCAGCACTGAAAAGTTTTTAAAAGATGTTGGATAACCATTTGTCTGAAGTGGTGTAGGGTTTCCTGCCTAGGCACAGGGGTTGGGCTAGAAGACCTCCAAGGTCCTTTCCAACTCTGCTATTCTATTCTATTCTATTCATTGATTATGTTTTGGATTATGTCGAATTATACCTTGAGTAGTCTCATTAAGCTGAAATCAGGCGAAGCACATTGTAACTTAAGATGGGGTGTAAACATGGCCACAGTACCTCCTAAACCACCATTTATGCCATTTGCTTGACAGTGCAGTGGACGGTTTCTTTGGTGAGTCTTGAGGACTAGTGTCTTGAGCAGGCAGTTAATAATTATACCAAATCAAACACTATTAAAGCAGGCTCCTAGGGTCATTTTTAATTGGCTAAAAGGATAGTTCTCCCCCCCCCCCTCATCCCCCCAAAAACAATTCTGTTTCAGGCCTCTTCTCATCTGCCTCAGCAGTTGAAGTTCACCACTTCCGATTCCTGCGACCGGATTAAAGATGAGTTCCAGTTGCTGCAGGCACAGTATCACAGGTAAATCGCCCAGTTTTCTCCAGCTTTCAGCCCACGGTTGTGTGAACGGTGGTTTTTAGGCCAGGATGTGGGAGTTGGTGAAATCGAAAAGAAGGTTGGATCCCATGGGACCAACACTCAGATGTGATTGATCACTGAGGCCTGTATTTGCACCATTTTTGCTTATGAGGATCTCGGCAGTCTTGGTGCAATGGTGTTAAAATCTCCCCTGGGCATCCTATAGAATAGTGTTTCTCGCCCTCAGCAACTTCAGGACTTCAATTCCCAGAATTCCCCAGCCTGCAAGCTTATGGGTCGATGCCTTAATTCAGGAGTGGGAATTCTGGGAGTTGAAGTCCACAAGTTGCCAAATGTGGCAGACTCCATTTGAAGTCAGACATGCTTGCCAGTCTGTTGCAGATCATCTATAGATTTTCTCAAGAGATCCCAGTCTGATCTCCGGATCTGCCTCCCCCTCTCTTTTGAGATCCCTTTTCGGCGTATTTTGCAAAGGACTGCAGAACCCACCATTATTTTGCCATAATCTGAAACACTGACCATCTTCATTCTTTGATCCTTAAAAATTTAAAAATCTGGATGCAGTTGGAAATGGAGGCATATTTTATAAACTGCATTCTGCTTTTAAAAAAAAATATTTTTTTAAAAAAAGCTAGAGGATGGTGTGAGATCTCAAGCTCAGAAACAGGCCCACGTTTTGATCACCTGACTGGGAGATACTACAATGGTCGTAAGGGCGAGGACCGGTGGTCGGTCGCTTTTTTTTTTTTCCAGTGCTCTTTTAACTCTGAATGGCCACTGAATGGAAGTCAGGCAACGTTTCCAAACGGCAGAGAAGCCCCCCCCCCCCCCACTTCATTCCCCCATGCCCACCACCCCAATTTCCCTCTTTCTTAACAGCCTGAAGTTGGAATGCGACAAGCTGGCCAGCGAAAAGTCGGAGATGCAGCGCCATTACGTGATGGTAAGTTTCGCACTCGCTGTCGGCGGGGCCCTGCCCAAGAAGAGCAGCGAGTCCTGTGAGGCAAAGTTGCAAATGGTCGTCGTCCTGTGTGTCCCCCCCCACTGCGCACCCCCAATACATAAAAGGAGCAATGCTTTGCAAACCAAAACAGAGTGCAGGATTGTCTGTTCAAATGCAAGTGATAGGAAGCTAAAGGCCTCTACAAGCTAAATTCTACCCACCCACCCAGGAATCAAATCCTGTGAACTAAAAACACCCCCCCGCAAAAAAATTACTGCCTTAAAAGTAGTTCTCAGTTGGATGTTGAAGAGATTCTCAATCATCCAGTTGTCCCAAAGGTGCTTTTTGGTTTTTTCAGGAGGCAACTGGACTTTCTTCTTTTTTCTTTTGAAGACGTTTCACTTCTCATCCAAGGAGCTTCTTCAGCTCTGACTGGATGGTGGGGAACGGAAGGATTGATACTGTTGGTCATTTGCATCCTAAGGTTTATCTGGGTCCTCAGGGTCACCTGGGTAGTGCTCCTGGATCCTGTAGTCTGCATTTTTTCCCCCTCTGGAAATCCATTCCTACACCATTCAAAGGGTGTCCATCTCAGTTGGATTCTGGTTCTGGATTCTTCCCCTCTGTCCAAAAATCCATTTTAATTTTATTTCTTTATTAAATTTATATGCTGCCCATCTCATCATTGAGCAATTCTGGGGGTTTCTTCCTTCCTTCCTTCCTTCCTTCCTTCCTTCCTTCCTTCCTTCCTTCCTTCCTTCCTTCCTTCCTTCCTTTTCTTCTTTCTTTCTTTCTTTCTTTCTTTCTTTCTTTCTTTCTTTCTTTCTTTCTTTCTTTCTTTCTTTCTTTCCTTCCTTCCTTCCTTCCTTCCTTCCTTCTTCCTTCCTTCCTTCCTTCCTTCCTTCCTTCTTTCTTTCTTTCTTTCTTTCTTTCTTTCTTTCTTTCTTTCTTTCTTTCTTTCTTTCTTTCTTTCTCTTTCTTTTTGTCTTTCTCTTTTCTTTCCTTCCTTCCTTCTTTCTTTCTTTCTTTCTTTCTTTCTTTCTTTCTTTCTTTCTTTCTTTCTTTCTTTCTTTCTTTCTTTCTTTCTTTCTTTCTTTCTTTCTTTCTTTCTTTCTCCTTTCCCATTTCGTCTTTCTTTTTCCCCCTTTCTTTCTCTTGAGGACTAGAAGTTTAAGGAGGCCCTGGCAAGGTCCCCAAGAAACGAGAACAAGGATTCTGTAGCCTTCTGGAAGGAATTTCTTTGATGTCCTTTATTCAGGCTCTTCTCGTGTGTATGGGGGTTTTTTTGTTTTGTTTTTGTTTGGTTTTTTGCAAAACCGAGGCTTTTACTGTTTTGCATAAGTCACCCAGGCAGCTGCATTAGGCCCTGGCTTATTTTTTTATTTATTTATTTAGCTTTTATCAGGACATAGCTAGCTAGCTCTCCTTGACGTGCCGGTTGGAGGTGGCCAGCTGTGCCTGTTGCTGCTGCCAAGATTCAAGGTGATGGATGTTGTTAGCCTTGAGCGAAACCAGTTCCCAGGCCCTCCAGAAAAAGGCTGCCACACCTTCTCTGGAGCAGAGAGATAAGACATAAAAATGCTTTCTGTTTCCTAGGAAATTCAATTAAAAAGAAAAGGGCAAAAAAAAAAAAAAAAAAGAAAAAGCACATACTAACCTTTCATGAGAGTCAAGAAAAGCCACAAGCCACCTCCTGTGCCCACTTCTTCCATTTAGAAGCCAGAACCCCACAGTGAGCCAAACCCTCTGCCTTGTCAAGTTTCTGGTCCTTAATGAGGAGCATTTAGATTCCCCTCCCCCCCCCCACCCCCCCAGGCCTGCAAAGAGCAGTTAAGGCGAGCCAGAAGGATTGAATTTGTTGTTTTTTTTTTTGGTTTTTTTTAATTGGTTCATCCCTTCCTCAAGTTAATTCCAGAGGCCCCCAAATGGCATGGTGGCTACTTTAAAGAAATGTGTGTGGTTGCAAGGGGAGGGGAAACATTTTGGCTCTCTCTGATGTTAAGTGGATTAAAATGTGCAGGATTGCGGTTTAATTTTAATCTAAGCCAGCGTTTCGGGCCTCCTTTCCCAAATTTTAAAAGTCATGGAGGACGCCCCAAACAGAGCTTTTGTTGGCATAGGTTATATTTACAGTATTAAAAATTAAAATGGACCCATTCGTAGAAAACTTATCTATTGAATCCGCTAAAAAAGACAATACGAAACTCATTTGACTTAAGGATCAATAAAATATTTTTTCGCAGGGAAAAAAAAACCCCTGTTGTGTTTTTTTTTAAAGAAGACTGGTGACATTTTATATTTTTGCAATATTTTCAATATCCAGCAAATCATTTTGATTTTGTGTGAGTTTTGGGAAGTGTTCCTTGAACCATCTACAGAGTTCAGAGATGGCATTTAGGGGAAAACAATGCACGGTTGATCCTCTACCTAGGACCACAAGTGAGCCCAAAATTTCCCATCGCTAGCTAAGCAAGACAGTCATTAAGTGAGTTTTGACCCATTTTATGACCTTTCTTACCACAGTTGTTAAGTACCACAGTTGTTAAGTAACACGGTTGTTAAATGAATCTGGCTTCCCCATTGGCTGATCCCAGGACTCTGGAACTGTCATAAATACAGGCCACTTTCCAGGCGTCCAAATTTTGATCACACGATCGAGGGGTTGCTAGCTTTAAGTGTGAAAAATCTCATAAATTACTTTTTTCATGATGCCATAATTTTAAATGGTCACTAAGCAAATAGTTGTAAGTTGAGAACTTACGTGTACCAAGGATACATTGAGGTTTTCTGACTACAAAACCTGAACTTTCTGGCCATAAAATTTTGGAATTAGCAATATTTCTCCATGTGATCTACGACCATGAAAGTAATCCTTGAGTGATGACTGCAATGGAGGCTGCCCACTGCAGTTCTAACTTGTGGCAGTAAAACAAAATTGATCGTGTTATTTTATGATTCCACAACCTTTTCTGTGGTGTTATTAAGCGAAGCAAGGCAATCATTAAATGAACGTCACAGGCATAAAATGAACTAATGATTCACTCTGGTTTTGGTTTTGCCAAAAACCGAAAGAAAATGCCAAACATTTGGCAAAAATGTCACAAAACTTAGTTATGTGAGCCCAAGAGGATGCAAATGGCCATAAAATTCAGCCTGGTTGCCGGGCGTCTGAATAGTCACTAGGTGAGTGGACATAAGTCAAGGACTACTGGTATATATTTTGATCATCTGTTGCTGGTGATTTTTCCCCCCTGCTTAAATGTGTAGGTTGCGCAAGGAACAATTTAATGAAAAGCAAGGAAAAAGTAAATAAATGAATGCAAGAGCAGTTTTGTGTGTGGGAAAAATTTTTTTAATGCCTTAAATTCCTTTTTGGTTTGCTTTGGAAGGCAGAGGCGGCTCATGATCAAACCAAATTTATCCTGGTTGTGTCCAAAATCATGGCTTGGTCTTAATTTGGTTAGCAGCCTTCCGGCATGATCTGCAGAATTAAATCTTAATTCCGTTTCCCTAAAATTGCCTTGGCTTAAGCAAAAGCTGGCTTGTGGGCGGGGCCAAATTTAAAGGGGGCGGAGCCAGAACCTGGGGCAAGTGCGACCAAAATCAATATGCCCATAGTCTATACGGATAATCCTTGACTTACGACCACAATCGAGTCCAACATTTCTGTTGGTAAATGAGACAGTTGTTAAGTGAATTTTGCCTCGTTTGAATGACCATCCTTGCCACAGTTATTAAGTGAACCAATGCAGTTGTTCACCAATGCAACGGTCCTAGATACATGCCAGTTGCTAAGTGTACCAATTTTTTATCGCGTGAAAACAGGGATGCTAGCCCTAAGTGTGAAAAACAGCCATAAGTCTCTTTTTTCAGTGCTGTTGTAACTTTAAATAGTCACTAACTGAACTGTTGTAAATCGAGGACTTCCGCTATGCAAACTTTTTCTTGGTTCAGCCATTTCCTTTCCTCTTAAATCTTGTTTATCCTTTTCCCACTTCCGTATCTTCTCTTGCCCCAACGCTCTTTTACGGTAAAGCTATTTCAATAATAATAATTTGCTGGCCGCAGAGGGGAGCTTTGATTTAAATCCCGTGCCAGGAAGGAAATTTTAATTGTGGGTGTGGCAAAATTGCAGGCGCATGGAAAGGGCAGAGGAATTGCATGGGGTGCCGTTGCTCTTCTAAAATTCAAAAGGGTTTTTTGTTTTGCTTTGTTTCCTGTTGCTGAGATTCATGGAATCGTTGAGTAGGGAGGGGTCTCCAAGGGTCATCTAGGCTGTCTCTTTGCAATGGAGAGAGTGATAGAATTGTGGACTGGGAAGGGGCTTCCAAGGGTCACCTAGTCCAGCCCTTTGCAATGGGCAGGAAAACCAGTTAGTGTGATAGAATTGTGGAGTGGGAAGGGACCCCCAACGGTCATCTAGTCCAGCCCTTTGCAGTGGGCAGAAAAACCAGTTAGTGTGATAGAATTGTGGACTGGGGAGGGACCCCCAAAGGTAATCAGTCCTTTGCAATGGGTAGGAAAGCCAGATAGAATTGTGGACCGGGAAGGGACCCCCTAAAGGTCACCTATTCCATCCCTTTGCAATGGGCAGGAAAACTAGTTGGTGTCAGAATTGTGGTGTGGAAAGGGATCCCTAAAGGTGGTCTATTCCACTCCTTTGCGATTGGCAGGAAAATCGGAAAGCGCCAAGAATTGTGAAGGGGCTTCCAAGGGTCATCTAGCCCAGCCCTTTGCAATGAGCAGGAAAGCCAATTAGTGTCAGAATTGGGAACTGGGAAGGGACCACCAAGGGTCATCTAGTCGAGCTCTTTGCAATCACAGAATCTTAAAATCCCCCCCACCCCCGAGACGGAGAATACACAACTTTGTCTGTTTCTAATCTTGTCACACACGGCCCGTTGCTTGCCTGAAGAGAAGCTGTGACCAGCCACGATCATAATATGGAGTACTTCTCTCTTAGTAAAATCAGGGGTTGGGTTCAAATCCTGTACAGGCAACTCCAGAAATTAGGAGACAGGAAACGGGCCTAGATTTAATCTAACAAGGATATATTTTAATTTTTTCTCTCTCTCTCTCTTTTTCTTTCCTTCCAGTATTACGAGATGTCCTATGGCCTCAACATCGAAATGCATAAGCAGGTGAGATTTTAAGATGATTATTCTCTCTGTCAGGAACTTTTAAGGCAGCTTACACAGGCAGCCCTTGACCTAAGAACACAATTGAGCCTAAGAACACTGTTGCCAAGTGAAACATTCGTTAAGCGAGTTTGCCCCATTTCGCGACTTTTCTTGCCACCGTTGTTAAGTGAATCACTGCAGTCGTTAAACTAGTCCAGTGATGGCGAACCTTTTTGTTGTGGTATGCCGAAGGCACGCGCGCAGGCACCCACATTGCAATGGGCTCCGCTGCCCCCCTTGCACATGCGTGCGCAACACCCCTGCCCTGCCCCTTTACCTGCGCAGGTGTGCACCTCCCAGCTGATTTTCGGCCCATTTGAGGCCTTCTGGAAATACCGGAAGTGCCGAAACGGGCCTGTTTTTCAGCCTCCCAAGGCTGCAGAGGCTTCCCTCAAGCCTCCGGGAGGGCGAAAACGGCCTCAAACGGGCCGAAAATCAATTGGGAGGCGTGCGCATGTGCAGTGCAGGTAAGTTTGGCTGGGTCTTGCGTGCCACCTGTAGCACGCATGCCATAGGTTCGCCATCACGGAACTAGTCAAACTGTGGCTGAGTGAATCTAACTCCGCCATTGACTTTGCTGGTCATAAATATGTCGTAAATATAAGTCAGTTGCCAAATGTCTGGGTTTTAATCACGTGACCGTGGAGATGTGGTCGTAAGTGTGAAAAATGGTCATAAGTCGCTTTTTCCCAGTGCCATTGTAACTCTAAACAAGTCACTAAACGAACTGTCGTAAGTCGAGGACTACCTGTATACGGCCGCTGAATGAGGAGTGGGTTTTTCTTACTTTTATCTCCTCCCTTGGAGAGCATTTTAGGTCATCGGCTACGTGCTGTTTTAGATTATATCCAGGGCCGCTACCCCACCCCTTCAAACAAGCAGAGCTCTTACAAACAACCAGGCGTGTCTGCCAGACACCAGCTAAATATAATTGAAATTTCATTTAAATGACATTTGAATTAAATTGCAGCTAATCCGATCTGCGTGTCATCCTCTACCTGCTCTGACTTCCTTCTGCAACGATCTGCAGATCACACCTGGTCTTTTCAAGACGCCGTGAGGAGGCAAACAAATTTAATTAAAAGAGGGGTTTATGAGCTCCACCCAGCTCGTTTCTTTATTCTTGTCTTAATATTTTTTTAAAAAATTAAAATGCAATTTGAGGCTACTGGCCAGCCTGGGAATGAATGACTGTGGCTCCTTTAAGACCTGTGGACTTCCACTCCCAGAATTCCTGAGTCAGCCATGCTGGTTCAGGAATTCTGGGAGTGGAAGTCCACATCATACTGGCTCAGAAATTCTGGGAGTTAATGTTCATCAGGTGTAAAAGGGCCATAGTTGCCCATAACTGGTGTAGCCCAGTAAACTTCTGCCAGATCTTCTAACACCGGTTGTTAAACCACGAAGCTGACTGCATTTTTTTCTTTTCTTTTTATTTTTGAGAAATTACCGTGAGGTTGAATTGTGTGAAAATACTGTACAATTACAATTCCCATATCCCTTTCTTAGGAGAACCAGAATCACCCAAAGACTTTTTCCCCTTTTCAGTGGGGACTTTGGGAAATTTCTCTTGGCCACTGTCTGCATCAGTGTTTTTTCAAAATGGCGACTTTAAGATGGGTGGACTTCAACTCCCAGAATTCCCTAGCCAGGAGGCTTTAAAATGGGTGAACCTCAACTCCCAGAATTCCCAAGCCAGCAGGCTTTAAGATGATGGTCTTCAAACTCCCAGAATTCCCCAGTGAGTGTGCTTTAAGATGGTAGACTTCACCTCCCAGAGTCCCCCAGACGGTATGCTTTAAAATGGGTGGACTTCAATTCCCAGAATGCCCTGGCCAAAATGGCTGGCTGGATAATTCTAGGAGTTAGTCCATCCATCTTTAAATCACCAGTTTGAGAATGGCTACATAATTCCCATCTTTACTTTGGGCATTGTTTTTGCTCTTTTTTTTTTTTTAACCTCAAATTGTTTTCATTTTGTTAAAGCTGGCACGGTCCCCACAGCACACAGACTTGCGTGCATTCGCACAATCCAACCTCCACGAATCGGTGTTGAGAGTTCAAAAGTGTTTGTGTGAAGCCAGAAACCCGATGAATTCCCTGGGATGCGTCTTTGAACCGATGTACTAAGGCGGAAACGTTGCCCATCGTTCAGGAAGGCCCACTGAAAGGGAGCGTGTGTCACCTTCGCACCACGCAAAAGACACAACCGATGCGCCTTTTGTCATTTTGCAGCCTGTCCCGACAAACACTGTTAACGATGTCCCTTGCAAAATGCTGCAGTGGTGTCATTGGCTTTGGAGTTTGGGTTGTCACTGCCACATAAATGCACTAGCACATTTTTGTCGCCTTGTTCCAAGCAGCTGATTGAAGTACGCTTCCCCGGGTTAACCTTGTGTCTAAATCTTCCATTTCAGGCTGAAATTGTCAAGCGGTTGAATGGCATTTGTGCCCAGGTTTTGCCATATCTGTCGCAAGAGGTAAATTCCCCTTTCTTTGCTCTGGAACTTTTCTTTTTATTCGTTCGACTTTTATTTATTTATATCCCACTTTTTATTGTTTTTACAAATAACTCAAGGCAGCGAAAATATCCGACATCCCTTCCTCCTCCTGTTTTCCCCGCAATAAGAACTATGACCCGCTCCAGATTACCCTGGCTTTCATGTCTAAAGTGGGACTAGAACTCACAGTCTCCTAATTATCAGCTCCAAGCCACCCAGCAGGCTCTCATGCCTAGAACTCACCGTCTCCTGGTGATCGGCCCAGAGTCACCAAGTTGGCTTTCATGCCTAAGGCAGGACTAGAATTCACTGTCTCCTACAGAATGGCCCAAAGTCACCCAGCAGTTTTAATGCTAAGGCAGAACTAGAACTCACAGTCTCCCAGTGATTGGCCTAAAATCACCCAGCAACTTTCATGCCTAAGGCAGGACTAGAATTCACTGTCTCCTACAGAATAGCCCAAAGTCACCCAGCAGTTTTAATGCTAAGGCAGAACTAGAACTCACAGTCTCCCAGTGATTGGCCTAAAATCACCCAGCAACTTTCATGCCTAAGGTAGGATTAGAATTCACCTCCTGGTGATTGGCCTAAAGTCACCAAGTAGCTTTCATGCCTAAGGTGGGACTAGAACTCACTATCTCCTTGCTGGATGGTACAAAATAGCCCAGCCGGCTTTCATGCCTAAGGTGGGACTAGAACTCACTATTTCCATGATAGTGATTCATGACACTGCCATAAGCAGCGACTCCACTGGTGTGACCATTTCTAGCGAATTTTCGCACTCAAGAGAGAGCTGCCTCTGATAATTTATGATACCCTAGACAGTCCAAAATCACCCAGCTGGCTTTCATGCCTAGGGCGAAACTAGAACTCATACTCTCCTGGTGATTGGCTCAGCATCACCCAGCCAGCTTTCATGCTTGGCTTTGAAAATTTGGCTTGGAAAAGTCGGGTATCTCAGCTTGCCTTAATTCGGGGCTTTCACTATCTGAATCTTCACCCCTTCAAATCTCCCCCTTCCCTGCTCCAGGTAAGGCATGTAGGGATGCCTTGGGAAGTTCTCGGGTTATAACGGCAGGCATTTGGGGAGGGGCCCCTCTTGAGTTACGGCGTTTCCTGGTGGAGGTAAACAAGGGAGAATTAGCAGAATCATAACGATACAAAGCAAAGATAGCAGCCCCAAAGCATCTGGCACGCATGAACATCATCGGCATTGACGAAACCAGTCACAATTGCAAAAAGGCAGCTTTGCTTGGAACAGCTGACATCGTGCGACGGTACCTTCAACCCCATCCAACATTCCCCATCTGCCTATCCCAGGTCTTTGGGAAGGACTCCAGAGGTGGGCCAAAAGTGCCAAATCCAGTCCGAACATCTGGATAACATGTTAAGAATGGAAAACGCCATTTTCCGGCACAAATTGGCTCATCAAACCACACTGTCTTTTTTTCCCCCTTCTGCCTTTGATCCTCCTGCTGATCGGTTCACATCATCTTCTAATGGTTTTCTCTTTCTCTTCCTCCCCCCCTCCCCCCCCCCCTCAGCACCAACAGCAGGTCCTGGGAGCCATCGAGCGTGCCAAACAAGTGACAGCTCCTGAACTGAATTCCATCATCCGGGTCTGTGATGCTCTTTTTGTTAGAACGGATGGGAGGGGTGGGGTCTTGGGGATATATAACCATTAGAAGCGCTCCCTGCTTTCATATATCTTCTTGTTTGACGGGCACGTGGCTTTGTTAATTTAGAGCGGGCGCATGCGTGTGCAGCCAAACATGGCAACTTTTAAGGCTTGTGGACTTCAACTCCCAGAATTCCTCAGCCAACATAACCCCTGACCTCTAGGTCATGATTTCGTAAAGTTGAGGCTGAGGGATTCTGGGAGTTGAAGTCCACGAGTCTTAAAAGGACCAAGGTTGAGACATAGGCTGGGAGGGCACCAGTGACTGGTCTCCTCCCGCCCCACTGAAAACCTTCCAGCTGTGTGATGGGAGGGGGAGGAAATTTCCAGGATCTCTGGTTTTCCTGTAAATCTAGGTTTGGGACAAACCCACATCCTTCCTTCCCCTTGGATAACTAACCCAGTATGTTAAGTTTCTTGCCTGACGGGCCAAGGCATTGTGTGGAGTCTTGGCAAAAAAAGCCTGGGAAAGCAGGATGGGTGTGGGGAGGGAATAACCCAGTTTAAGAACGCATCGTGGATATTCTGATGCTGGCTTAACCTTTCAGAATGAATTGAAAGGGAGTTTGAAGTCCACAAGTCTTAAAGTTGCCAAGTTTGGGGACCCCTGACCTCTAGGGGGAGTTAAGTGAGATGTGGGCGAAGCGAATGTTGCCTGGTTTTGGTGACCTTTCTTGCCACTATCGTTAAGCGAATCCCTGTGGCTGTTAAGTTTATTAACACGGTTGTTAAGTGAATCGGATTTTTCCCATTGACTTCGCTTGTCAGAAAGTCGCAAAAGTGAATCCTGGGATACTGCGACCGTCATCAACACCCCCCCACCAGTTGCCGGGCCTCTGAATTTTGATCACGTGATCGTGGGGAAATACAGTCATTTTTATTTATTTATTTATTTTGTCAAGCGATTATAAGATAACAGGTGTAAGTATAAATATAGTTATGAATACACAAAATGGATACATATAAGAGAAAAAAAACAATAGGATAGGGAACGGTAGGCACATTGGTAAGTCTTTCTCCCCCCAATGCCCTTGTCACTTTGAATGGTCACTAAGTGAATTGTTGTAAGTCGAGGACTAGCGGTAAGTGCTTTTAAGATGTGTGGACTTGAATTCCCAGAATCAAGGGTGCTGCAACGGTCATAAGTATGAAAAATGGTCGTAAAGTCACCTTTTTATGAGCCGCGGTGGTGCAGCAGTTAGAGGGCAGTAGTGCAGGGCCACTTCTGCTGGCTGCCAGCTGACTACAATTTGGCAGATCAAATCTCACCAGGCTCCAGGTTGACTCAACCTTCCGTCCTTCCAAGGTCGGTAAAATGAGGACCCAGATTGTTGGGGGCCATAGGCTGACTCTGTAAACCGCTTAGAGAGGACTGTAAAAGCACTGTGAAGCGGTATATAAGTCTTAAGTGTTTTTTTGTTTTTAATTAGGATTTTTTTATTTTATTTTACAACAAATCCATCTTTCAGTTACAGTGTGTCGACTGGGTAGATATATCTTGTGCAAATATTTATATTTAATATAAATTTCTTACTGTGGTTCCATTCATGTTAAAAATTGCTCAACCTTATATACCTTATCATTATAACAATATTCATTTAACTTCTTACTTTATTTTCCAACCATTTATAAAATAAATCCCATATCATATAATATTTCACTTCTTGTTCTTTAATTGCTAATGTTATAAGTCTTAAGGGTTAACTGGAAAAGGGGGGGAGGAAGGAAGGAAGGAAGAAGAAAAAAGAAGAACTGTAGTGACACAGTGGTGAGAATGCAGTATTGCAGAGTGACTCTGCCCACTTAGTTCAATCCTGATCGGCTCAGGGTTGACTCAGCCTTCCGTCCTTCCGAAGTGGGTAAAATGAGGACCTAGATTGTTGGGAGCCATAGGCTGACTTCTGTAAACCAGGGGTCCCCAACCGCCGGTCCGCGGACCGGTACCGGGCCGCGGAACAAGCCTTACCGGGCCGCTGGTTGCTGGGCGCCGCCATCTTTTTTGGTAAAAAAGCAATTTTTCGTCAAAAGATGGCGGCGCCAGTGCTTGGTGAGCTTTTCCGGTAGAAAGCCATTTCTACCCGAAAAGCTCACCAGAAGCGCTAAGCGCCGCCATTTTTTGACGAAAATCACTTCCGTGACGTCACCGGAAGTGATTTTTCGTCAAAAAAGATGGCGGCGCCAGCTGACGCCGGAACCGGGCCGCGGCGCCCAGCTGACGCCGGAACCGGGCCGCGGCGTCGAAAAGGTTGGGGATCCCTGCTGTAAACCATGTAGGACTGTAAAGCACTGCGAAGCGGTATATAAATATAAGTGCTTTGGGGAAGGAAGGAAGGAGAGGAGGGAGGAAGGAAGGAAGGAAGGAAGGAAGGAAGGAAGAGAGGAGAGGGAGAGGAAGGAAGGAAGGAAGGAAGGAAGGAAGGAAGGAAGGAAGGAAGGAAGGAAGGACAGACCTACCGTGATGGCACATTGGTGAGAATGCAGTATTGCAGAGTGACTCTGCCCACTAAGTTCGATCCTGACCTGCTCAGGTTTGACTTCCGTCCTTCCAAGGCCGGTAAAATGAGGACCCAGATTGTTGGGAACCGTAGGCTGACTCTGGGGCTGTAAAGCCCTGCGATATAAGCCTCAGCGCTATTGCTATTTTCAGTGCCATTGTAACAGTCACTAAAGGAACTGTCGTAAGTCGAAGACCACTTGTAGCAATTGCGATCGGAAGAAGGCGAAGGTGGGGGATGAAAGTGTCTCATTCTTTTATTTGTCGTCTCCTTTTTCTCTCCCGGGTCTCCGCTACAGCAGCAACTCCAAGCCCACCAGCTCTCTCAGCTGCAGGCGCTGGCCTTGCCCCTCACCCCGCTCTCTGTGGGGCTGCAGGCCCCCTCCCTGCCCGCCGTGAGCGCCAGCACCGGCCTGCTCTCCCTCTCGGCGCTGGGCTCCCAGGCCCACCTCTGCAAGGAAGACAAGAACGGGCACGACGGAGACGCCCACCAAGAAGACGACGGGGAAAAATCTGACTAGGTGGATCTCGTCCGGTCCGGGGGGGGTGCGGGTGGGCAGCGTGGGGCGATCCTGGGGGGGGGGTGCAGAAGATACCGCGTTCAATCCAATTCTGGGGGTGGCGGGCAAACTACGGTTCTTCAAAAGGGTGGGGTGAGACAAAATTGCAGCAATAACATTTTAGCCCCCCCCTCCTTTTCCTGCCCCTCCTCCATTCCAGCCCCATAAACAGGCATGAATTGGGGGCCTTTGCGTCCTTTTTTTGAGGGGGTGGACCTCCCCTCCCCTTTCTTATCTCCCCTCCTCCCTTTAAATTCATCCCGAAAGGTTAAGCCAGCATCAAGAATATCCACGATGCGTTCTTAAACTGGGTTATTCCCTCCCCACACCCATGCTGCTTCCCCAGGCCTTTTTTTTGCGAGGATTCCACGCAATGGCTTGTCTCGTCAGGCCAGAAAGTTAACAAACTGGGTTAGTTATCCAAGGGGAAGGAAGGATGTGGGTTTGTTGCCCGATCCTAGATTTACAGAGAAACCAGAGATTCTGGAAATTTCCTCCCCCCTCCCATCACACAGCTGGAACTTTTCAGCCACAGGTGGGGGCGGGGGGGGGAACACCAGTCACTGGTGCCCTCCTAGCCTGTATGTCTCAACCTTGGCCCCTTTAAGACTTGTGGACTTCAACTCCCAGAATCCCTCAGCCTCACTTTAATAAATCATGACCTAGGTCAGGGGTCCCAAACCTGGCCCCTTTAAGATGGGTGGACTTCAACTCCCAGAATCCCTCAGCCTCATGACCTAGGTCAGGGGTCCCTCAGACTTGGCAACTTTTAAGACTTGTGGACTTCAACTCCCAGAAATCCTCAGCCAGTTGCCAAGTTTGGAGACCTCTGACCTAGGTGGATAGTGTGGAGGGCGTTAAGATTGTTTAGTACAGGTTGTCCTTGACTGATGACCCAATTTCCCTTTGCTAACAAGGTGTTCTGAAGTGACTCGCGCCTGATTGGATGAGCTTTTTTTGCCTCATGGCTGCTGAGCCAATCACTGCTGGCAAGGGAATGCTGGGAGTTGAAGTCCACGGTTCTTAAAATGGCCACCGTTGAAAAACCGAGCTTCCCAGCCAAGAAAACCATCATTCCCTGTCTGATTTGAGATCCCTGGTTTGTGCCCTCTCCCAGTGGGCAAGGCCAGACTCCATTGGGAGAGGGCAACTCCGATAGGGTGATAACAGAATAGGTCGGCAAAGTTTCTGAAACCCACCAGCCCTCTTAAAAATGCCCCCATATGGAGAGAAATGGCTGACATGCAAAGAATGAAGGTCCCCACATGTTGCATCCAGCCCCCATCTCCCACCCACCCCTTTGCGTCCCACTATCCTTACCATTTGGATGCAGGTAGTCCTCGACTTGTGGCCGTTCAATTAGTGACCATTGGAAGTTACCAACGGCATCGAAAAAAGTGACTTATGACCATTTTTCACACTTACGGTGTTTGCAACATTTCCCCCCCATGGTCACATGATCAAAATTCAGGCGTTTGGCAATTGGTTCAGACTTACGACCGTCAGTGTGTCCCAAGGTCTTTGAGATCCCCTTTTAAGGCAAGCCAGTGGGGAAGCCAGATTCACTTAACAACCAGGTTACTAACTTATCCGCTGCGGTGATTCACTTAACAACTGCGGCTAGAAAGATCGTAACGCGGGGCAAACCTCGCGGAACAAATGTCTCGCTTAACAACAGAAGTGTCGGACTCCGTTTTGGCCGTAAGCCGAGGACTACCTGTATTCTAACGGAGTCATAGAGGTCTCGGCTTGCCCTCCCAACAGCACAAATTCCCCCTTGTGGGTTAAACCCCCCTGACCCTCCCCACCTTCCAGAAATAATCCTAGATCCAGCAAACTCGCCCTTGCTTGCAAGTCCTCACCAGCTGTGTTCATTACAACACATTACAGCTAGTCCTAGACTTAACAACCATTCATCTAGTGACCATTCAAAGTGGCAACGGCCTCCCACTCATACGGCTATTCCCGTGATCAGAATCCGGGCACTGAGGCAACTGGCGTGTATTTATGACACTTGCAACGTCCCCGGGATCCCCATTTGCGACCTTCCCAGCTGGCTTCCGAGAAGCGAAACTGGCGAGGAAAGCTGGATTTCCCTTTAATACAACCCCACGGATTCACTTAACCCCGCAGCGATTTGCTTAACGGCCACAGGCAAACGGGTAATAACATCAGGGGGCGACTCCCTTAACCGCTGTCTTGCTTAAGCTGTGGAAATTCTGGGTCTCTCCGTTGCAGCCCTAATTCAAGGACGCTCAAAACAACAGGATGGGGAGAAACCTCTTAAAAAGACTGTCCCGCACGGCAGGGTTGTCTTGTTTGATTTTGGGTGGTCAACGTAAGCAGCCACCGGTCCCCACCGATGATTTCCTTGAAAAGCAAGCCAAGTTTGACTCCTGGGGGTGGGGCGGGGGGTTTGCAAAGGTTCTGGCTGGGGCCGACCCTGTCAGACTATCTCCGCAAGGCATTGGCTAATTTGCAAACCGCCAGATCCCACTGGACGCCACGTGTCGGTAGCTTAATTTGCTTTCTCCCTCCTTGGCGGCACTTAGCTCACATCTGCCGATGGGGGCTTCTTCTCTGCGAAATCCATCTCGCCACTGATCCCCCCTCACCCCGAACCCTCGCAAGCAGTATCTTCTGGGCTTTGCAAAGGCCCCCACCCCACATCCCTCGACACCCCTCCTTCCTGCCCTGCCCAATCGACTCCTCTCTCGCTGGCCCTCCTCTGCTCCCACCAGCACTGTTTTAGCTAAGCAAGCACCTTTGTCATTATGCATGTCTCTTTGTTTTTAAGGTAGCACAGAAGCAAAAATTTTATATATATATACATATATATATAAATATATATAAATATATAAATATATTAGTTGGGTATCTCTGGCTCTGGGTGAACCTCTTCAATGGCGTGTTGTTGTTTTTTTTAACCTGCCTTGCTGTTTCCCTGGTCTCCTTTTTTTCGGGTTTAAAAAAAAAACAAAAAACTGGGATTTGGGAACCTCTCGAAAGATGGCTCGACTCCCTTTTTCTCAGCTGGATTATTCAGCCGGATGGTTTGAAATTCAGGGGGTTGAGGATGTGGGGGTGGAAAAGGATGCGAAGGGGTGGATATGTCCCTTCCCATTTCTTTAAAAAAAAAAAAAAAACCAGAACCACCCCAAGGATCCTGCAGTTCTTTCTATCTTTCCGTAATGCTACTTCCCGCCTTTTTATTTTTTTTCTTCCTCCGATTTCCCCAAATAAAATTTTACGACAAAGATAATTTTTCGTGTTTGTATATATTCCTTTTAGAGACAGAGAAGAGAGAGAGAGAAAAATCTTGTTGGCTCCGTGTGTTTATTAATCACTTGACCCTATATTAAGAGGAACTGAGACAAAATTCTGTATTGAAAATGTAATAGCTGTGCCTTTTCAAATAAAGAAATCAGATTGTTGGTTAAAACTGCGACCGCTTCGTTATTGCCTTTGTAGATTTCCTTAAATTTCGTTCGGTTTTGTTTCTTTTGGCCAGCACGCAAACCCTTTGCGGCTGAAAATGAGGGTTGAAATATATCGGTTAAAAATCTCCAGTGGAAAAGGTTGAATATGCTACTGTCAGTGTTCCAGAAAAACTCTACCCCAACAGATAACTCCAAATCAGACACATTCTCAGAGTTGCCTTTTATTAGTATAGAAAACTGGGAAATCCCGAATCTGAAAGTTCCAGGTTTCCCTCCAATAAATAAAATATTATAAAACCAACCCCTGCACCCGTCCATCACATGCCCCAATCACCATTCGTCCCAACTTGAGATGTCCCCTCTACTACTACTCAGTCAGGTGCAGGAACAACATGACCTTGACTTTATAAAAAAGAATGCTATTATGTCTACCATATGCGCTCCATGCAATTCCTCCCTCCCTTCTTCCCAGGCTCAAGAATGGCAGTTATGGAAGCTTCTGGTGCTAATATGGCTTCCGAAGATGACAGATACGGTGTTTGGAATTCTCTGTTAATACCATTAGAAGGCACTGTGGCTTTATCAAGTGTTATGTTTGAGTGCCTCTGTTGACAGGGGGTGGTACTGCAGTTATATCAGTGGTCAGGTGACATAAAAGAGCCAATGGGGATTGATCTTTGCTTTATAGACCCAGGTGTCAACTCGTAAAGCATTCCTGGCTTGTTCTCGAGTTGCCATAAGAAGGAGGGGGGAGAACTGATGGAGCAGCTCGGTCGGTCGCTAAGACCAGAAACACATACCATGCATACCTTTCTCCAGATGGTATTGATTGAGAAAGTGCTCTGTTGGATAATGTGATTTATGACAGACCCTGGAAGTGTTCTGACCCAACCTGGTTCCAAGAGAGCAAACACGAGACAAAGGCAGCAGCCCCCACCTTTTAAGGTTTCATCCACGAATACTGTTTCTTCACAGATAAAAGGCTGCTTCCAACTAATTTAGCTCCGACAAGAAAGAGCCTTGCCAAGTTGTTTTTCAAGGCTGCCAAAAACCCACAGATAAGAAATAGTTTACAAGAGTTTTGAAATACTAACTATAATGTCCATGAGGCTGAGTTTTAGAGCGTCTTTGCCTTCTGCAAAGAACGCTTCTTCAAACCTGGCTTTTATCCTCTTGAGGGAGGGACCATTACCTTGCAGCCTTATTCCCAAGTCGCCCATGCTGCTGTAACTGCTCGCTCCTACGAGCAATCCTGCGCACACGCGCACTTGGCACAGGCTCCTCGGGAACCTCCTCATCGCTGCTGCCAGCCCCCACAATCTCTGAAGGCAGCAGTTCACTCCCTAATGGTCCTGGCTCCTCATCTGAGTCCTCGCTCTCCTCCATCGTCTGCACCTGCTGCCGGCTAACCACAATAGGAAGGGGGAAACAGGGTCATAGGTGGGCAATAAATTACATAGGGCAGAGCTGACTGCACTTCAGAAAGTGCCAACGTGTTGCTCCTAATAATTGGATTTCTTTTGAAACTTAGCTTGAGGCTCATGAATTAATTAGGGCATCTGTGGGAACCCTGATACCAGGTTTGTTTCCCATATCAAACTTTTTGCTTGGGATAACAATGTGTATCTACATAATAAGAAGCATGCAGTGGGGTACCCTGAGATTCTGTCTTAGGCCCAGTACTCTTGAATGACTTCACAGACGATTTAGATGAGGGGATAGAAGGAGAACTTATCAAATTTGCAGATTTTGATGAGTTCTCATCAAAATCTGGGATGACCAACACCCCAGAAGATAGGCTCAAGATCCAAAAAGATCTCGGCAGACTTGAACACTGGACTTTTATCCAACAAATGGAATTTAATGGTTAGAAAAACAGACTTAAGGCCCTGGGAAGGCATTTGTAACTTGTGGAGTACCTGTATTCCTGTTTTAAAGATTACACTGCAGTTTTCATCTGCTGTCAACTCAAAGAGAATCTTGTTTCCAGCAAGCCTGCATACGAGAGGGTCAAGAGGGACTTTGGGAATAATAATCAATTCAAGAGCTGTTAGTTGCCAACTCCATAAGACGGAGACTAAAGGCGAAATCTCATTATTCATTCGTTGTGTCCCAGGGTTGCAGTTGTTTTTAATATTTTCTGCTCCCCCCGCAGCCCAATTTTGTCAGGAATATTCAAATGCTTGCCGGAGTAGACCAACAAAGCAGCCATGAAATCAGTGAATGAATTAGTGATACTGCTTAAGCGGCAAACCTAGAAATCGGGGGATGGCGAGTTTGAATTTCACTCTAGGCATGAAATCTGGCTGGATGACTTTGATCCAATCGCCAGGAGATGGTAAGTTCTAGTCCCACCTTAGGCATGAAAACCAATTAATGACGTTGGCACAATTGCTAGGAGACTGGGAGTTCTAGTCCTATCTTAGATATGGAAGCTGGTCGGGATGTCTTTGAACCAATCACCAGGAGTCTGGGAATTCTAGTCCCATCATAGGCATGAAAACCAGTTGGGTGACATTGGGCCAATCGCTAGGAGATTGGCAGTTCTAGTCCTATTTTAGGTATGGAAGCTGGTCGGATGTCTTTGGGCCAATTACCAGGAGATTGGAAGTTCTAGTCCCACCATAGGCATGAAAATCAGGTGACTTTGGACCAATGGCCAGGACACAGTGACTTCTAGTCCCACCATAGGCATGAAAAAGTCGGGTGACTTTGGGCCAATTGCCACAGGGCTGGGTGTTCTAGTCCCACTTTACGCATGAAAGCTGGCCGGATGTCTTTGGGCCGATCACCAGGTGACTGGGAATTCTAGTCCCACCGTAAGCACGAAAACCAGATGGGATTTTGGGCCAAACTCCAGGAGACTGGGAGTTCTAATCCTGCCTTAGCCGTGAAAGCTGCCTGGGTGATTTTGGGCCAGTCCCTCTCTCTCCTACCACAATCCACCTCGCAAGATTGTTGTTGTGGGGAAAGTAGGAGGAGGAGGAAGGAATATTATAGCACATTTACCTCCTCGAGCAACTTCTAAATCGGATAAAAATCTAACAAAAGTGAATAGGGGCAAAAAAAACAAAAAAAACCTTCAACGATCCAGTCGCTTGTCTGCAAGAGTGACCCCAATTCTGAGGTAAACTGTAGCCAAGCGTAGGCCTCTCTGGGCCTAGGAAGGCAAGTCAGTCAGGCCAAAGGCTCAGCTATCCCTCTGGGGCCAAGGATGCAGGTCTGGAAACAATCCAGCAGCCTGCAAAAATCTCTTCCCTTCTTCTCTTCCTGCTGGATTTTTGATGGCTTGGGGGCATTTCTGGAAGTAAGACGATGTGTGGGTGGGGGGGGGACACGTTTGGGCTTGAAATAAACACGTCGGCTTGGTTTCCTTCCTCTCTCCAAACGTGGCTAATGCAAATGCTGGCTGGGAAAAAAAGGGGGGGAGGGGGAGGCAGCAAGGCAGGGATCATCAATAATTGAAAGCCCACTCAAGAGGCCTTCGCAGCAGCAGCAGCAGCAGCAACGCCCGAGGAGGGGGAGCACGGCAAGATAAATTGCCAATTGCCTTTGCCAGCTCGGGAGCAGGACTCCTGACGGGCACGGAGCCAGCCTCTACGCAGCAAGAGCAGAGCTTGCCGACAGTTTTTTTGCAAATCTATCCTCGGCGCAAGCAGGCAGGCTGGCGGCATCGCTGAAGGCCAAGCCACTGCCAAAGGAAGCTGCAGGCCGCCAGCAGGCCGGCAAGATTCACGGCCCGGCCTTTTTTTATGGCTGGCGTCGTGGTTGGCAGGTTGAAGGATCAGATCTGGGTTGAGTCTTCCGGCCCACCAGGAAGGATTTACTTGGTCCCCTGTCTTCGTGGAAAGGAGCCTCTGCTAGGAGAGTCAAATCCAAGGGTTGGAAAAGACAGGAGAACAGAAAAATATAATAGAGATAGAAACAGAATATATGGAATAAGGTGAGAAGAGAAGAGAATAGAACAGAATAGAACAGAGTAGAATATAGAACAGAAATAGAATAGGATATAGAATGGAATATAGACTGCAATGCAATGGAATAGAATAAAATAGAATAGAATACAGAATAGAATAGAGTAGAATAGTATAGTATAGAATAGAATAGAAATAGAGTAGAATTGAACATAGAATGGAATGGAATGGAATGGAATGGAATGGAATAGAATAGAATAGAATAGAATAGAATAGAATAGAATACAGAGTAGAGTAGAGTAGAGTAGAGTAGAGTAGAGTAGAGTAGAATAGAATAGAATAGAATAGAATAGAATAGAATAGAATAGAATAGAATACAGAGTAGAGTAGAGTAGAGTAGAGTAGAATAGAATAGAATAGAATAGAATAGAATAGAATAGAATAGAATAGAATAGAATAGAATAGAATAGAATAGAGAGTAGAGTAGAGTAGAGTAGAGTAGAATAGAATAGAATAGAATAGAATAGAATAGAATAGAGAGTAGAGTAGAGTAGAGTAGAGTAGAGTAGAGTAGAGTAGAGTAGAGTAGAGTAGGAATAGGAATAGAAATAGAAATAGAAATAGAATATAGAATATAGAATATAGAATAGAATACAGAATAGTATAGAATAAACTACAGAATAGAATAGAATAGATTAGAATAGAATATAGAATAGAATAGATTAGAATAAAATAGAATAGAATATAGAATAGAATAGAGTAGAATAGAATAGAATATAGAATAGAGTAGAACAGAACACAATACAATACAATACAATACAATACAATACAATACAATACAATACAATACAATACAATAACAGAGTTGGAAGGGACCTTGGAGGTCTTATAGTCCAACCCCCTGCTTGAGCAAAAGGCTCTACACCATTTCAGACAAATCTCTTCTTGAAAACCTCCAGGAATAGAGGCTTTTCCCACAACTTCTGAAAGCCAGCTGTGCCGTTCCACTGGTTGGTTGTTCTCTCTGACAGGAAATTTCTTCTTATTTCTAGGTTGGAGTCTCTTTGATAAATTTCCACCTGTTACTGGTAGTCCTCCACTTACAACAATTCATTTACTGACCAATTATGGCACCCACAGCTGTTTTTCACACTTACAACCATGGCAGGATCCCCATGGTCACGTGATCAAAATTCAGAGGCTTTGCCAACTGACTCATATTTCTGACAGTTGCAATGTCCGGGGTCATGTGGCCACCTTTTATGACCCTCTGACAAAGCAAAGGAACAGGGGAAGCCAGATTCACTTCACATCCGTTTGACTAACTTAACAACCGCAGTGATTCATTTGACAAGAGTAGCAAGAAAAGGTTGTAAAATGGGGCAAAAGTAACTTAACTGTCTTGCTTAGCAATGGAATGTTTGGTTGTAAGTCAAGAACTACCGTCTTCTCCCGAAAATAAGACCTTGACTTATATATTTTTGGCCACCAAAAAAAGGGCACTAGGTCTTATTTTCGGGGGACGTCATCCACTGACTAACCTCACTTGCATGCGTCGCCCCCGGCCTCTTTTTCACTGTCAGAGGCCTTCAGGAATTTCTTCTGCAGCCGGCAAGCCTTTCCTAAAGGCCTCTGCAGCTGATAACAGAGTTCAGGATCGATCCAGAGCTTTCTTATCAGCTACAGAGGCCTTCAGGAAAGCCTTGCCAACCTTGCTGGCTGCAGAAGAGATGGGCTGGTGAGGCAGGTGTCAAGGTGTGCCAGGCCTGGCTACAACTGTCCAAAGTTTAGTAGGGCAGCTCCACCCTCCCATCCCCACCCTAGCTTAATTTTTTACCTGTCCACTCTGGAGTGGGCGGGATCTTAATTAGGGCTTATTTTGTGGGTAAGGCTTATATTAGGCGCACATGTCAAAATCAAGCTAGGACTTACTTTCAGGGTAGGTGGTATTTTCAGGGAAACAGGGTACCTGTATTTCTTGTCCTGGCTTCAGGTGCTTTGGAGCAGGGGTCCCCAACCACCGGGCCCTGGACCGGTACCGGTCCGTGGATCATTTTGTACCGGGCCGCAAAGAATGAAAGTAGGGCCTACTTTGCTTGGGCACCACCATCTTGTTTTGACGGCGCTTGAGAAAGTGCTTCCGGGTGAGCTTGTCAGTCGTCGGTTGGAAGCGGCGTTTGGGTGCTGAAGGAATCCTCGCGCCTTAGTTTTGTCGAAGGGGGGCGGCTTGAACGAAGAGCCGTCCCGATGGCGGTGGAGTCTCGCGTTACTCAGGAGGAGATTAAGAAAGAGCCCATCGACCGCGAGAAGGTACAAAGGAGGAGTTGAAGGTGGCGGGGAGAAGCGGGGGACGGCTGGCTGGCCGGTCGCTCGGATCACCTTGCCTTGGTCGTGCGTGCTGATGCCGGTACCGGTCCGTGGATCATTTTGTACCGGGCCGCAAAGAATGAATAATCGTGAAACTGGTCCCTGGTACAAAAAAGGTTGGGGACCACTGCTTTGGAGAATAAGTTGACCCTCTCATTTCTACGTGGCAGCTCCTCAAATATCAGAAATTGCTATAATGTCCTCACTAGTCCTTTTTTTCATTAAACTAGACATGCACAATTCCTGCAACCATTCGCTGTATGCTTTACAGCTTCAAATTCATGTAGTCTTAGTAGACGATCGCTTAAACATGATCCAGCTGTGTGTGGCAGCAGCCAAAAAAGGCGAATACAATCCTTGGTTGTATAAACAGAGGCACAGAATCAAAATCACGTGAAGTATTATTAGTACTGCTTCAAAAATCCTTAGTAAGACTACCGATGAGCTTCACATTTCATCTCTATATCTCTATCAGGATGAAAGTCCAGAGGTGAGTATTCAGCAGGTTTTGACCGGTTCTGGAGAACCGGTAGTGGAACTTTTGAGCAGTTCGGAGAACCGGCAAATCCCACCTCTGACTGGCCTCGCCCCCATCTCTTCTCTGCCTCCTGACTCCCAGCTGATCAGCTGGGTCTCCTTTGGTTGCCCTGCACAGGAGAATGGAGCTGGAAAGCAGGTTAGTGGGGTGGGGATTTTGCAGTAACCTTCTCCTGCCATGCCCACCAAGCCATGCCCACAGAACAGGTAGTAAAATTTTTTGAATCCCACCACTGTGAAAGTCCATATATAAACGAAGTCTATTATCAGAGAATTAAGCAGGGTATGAAAGTGAATGAAGTCACAAATCCCTCTGCTTCTTAAAACTGCTCCCATCAGTGAGGGGGAGCCTCCCTACTGCTCCCCAATTTAAGCTCAGGCTTGGATGAGGTTGTTGGCTGCCAACTAGGCGCCCAGGGGCCCATGTTCCAGCCAGCAAAAAAATTACCAGAAGATATTCTCTGGGAAGTCAGGGAAAGAATTGCAATCCACATGGGAAACTGAGTTGAGAGGGCAGGCTTGATACCCTCACACTTCAGCAGCCCCAGAAGGAAGCTGGAGATGGTTAATGGTGTGGAAATCTGGCAGCTGCTGGGCGCTAAAAACATCTAAGAAATTACAAAGTCCTGAGCAGGAAATTACCAAAGGATTCTCTCAAGGGGAGGAGAAGAAGTATTGTTGATATTATTATTATTATAAACTTTTATTCATTAAACATACTGAATGTTTAAAAATGTATCACAAATACATACAAAAGGCGCTAATGGTTGATACAGGTTGCGCCAGCATTATTATTATTATTATTATTATTATTATTCACAAAAAATGACAGTGTACACAGCAAACGAGATGACTATTGTTAGGAATATGAGTCACCTAATAAACCAGGATAAACATTTTAATACTGTCTCTTTAAGGGAATGCAAGAGCATGCAATTGGGTGTGGTTTCTCAAACGGCCATAAGATGGAGCCAGAAACCTGGGTTGTTTTAGTCTGAGTCTCAGAAGAGAGCATGAGTGGATCTCTGTTTCCTTCTGTTGGAAATATTGCCATGCCTCCATTTTTCCTAATTGACTGATATTACTGGATTTAATGTAAGTCTGTTACTGAACTGTTTTTTGACACTGGACTTTGATATTTGGATTATCCCTGGATTGAAAACTGCCTGGTTTTACCTGTGAATGACTTTGGACTGCTTATTTTGGACTTTGCTTAAACCTTTCTGGAAGTAAAAACCTACATTTACTGTACAGTGTATCTGTGTACTGTGTGTGTATTATTCAAACACTTCTCTCAAATACGTCTCCCTGTAGGCATTCATTCTCCTAACGGGGAATTACCTCAACAACTATTCTGGGTTTTGTATCACAAATCACTAGTTCAAACACTTCCCAAGCGTTTAGGACTGCATGATGTATCGGTGGATTATGCGAGCAGATCCCAGTAAGGTGGCCTTCTGCAGCTGACCAATGGTGATTTTTTCAGCGCCAACTGTTTTTAAGTGCTTGCCTAGGTCTTTAGGCTCACCCCATTCCTAAGAGGTCCTTAAAGGGGGCGTGCATAAGCGCACCAGCGTGGTTACCGTCCCTGTCTTACGGTCCCCATTTATCTGCATTTACTTCCTGCGTTCTTGTATATGTTCATACTTATACTTGTTATCTTGTACATGAAATACAAACAAATAGAATAGAGCTGTAAGGGACCTTGGAGGTCTTCTAGTCCAGCCTCCTGCTCAAGCAGGAGACCCTATACCATTCCAGACAAATGGTTATCCAATCTCTTCTTTAAAACCTCCAATGATAAAGGCGTCACACTCCAATTAGTGTACAGGAGAAATTTTGTTTAAAGAGAAAAGATAAATAGATAGCTGGAAACAGAACAGACAAAGAATAATAAGCATAATGATCTGAACTGAGATGAGATAAAATAAAACTAAGAAAGTTAAAAGAGGTGAGAAGCTATATAGAAAATGGAAAATGTAATAAGATATGGAATGGTATATAAAATGAACATGAATTTGAATTTGTGTCTGTATGAAGAGATGTAACCCGGGATCAAGCAGCTTTCAGAAAAGATGTTTTATGTTTTTATGTTTTATGTTTTGTTTGTTTGTGTATTGTCTTTGAAAATTAATAAAATTTGTTTTTTAAAAAAAAAAAAAAACCTCCAATGATGAAGCACCCACAACTTCTGGAGAGAAATCGTCCCACTGGTTAATTCTTCTCACCTGAAATTTTTCCTTAGTTCTAGGTTGCTTTTCTCCTTGATTAGTTTCCACCCATTGTTTTTTTGTCTTTCCTTCTGGTGCTTTGGAGAATAATTTGACACTCCCCTTTTCTTTGTGGCAGCCCCTCAAAATACTGGAATACTGCTATCATGTCCCTGCTAGTCCTTCTTTTCTCTAGACTAGCCGAACCCAAATCCTGCAACCGTTCTTCATATGTTTTAGTCTCCAACCCTTTAATTATCTTTTTTTTTTTTTGCACTTTCTCTAAAGTTTCACTATCTTTTGGGGTAATGTGGTGACCAAAACTGGATGCAGGATCCCAGGTGTGGCCTTACTAAGGTTTTATAAAGCAGTACGAAGCTTTATTTAATTTTACGTTCTTCCAAGTATAGCTGCCTTTCGCAACTGACTGATGGGAATTTTGTCGACGCCCGACGGCATTCAAGTGATGCTCCAGGTGTTTTGGGGTTGTCCCCAAGGCGCTTATCACTATTGGTGAGATTTCTGACACGTAAGCAACTTTTCTTCTAGTAGTCCTGCAGCTGCTGACCTCGATTGTCCACTTTTTTTTCCCATGCTGTTGTAACTTTGAATGGTTATAAGTTGATTTTACTACTATTTTTCAGCAAAAATGCACCCTAGCAAACAATGGGATTGCTTAATGATCAGAGGTTCACTTAATGATACACAAAAAGAAGGGTTATACAAGTGGGTTGCTCATGTAATGACCTGCTTTGCAACTTTGCAACTTACAATCAATGCAACTTACAGCCGTAATGGGCAAGGCTCCATTACAGTCGTAACTTGAGGATTACCTGTATTACAACAGAAAAGTTCCCTTCCTATGACAGTAAATCCAGGAATCTGAGTGCTGACAGCTTGGGAACTGGAGCTGCTGGAAGTGATCTGGGGGAACAGATTTCCAGCAACTAGAGAAACTTTTTAAAAAGGGAGGGGAAAATATAATATTTACAACGTAGGCTTAGCATCAGCGGTGGGATTCAAATTTTTTTTTACTACCAGTTCTGTGAGTGTGACTTGGTGGGCATAGCAGGGGAAGGATATACTGCAAAATCCCCATTCCCTCCCCAACCCACTAACCTGCTTTCCAGATCCGTTCTCCTGTGCAGGGCAATCAAAGGAGACCCAGCCGATCAGCCGGGACTCAGGCAGAGAATAGATTGGGACAGGAAGGGGCAGTCAGAGGTGGGGTTTGCCGGTTCTCCGAACTGCTCAAAATTGCCACTACTGGTTCTCCAGAACTGGTCAGAACCTGCTGAATGCCACCTCTGCTCAGCATGCTTGATGGCCTTAGAAAATTAATTTATCAGATGGACAGGGATAAGCAGATTTGGAGAGGGGGATTAAATCGAAATGTCCAGAGCGATGCAAGTTTGGCTAGGATGCCAGGCACCAGCCTTCTCAGAGATGGAGATAACATTGCAATGTTTTACCAGCAGACTTCTTGGAGTCTTTCAAATGGAGGGGGTTTAAAAATAGAAAAAGATATATGTGCCACAGAATTATTAGGACGAAGCAAAAAATCTCCCCAAGCTTCTATCTTTTTCTGTCCCCTTTTGTTGCAAATTCTTAAATTTTGCCGAGCTGCTAACTTAATCCACGGAAAGAGAGATATGCAGTCGGTACTCCCAGTGCTCTTCCGTGCGTTTATAATAGTCTTAGATAGAATAGAATAGAATAGAATAGAATAGAATAGAATAGAATAGAATAGAATAGAATAGAATAGAATAGAATAGAATAGAATAGAATAGAAAATAGAAAATAGAAAATAGAAAATAGAAAATAGAATAGAATAGAATAGAATATAATAGAATAGAAATAGGAATAGAGTAGAGTAGAGTAGAGTAGAGTAGAGTAGAGTAGAGTAGAGTAGAATAGAATAGAATAGAATAGAATAGAATAGAATAGAATAGAATAGAATAGAATAGAATAGTGGAATGAAGAAATAGAATGCAGTGGAGTGGAGTACAGTAGAATAGAAATAGAAATAATAGAAATAGAAATAGAAATAATAGAAATAGAAACAGAAACAGAAATGAATTGAATGGAATGGAATGGAATAGAATTCTTTATTGGCCAAGTGTGATTGGACACACAAGGAATTTGTCTTGGTGCAAATGCTCTCAATGTACATAAAAAGAAAAGATACATTCATCAAGAATCATAAGGTACAACACTTAATGATAGTCACAGGGTACAATAAGCAATCAAATCATACTAGGAAACAATTAATATAAACTGTAAAGATACAAGCAACGAAGTTACAGTTATAACTTTGGGAGGGGTTTGGGTTTTTAGGTTTTGGGATTTCAATCTTGTCTTTCTCTTCCTACTGTTCACCATTTGTATCACTTGTATACTTTTATAGAATCTCATCTGCCATCATCAGGCTTCTATATAGTGTTTGTCTGTGAGTCAGACTTTCACAGCCGTTTCTGTTTTAAATTTGGTGCTAGCCTATATATATTGCATTTTGCATTTTAATCTTCTTTGAATAAACTAAATTTTTCCAGAAAAAATTAGATAATCAGGGAGAAAGGGGGCTTGGGCAATGTATAGATGATCGAAAGCTGTAACGGATGGATAAGCTGTAATGGAAGGATTCAGATGTTTTGATGACAAAAAAGATGTTGAGACTTTGGAAAAAGTGCAAAGAAGAGCATCTAAGATTTGCTACTGACTTTCTCCTGCAATCCTGCACTTTCCCTGTGTGTTAAACAGCTGACGCGCTGCAATCTGCTGTGCCGCGCGAAGCAGCTGAGTTTGAAAACCAGGAAATAAAGGTCAGAATAGAGCCAGGGCAGGCAAGGGGGCCCAACAGCTGATCATCGGAGAAAACTGGTTCACTCACAGATGATACTCGGAGCTACCAATCTGGCCAAACCGGTAGAATCCAACCTCTGAGTGAACTGCCAATGATCTTTTCTGCTCTCCTCACCACTCTGTGCACCATCTTCCTGCCTGAGGCACTAATGCTTCCAAACCAGACTGTCATGCAATACAACATGATCGTCCCTCTATAGCAGAGGTGTCAAACTCAAGGCCCAGGGGCTGGATCTGGCTCACAGGGTGCTTAGATTTGACCCACGGTGGCGCCCTGGAGACAGCAAAGGACCAACCCGCAGGACCTTTGCCAGAGCTACATTTTCACTGGCAAAGGGTTGCAGGCAGCCATCGCATCCTAAAATGGAGCTTGCGATGAGTGCCCACAGCCCTCCAGAGCTCCGTTTTTGCTGGCAGTGGGTTCAGGAGGCCGTTGCAGCCAGAAATGGAGCTTGGGAGCCCGTTTTCACTGGCAGAGGGTTGCAGGAGAGATGCACATTTACCATTGTACATAAATGGTGAGGAGGTGGAGAGGGTTGGTAGTTTTAAATTTCTGGGCACTTATATCTCGGAGGACCTCTCATGGACTATGAATGCTGACATGCTTGTAAAGAAGGCACAGAAGAGGCTGTACTTCCTGAGAATGCTCAGGAAGATAAATTTATCTCAGCATCTCCTTTTGTCCTACTACCGCAGCACCATTGAGAGTGTCCTGACATACAGCATTCTTGCATGGTACGGGAGCAGCTCTGTAGCGGACAAAAAAGCTCTACAGAGAATCATTAAAAGTGCCCAGAATATCATTGGGCTTCAGCTACCAGCCCTGGACGACATTTTCACATCTCACTGTTTGAGGAAGATGCACAACATTCTCAGAGACTCTTCCCATCCTGCTCACAATCTTTATGAACTGTTGCCTTCTGGCAGAAGATACAGAAACAATTAAAACTTGCACCACACGTTTTCTGAATAGTTTTTATCCCAGAGCTATCATTGCACTTCACAATGAACTTAAGGACCACCATCAGTGAGCTGTTGGACAGTCTTACTTGGTTGGTTGTGGGGATGCTTGTGTGTTTTTTAGGAGGTGGGGGAATTTTGGCAGGTGGGGAGGTGTTTGGGGATTGTCATGTGTGTGCGCATGTTGAGTCTGGTCTCTGGGTGTTATGAGAATTTTGTTGTGTATATATGTACAATGACAATAATAAAGAATTCAATTCAGGAGGCCATCACAGCCGAAAATGGAGCTTGCAAGCGGTGCGCACAGCCCTCCTGAGCTGCGTTTTGTCTGGCAGAGGGTTGCAGGAGGCTATCACAGCCGAAAACGGAGCTTGCGAGCGGTGCGCACAGCCCTCCTGAGCTTCGTTGTGTCTGGCAGAGGGTTGCAGGAGGCTATCACAGCCGAAAACGGAGCTTGTGAGCAGCGCACACAGCCCTCCTGAGCTCCATTGTGTCTGGCAGAGGGTTGCAGGAGGCTATCACAGCTGAAAACGGAGCTTGCGAGCAATGCACACAGCCCTCCCGAGCTCCGTTTTCTCTGGCAGAGGGTTTGCTGGAGGCCATCACAGCCAGAAATAGAGTTTGGGAGCCCGTTTTCGCATGTAGAGCATTCAGGCCTCCACAGGCACCTCCCAACCCGAGTGACATTGAGCTGGCCAAGCCCATTCCTGGCCATTCCCACTCTGACCCCTTGAGGTCAAACACAACGCTGATGCAGCCCTCCATGAAATTGAGTTTGACACCCCTGCTCTATAGAAAGTGGTGAGGACAGGGGGAGGAAGATGTATTTTTCCCGTGCGATGCAGAAAATGAAGGCACTGCTGTGCCCATTTCATCAGCGTCTCGCTGTTGAGCGACCAAGCCAGCCTACTCATTAGCTGCAGAAATTTGATGCCGCTAACCATCTCTACAGTTGATAAACCACAGTTGGTTTGAGTTGGACATCTCAACGCTGGACGGAGCTGTCCTTGTGGGGAAACCACAAACCAAGATTTATCAACCACAGCAGATGCTTCCCACCGCCTGCCGAGCCCAAACCAAGGAAACTGGGTTGTTTATTTAGCCTGATGTGGGTACCCCTGTCAACCCAAGGCATTGTACCTCCAAATTAAGGGGAGTTGCAAATAAAACAAGCCACTATGTGGGGCTTAAAAACAGCAGTGGGTCAGTTTTCCTGGCTGGATTTGTACAACACCTGAAAACTAAACACACTGGTTGTTGTTGCATAAAGACTTTTGAGTTATTTGTAGACATAATCAAGGTGGGATACAAATAAATAAATAAATACAGGTAGTCTTTGACTTATGATGGTTCATTTAGTGGCCGTTTGAAGTTACAATAGTAGTGAAAAAAGTGGCTTATGATCAGTTTTCCACACCCACAACCGCTGCAGCATCCATGTGATCATTCAGACGCTTGACTGGTTCATATTTATGACGATTGCTGTGTCCCAAGGTCATTTGATCCCATTTTGTGACCTGACAAATAAAGTCAATGGGTTCACTTAATGACCGTGTTGCTAACTTAACAATTGCAGTGATCCAGTTAACAAGTGTGGCAAGAAAGGTCGTAAAATGGGCCCAAACTCACTTAATAACTGTCTCACTTAGCCAGGGGTGGGATTCAAATTTTTTAACAACCGGTTCTGTGGGGGTGGCTTAGTTGGTAGGCGTGGCTTGGTGGTCATGTTATTGGCTGGGCGTGGCCAATTCAACATCACTCACATTGAGGCACGCATCTCCTCGCCTGGCTTCTCATGACTGTGGAGATGCTGCAACAGTCGTAAGTGTGAAAAATGGTCATAAGTCACTTTTTTCAGTGCCATTGTAACTTTGAATGGTCACTCCACACAAGCAAAGTACCAGCAAAGGAGAGGGGAAAAACTCCAGAGACGTTCCTGAGACAGGAAGTCTAGTCTTGCCGAGAATGTTAATAAGGGTTAACTGAGAGGCAGTTTCTGTAAACAACACCAGAATGTTTCCTTCCTGTCTTCCTTACAGGATTAGGCCAGTAATTTCTTCTAACTACCAGTTCTCCGAACTGCTTAGAATGTTAACAACCGGTTCTAGCGAATAGGTGGGAACTGGTAGAATCCTACCCCTGCACTTAGCAACAGAAATGTTGGGCTCAATATGTCATAAATTGAGGACTAGCATTAAATAAGCCACGCACTAGCCAGCCTCCATTTAACCCAGATTCTTGTGCAACCTCAACCTCATTCACCTCCCTGTCAAAAGTTCCTTACAACCAGAAGATAGCATGCTTTGATATTCCTAGCGTCTGTGGTAACGAATACAAGGTTCTAGTCCCTATTAAGAGTGAAAACGGAGACAAATCTCTACAGTTAGTCCTCAAATTACCTCCATTCGTTTGTTGACCATTCGAAATTCCAGCTGCACTGAAAAAAAATGGGTGGTCCCCACACTTATGACCATTGTAATAGCCTCTCACACCTGCAAAATCAAAATCCAGGTGCTTGGCAACTGACATGCATTTTAACAGATTAACAGAGTTGGAAGGGACCTTGTAGGTCATCTAGTCCAACCCCACTCCGCACAAGCGGGAGACCTATATATTTGTGTCGGTGGCAACATTCCAGGGTCCCATGATTGCCGTTTGCGACCTCCCCAATCAGCTTCCAGCAAGCAACGTCAATGAGAGAAAGATTTGTTTAATGACCACACGATTCGCTTAACAACCGCAGTCACTCGCTTTAATGGTTGCAAGTCGAGGATTTCCTGTAGTCCTTGGGGACGACGGTGCAGATGAAACATGCGAAGTTGATACCTGGGTGTGGGGAGGGGGAAGGGCTTTCCTTGTCATCTACTCCAGCTTTTAAGTGCACAGCCCTCATCCCTAAGAGGCGAACTGCGCCATTTTCCTCAGCTGCCTGGGGAATTCTGGGAGTTGAAGTCCACACCTCAAGAGACCCAGATCCACAGAGCCAGGGGGTAGGAGGGGGAGGTTTGGGGGAAGCAAGTTTTCTTTCTTTTTTTCCCCCCACACCCTCCCCTCCCACGCAAGCTGCCAGCTTTGGCAACCGCAACTAACAGAATTAATAAAAGATTAGGAGGAAACACGAGCTATGAAATATTTAGCCCATGCAGCTGCTTTGGAGTATGCAGACAACTGGCTTTTAAGGAGAGGGGTGTTTGTGTGTGTGTGTGTGTGTGTGCATCTTTCCAGCCTGCAAGGGAGCAGCAAAGTTTGTTCTCCTTCACACAATTACACCAAGGCAACCCCCTTTTTCAACCAAGCATCTTGTGCGGCCTCCACCTGAGCAAGAGGTCTCCAACCTTGGCAACTTTAAGCCTGGCAGAGTTTAACTCCCAGCAAAGCCGGCTGGAGAATTCTGGGAACTGAAGCCCGCCAGGCTTAAAGTACACATATAGACTGGGTGAAACCAGGCTCAATAGCAGTAACTGTGAGAGGGATCTTGGAGTCTTAGTGGACAACCAGCTAAAGAGGAGCCAGCTGTGTGCAGCAGCAGCCAAAAAAGCTAATGCAATCAATCCTAAGTTGCATTAACATAGGGATACAATCAAGATCAAGGGAGGGACTAATACCACTCTATAAAGCCTTAGTAAGACCACACCTAGAGTACTGCGTCCAGTTTTGTTCACCACATTATAAACAAGTTGTTGAGACTCTAGAAAAAGTACAGAGAAGAGCAACCAGGATGATGAGGGGACTGGAAGCTAAAACATACGATAAACTGGGCCTGGCTAGTCTAGTAAAGAGAAGAACCACGGGAGACAGGATAGCAGTCTTCCAATATTTGAGGGGCTGCCACAGAGAGGAGGAGGGTCAAACTAAATATATAGAATATAGAATATAGAATAGAATAGAATAGAATAGAAATTAGAATAGAATAGAATAGATGGGATAAAGATTAGAATAGAATAGAAAATAGAATAGAACAGAAAATAGAATAGAAAATAGAATAGAATAGAATAGAATAGAAAATAGAATAGAATAGAAAATAGAATAGAATAGAAAATAGAATAGAAAATAGAATAGAATAGAATAGAATAGAATAGATGGGATAAAGATTAGAATAGAATAGAATAGAATAGAATAGAATAGAATAGAATAGAATAGAATAGAATAGAATAGAATAGAATAGATGGGATAAAGATTAGAATAGAATAGAATAGAACAGAACAGAATAGAATAGAAGGGATAAAAATTAGAATAGAATAGAATAGATGGGATAAAGATTAGAATAGAATAGAAAATAGAATAGAATAGAAAATAGAATAGAATAGAAAATAGAATAGAATAGAAAATAGAATAGAATTCTTTTTGGCCAAGTGTGATTGGACACACAAGGAATTTGTCTTTGGTGCAAATGCTCTCAGGGTACATAAAAGAAAAGATAACATTCGTCAAGAATCATGAACTGCTGTATGTCGAAATCTACCTGTACATTTCTGAAATACGACTTGCCTCTCTGGGTTATGCAAATGCACCCAGCGGCTCTGTTCACAAGCCTACAGTTAATTACACCACAATTTACTTCATTCATGTAATTTTTTCTCTCTTCGCTCTATAGGCGGTCCTTAACGTAGCAGGACCGAAATTGGGATCAGAATTTGTTTTGCTGAGACAAGCAGCTATTGGGTTGCACCCAATTTTTCTCTTTTTTGACCACAGTTCTTGAACAAATCGAAGTTGCAAAGGGCTTAAGTTTTTTTTTAAAAAAATATTTATTAAACACACACACAAAAAAAAACATTTTAAAAAAACAATGAACATGGCGCAATCATCCTAACCGTCATAGTTGTCTTACATCGCTAAGTCATATAAAAAAAAATAGTACAAATTTACATTCTATATACATAGTATATAATATATACATAAACCTTAATCATTTAGTTTCTTGATCCTTTTTTCCAACCAGTGATAAAACTTGTCCCATATTTTGTAATAATCAGATTCATCCTTATTTTTTAATTCTTTTGTTAATTTATCCATTGCTGCGCATAACCAAATTTTCCTAATTATTTTTATTTCACCTGGAGTTTCCTTACATTTCCACTGTTGGGCATAAGCTAATCTTGCAGCTGTGATTATATGGATTATTAGATATATAATATCTTTGTCGTATTTTCCCACATTAATTCCTAACAAGAAAAAATCGGGTCTATATTCTATTTTAATTTTACACATCTCTTTGAACCATTCTGGGAGTTTCTGCCAAAACATTTGGGCTTCTTTGCAATTCCACCATAAATGATAATATGTTCCATTTTCCTTATTACACTTCCAACATAAAGGGAAAAGATCTGGGTACATTTTAGCCAATTTTAATGGCGGGGCTGAAGTTTTGATTATGGCACCATTGGAATCCTGCCAGAGTCCTAAGCAGGACTGGCTATAAATCCCTTTTTTCAGTGCAGTTGTAACTTCAAACCGCCACTAAACAAATGGTTGTAAGTCAAGGACTACTGGTACTATATCCCCAACGTTTCCGGGGGGGGGGACAGAAAGGAGGGAGGGGGAATGGTTATGCACAGCACAGACACACACACACACACACACAGCTCCATTTGCACGAGCGACAATCACACGCATGCCCTCGCCCTCTGCTTGCACAAGTGGAACTGCACAAACACGCATGCTCAGTGGTGACTTCCACGGCTCATTTCTGAACAGGCTGCAATGGGGATGCCTGCTCTAGTTTTTCGCAACTCTGGCAACTGGAAAATGTGTGAATTTCAAACCCCAGTACTGTGGGAGTTGAAGTCTACTAATCCTGGCTGGGGAATTCTGGGAGTTGAAGTCTACTAATCCTGGCTGGGGAATTCTGGGAGTTGAACTCCACTAATGGTGGCTGGGGAATCCTGGGAGTTGAAGTCCATTGATGCTGGCTGGGGAATTCTGGGAGTTGAAGTCCACTAATGCTGGCTGGGGAATTCTGGGAGTTGAAGTCCACTGATGCTGGCTGGGGAATCCTTGGAGGTTGAAGTCCATTGATGCTGGCTGGGGAATCCTGGGAGTTGAAGTCCACTGATGCTGGCTGGGGAATCCTGGGAGGTTGAAGTCTACTAATGCTGGCTGGGGAATCCTGGGAGTTGAAGTCCACTGATGCTGGCTGGGGAATCCTGGGAGGTTGAAGTCCACTAATGCTGGCTGGGAAACCTGGGAGTTGAAGTCCACTAATGCTGGCTGGGGAATCCTGGGAGTTGAAGTCCACTGATGCTGGCTGGGGAATCCTGGGAGTTGAAGTCCATTGATGCTGGCTGGGGAATTCTGGGAGCTGAAGTCCACTGATGCTGGCTGGGGAATCCTGGGAGTTGAAGTCCACTAATGCTGGCTGGGGAATCCTGGGAGTTGAAGTCCACTGATGCTGGCTGGGGAATCCTGGGAGGTTGAAGTCCACTGATGCTGGCTGGGGAATCCTGGGAGTTGAAGTCCACTGATGCTGGCTGGGGAATCCTGGGAGTTGAAGTCCACTGATGCTGGCTGGGGAATCCTGGGAGCTGAAGTCCATTGATGCTGGCTGGGGAATCCTGGGAGTTGAAGTCCACTAATGCTGGCTGGGGAATCCTGGGAGTTGAAGTCCACTGATGCTGGCTGGGGAATCCTGGGAGGTTGAAGTCTACTAATGCTGGCTGGGGAATCCTGGGAGTTGAAGTCCACTGATGCTGGCTGGGGAATCCTGGGAGTTGAAGTCCACTGATGCTGGCTGGGGAATCCTGGGAGGTTGAAGTCCACTAATGCTGGCTGGGGAAACCTGGGAGTTGAAGTCCACTAATGCTGGCTGGGGAATCCTGGGAGTTGAAGTCCACTGATGCTGGCTGGGGAATCCTGGGAGTTGAAGTCCATTGATGCTGGCTGGGGAATTCTGGGAGTTGAAGTCCACTGATGCTGGCTGGGGAATCCTGGGAGTTGAAGTCCACTAATGATGGCTGGGGAATCCTGGGAGTTGAAGTCCACTAATGCTGGCTGGGGAATCCTGGGAGTTGAAGTCCACTAATGCTGGCTGGGGAATCCTGGGAGTTGAAGTCCACTGATGCTGGCTGGGGAATCCTGGGAGTTGAAGTCCACTAATGATGGCTGGGGAATCCTGGGAGTTGAAGTCCACTGATGCTGGCTGGGGAATCCTGGGAGTTGAAGTCCACTAATGCTGGCTGGGGAATCCTGGGAGTTGAAGTCCACTAATGATGGCTGGGGAATCCTGGGAGTTGAAGTCCACTAATGCTGGCTGGGGAATCCTGGGAGTTGAAGTCCACTGATGCTGGCTGGGGAATTCTGGGAGTTGAAGTCCACTGATGCTGGCTGGGGAATTCTGGGAGTTGAAGTCCACTGATGCTGGCTGGGGAATCCTGGGAGTTGAAGTCCACTAATGCTGGCAGGGGAATCCTGGGAGTTGAAGTCCACTAATGCTGGCTGGGGAATCCTGGGAGTTGAAATCCACACACCCGCTTTCAGACAGCAAAAGCTGAAAAATACTGAATTGACCCGGATCCTGATTCCTATGTGGCAATCCACCCGATCTTCCCTCTTGCTTTTCCTCCATTGGAAAGTGCAAGTTGCAACCTCCCAGGGGAACGCAGCCCTCCCCGTTTCCTTAACCCGGGTTTAGATGTCCTGTGAACACACACAGCACCCACCCTCCCTCCCCGGAGTCCTTCCCTTCGCTTTCGGGCTGGCTGCCAGCAAAGCCTGTGTGGGCCCTACCCGGGAGAGCGGCCTTCCCCTCTGCCCATGCTCAGAGGCACGCTAATCGCGCGGGCGCTGCTTTGCAGCTTCCCCGGCGGCCTTTTGCAATAGCGGCGTCTGCTTCTGGGCTTTTCAGGCCAGGGCGAAGCGAAGCCAAAAGCAGGGTTTTTCTGGAAAGCAGCCCTGGAGAGCGCCGGCTTTTGATCGGCAGCCCGTCTGCTCCCCCCATCTTCCTTCCACCCCCCTCTTCCTTTCCCCGCTAATGCTTGATTGATGGCCAACAGGAGAACCTCGCCTGGGTGAGATCAATGGGTTGCAATTAGAGCCAGCGGCCAATCAGGAGCGAGCAGGCTTGGGAGCCCACGTTACTTTGATTGACAGGGCGGAGGGCGGGGAGGAGGAGGAGGGGGGGGAAGAAAGGCGGGAGCAACTGCTCCGGCCGCGCAAGGGCTTGTGGGGAACGTAGTTCTTCTCCACAGCAGTTTGCTCGTTCTGTTCTTTCATCTCCATAACAACCCCTCCATTTTCGGGGAATCGCCTCCTGCTAAATCTACGGTATCTAATAGGAGCTGGAACCCGCTTTTTGTGATGCGGGGGAGGTTCATCACAAAAAGGGGGTTCCATCTCCTATTAGGTTTAGAGGAGCATGCCTTTTGTCTATAACAAGGGTCTTCAAACTTGGCAAGTTTAAGACTTGTGGACTTCAACTCCCAGAATTCCTGAGCTAACATGACTGGAGGAGGAATTCTGGGAGTTGAAGTCCACAAGTCTTAAAGCTGCCCAGTTTGAAGACTCCTCGTCTATAATAGAAGGAGACATTTCCTGACAGGAAGAACCATCAACCCATGGAACAGAAGTTGCCTTCAGAAGTTGTGGGAGCTTCATCCCTGGAGGCTTTCAAGAAGAGACTGGACTGCCATTTGTCAAAAATGGTCTAGGGTCTCCTGCTTGGGCGGGGGGTTGGACTAGATGACCTACAAGGTCCCTTCCAATTCTGTTAATCTGTCTTTGGGGGCAATTGGTTGCTTTGCCACAAAGACGCAACCTCAAAACCCAATTTTAGTACACAGGTAGTCCTGGATTTGCAACCACAACCGAGCCCTGAATTTATGTTGCTAAGCGAAACAATGAAGTGAATTTTGTTTGCCCCATTTTACAACCTTTCTTGCCACAGTCATTAAGTGAGTCACTGCAACTGTTAGTAACACGGTTGTTAAGTGAATCTGACTTTCCCATTGACTGCTCGGTCGTAAGTGTGAAAAATGATCATGTCACTTTTTAAAAGTGCCTTTTTAACTTTGAACAGTCACTAAATGAACTGTTGTAAGTTGAGAACTACCTGTATATGCTGCTCAGGTGAGGACACAAGCAAACCCAGCATGAACCAAACACCTTGGGGGGGGGATTGTCGGCTCAAAACCCAGTTTATTCCTGCCTAGGGAGTGTGGGAAGCCGCCAACCTGGGTTTAGCTGGCCATCCTGCCCACCAAGAAAGCCAACTGACCAGCGACAAGTTCCTGATTTGGAAGCAGATTTGGAAATTCCAAAATTTAAGCCGATTAAAACAGTACAAGTACTCCTTGACTTGCATTTAGTGACTGGATTCATTTAGTGACCATTCAAAGTTACAAAAAGCACTGAAAAAAGTGACTTATGACCGTTTTTCACACTTATGGCCATTGCAGCCTCCCCATGGTCACGTGATCAAAATCCAGACGCTTGGCAACTGGCGTGCACAGTATTTATAAGTTGCGGTGTCCCAGGATCATGGGATCACGTTTTGTGACCTTCTGACGAGCAAAGCCAATGGGGAAGCCAGATTCACTTAACAACCGTGTGACTAACTTAACAACTGCAGTGATTCGCTTAACAGCAGTGGCAAGGAAGGTCATAAAATGGGGAAAAAGCTCACTTAACAATTGTCTTGGTTAGCAATGGAAATGTTGAGTTCAGTTGTGGTTGTAAGTTGAGGACTACAGGTAGATTGGATGGATGGATGCATCCATCGATATATTTATATATGTATATATAGAGAAAGAGATGATATAAGAGAGATAGTGGCAGATAGAAAGATAGAGAAAGATAATGGTATAGATATGATATAGATAGTGACAGATAGATATAAATATGATATAGTGAGATAGATATAGTGACAGATACTGATATTATATAGAGGGGGGGAGGAGAGGGAGGGAGAGAGAGAGAGGAGAGAGATACCGGTAGTGACAGATAGATAGACAGATAGACAGACACAATGCTGGCTGGGGAATTCTGGGAGTTGAAGTACTTGCAAATAAATGCTGGTTTTCCTCCCTGAGCAAATTTATCCTAGTGGGAAAATTTGCTCCATTGACAAGACCAACAGAGGAAAAAACACATTTCCCTCTACAGGCCAAAACTACGCTACCCACAATTCTGCGGGGGAAGCTCTCGCCGAGCCCCTCCCTTCCCCGGGCCGCTAAGGCCTCCAAAGCTTCTAGGCCGCTTCCCCCTGATTAGCCATCCCCGCCTTGGACGTCATAGACCCGTGTGGGATCCGATTTGACGGATTGGCCGGTTGCCTACCTTGGCTCAGCCAATCCACTGCGGCTCGTAGTAGCCAAGGCTTGGAAAAGCAATTTAAGGTGGACCGAATGCTCATGATTGGCATTGTGCTGGTGTTAAATATGTATTTGGGGTTTTGGTTTTTTTTTTAAGAAACAAATTTAATGCAATGAAGCTGGAAGGGTTTTTTTTTTTTTTTGATGTTTCGGACAAGGAGAGATTCTTTTAATTTTAATTTCTTTGTTCCCCCCAAGGTGCTAGGAGCCAAGGACCTTCCTTGAGGGATGAGCGATGATCAAAGTCAGGTTGTGTCTAACCATGGTTTATTAAATAGACCATAGTTTCTGGAGTGGCACAACCCTATGCAATTATGGCGGCATGCTAAGGTAGCAAATTGCAAACCCCGGATTTTCAGTCCAGTAGTCCTTGACTTACAATGGTTAGTTTAGTGGCCATTCAAAGTTACAATAGCACTGAAAAAAAAGTGACTAATCACTACTCCTCGCGCTGATAACAGTCACAGACTGCACACAGTCATGTGATCACAATTGAGGTGCTTTGCAACTACCAGGTATTTATAACTTGCAGAATCTCAGGGTCCCTTGATGGCCATTTTAGCCTTCCCAGCCATCTTCTAATCAGAGAAGTCAGTGGAGAAGCTGGATTTGCTAAACGACTGCACTGATTCACTTAACCACCATGGCAAAATCCGGTCATAAAATCAGGTGCAACTCCGTTAACAACTGCCCTGCCTAGCAACGGATGGAAACTAAGTCAGGGAGAGAAGCAACCTGGAATTAAGGAGAAACTTCCTAACAGGGAGAACAATTAACCAGTGGAACCAGTTGCCTTCAGAAGTGGTGGGTGCTCCAACACTGGAGGCTTTTAAGGAGAGACTGGACAGTCACGTGTCTGAAATGGGATAGGGCAGGGGGTCTGCAACCTTAAACACTCAAAAGAGCCATGTGGACCCGTTTCCCACAGAAAAGAAAACACACAGAGCCACAAAACCTGGGTGGGTGTGGCCAACTCAATGCCACTCCCACCCTGTCACATGACACACACACACACACACACACAGACACACACACACACACTCACTGCCTACTACACACACACACTCAATGCCGACCCAGGTTTTGTGGCTCCCGGTGTTTTCTGTGGGAAATGGGTCTCTCTCTCTCTCTAGCTCTCTCTCTTTCTCTCTCTGTGTCTGTCTCTCTTTCTCTTTCTGTCTCTCTGTCCTCCTCTCTCCTTCCCTCTCATTTCTGTTCTTTGTGTTTTACCTTCTCAGGCCAGGCGAGGAGTGACTGGGAGGGGAGGGTGAAGGATGGGGCCAGCCAGTGGTAGGATCACCCAACAGGGAGCCACAGCAGAGGGCCCAAAGAGCCGCATGCAGCTCCAGAGCCGCAGGTTGCTGATACCCCGTATAAACTTAGATGCTTAGATCTGGCCCGTGGGGCTGCCCTGGAGACAGCGAAGGACCGGCCCATGATGCCTCTGCTGGTGAAGACGGAGCTCGTGAGAGCCATGTGTGGCCCTCCCAAGCTCTGTTTTAGGCTGCAACAGCCTCCAGCAACCCCCTGCCAGCAAAAACGGAGGTCTGTTTTTGCTGGCAAAGCGCTTGGGCCACCATAGCTCCACCCCAACCCGTGTGACATTGAGCTGGCCATGTTCCCCCAAAGTCAAACATAACCCTGATGTGGCCCTCAATGAAATTCAGTTGGACAACCCTGGTATAAGGGTCTCTTGCTTGAGCAGGGGGGGGTTGGACTAGAAGACCTCCAAGGCCCCTTCCAACCTTGTTATTCTGTTAATGGCAATTCCAAATCCAATTGTTGCGGCGGTCTATCTGTAATTCTCTCCTGAGTCTTTTTATCTATTGAACAATGCAGAAATGACAACTTGTGTTTTCAAGTCAAGGGCATGCGGTCAAAATTTGACTCACCGGTGAGTATTTACGACGGTTGCAACATCTTGAGGTCTTGTGACTTGTCATTTGCAACTTTTACAGGGAGCTTCTCACAAGCAAAGTCGATGGAGGAAGCCATCTTCATTTCACAACTGTAGTGATTCATTTAAGAACTGCGGTTAAAAAAAAGAAGATTGTAAGATCCTGCGAGACTCAATCACCATATTGCTTAGTAATGGAAGTCTTGGCCCCACCTGTGATCCTAGGTTGAGGACTACCTGTAGTGTTTAAACAGACCCTGAAAGTTTGGGGACCACCAAGGATTCTTTAGAAGTAGTGATTATTGTTCCTTTCTCGCTCAAATTCCTTCCTTGAAGAATGCAAAACACCTGTGCAGCACCTGCAGGAGCCAAAGCTGAAATAAGGCCTCAGAGGTGTTTAACAATTGCACTCTAAAGAGGTGAGCTACTTTTGCAAAGAAAAAAAAAATTGGATGAGAACTGAAACGTCTTCAAAGAAAAAAGCAAGAAAGTCCAGTTGCCTCCTAAAAACGCACCTTTGGGACAACCGTGACCTGGATGGATGACGGAGAATCTCTACAGACTTTTAGCTCTAGAATTTGGGAATGAACACCTTTCCAATGGTGTGGAAGTATGAACGGATTTCCAGAGGAAAAAAAAAATACTACAGGAACCATTTGCACTACACAGGTGACCCTAAGAACACAGAAACCTCCAGGTGGCCTCAACGACTCTATAAAAGGATGCAAATGACCAGCTGTCTGCAAGGAGTATAAATCCTTCAGTTCCCCACCATCTTCAGTCAGAGCTGAAGAAGTTTCTTGGAGGAGAAGCAAAATGTCTTCAAAAGAAAAGAAAAAAAAACAGTTGAAACCATCCAGGACAACCATGATTTGGATGGGTGAGAATCTCTACAGACTTCAAATTGAACTTGAATTCTCCTGGTCAATTCCCTGTGGGTTTTCCTTTTATTAACATGAGAGGTATGAGTTGCCACTATTCTAGGTTTTTGAGTTTCCAATGTGCAAGTAATCCTTGACTTGCAACCATTCATTTAGCAACCAAAGTTGCAACAAAAAAAAAAGTGACTTACCACCGCTTCTCACTCTTACGACCCTTGTTGCACCCTCATACAGTCACATGATTGCAATTTGTGCACATGTATTTACAACCGCTGCCGCATCCTGGGACCGGTGTTTGTGACCTTCCCAGCTGGCTTCCAACAAAAAAAGTCAATGGGGGGGGGATTGGGATTTGTTTAATGACTGCACGATTCACTTAACAACTGCAGTGATTCCATTAACCACATTAACCAAAGTAGACACATTGAACAGTAGGTTGGTTTAATCTTGAGATGTCATTTGAATGAGGCGTTTGTATGAAATAACTCCACGTTTGGGTTTTCTTTTTTTTAGTATAGTCATTTGTTCTGGAGGATATATTTTTATGTAGGTCCTAAATTGAGGATTATCAATTTAGCGTGCTAGAGCAACAAATATCTTATTCATTTATTGTATTTATCACATTTTTGGAACCACCCATAAGGTCATAAACGCATGATTCACTCAACCTTGCTTAGCAGTGGAAAATGTGTACCCAGTTGTGCTCCTAACTCAAGGACTACCTATACCAATGATGGTGAACCTTTTTGTTGTGGTGTGCCAAAAGTGTGCACGCATAAGCACCCACAGTGCAATGTGCCCTGCCCCCCCACATGCGCGCCTCCCAGCTCATTTTCCACCCGTTTGAGGCCTTTTTCAGCCTCCCAGAGGTTGCAGTCTCAGAAGGCTGAAAAACGGGCTTTCCGGAAATACCGGAAGTGCCGAAACGGGCCGATTTTTCAGCCTCCACAGGCTGCAGAGGCTTCCCTCCAGCCCCCAGGAAGGTGAGAATGGCCTCCCCTGGGCTCCAGAGGCTCTCCAGAGGCTGAAAACAGGCACTTCGGGTATTTCCGGAAGGCCTGTTTTTCAGCCTCTTGAGGCGGCAGAGGCTTCCCCTCGAGCCTCTGGAAAAAGGCCTCAAACAGGCCGAAAATGATCTGGGAGGCGCGCACATGCGCAGCGCAGGTAAGTTTGGCTGGGGCTTGCGTGCCCGCACAAATGGCTCTGCGTGCCACCTGTGGCACGCATGCCATAGGTTCGTCATCACGGACCTATAGTGTGAGATTGCTTTGTGGCCAAACCAGATCTAATTCAGGTTAGCTTTTAGCTTAGCTTGACTCCCTCCATTTAAGCTCAGCCCCAGGCAACAGGGAGATTTGGGGCCAGTAGTCCAATCACGATCCCCCAGTCTAGCCTACATCTCTGAGCTTCTTAGGCTTTTTTTCTGTCCAAGGGCTAGCCAAGTTTGACCTGCCTAACTTACCAAGATCAAGGAAGAAGTGGTTTTACCCACAGGGATTTTTTTTTTTTTAAAGTCACTTTTGAATTAAGCATTGAAAGAGGTGAGTTGTGTTCCTCCAGGATAAGCAAAAATCCGGATTTGGGTAGCGCTTTTTAACTTAATTTATTTGTTTATCCAATTTAGGCACTGGCCATTTAATTATTGTTCTTTTTTTTTTTTTCAACTCACACATTTTATTAAAAATGATAAACTGCAGCTCACAAAAGGTTATGCCTTTTAATAAAATTTGAGAGTTGGAAAAAGTGCTACCACTGCTCCTTTTAAAACAGATTTTAATCCCACTTTCCTTCTTTTCAGTTTTTTTTAAAAAAATATTTCTAGCATAGCTACTTTAGCTAGGGCTTGACTTATTCCCACAATTAGATTTGAGTTGTTGAATGTTGTCATTAAACTTGTCATCAAGTGGGGAGACCCAAGCATTTATAATCATGGTCAGGAATGACTGCAGTCAGTGGTTCTCAAACATTTCTTCACCACAGACTCTCTTTAAATACCTTTTGTGGCCACAGATCATGGCCACAGACCACCAAATCCTAGTCAAGCCTTCGTGGACCCCTTGCGATGACATACGGGCCACAAGTTGAGAACTGCTGACTGCAGTCATTAAGTGAATCCAGCTTTCCCCACTGATTGGGCTCATTAGAAGTCCGTTGGGAAGGTCACAAGCACGTTATATGCTGCATACTTTATTTATTTGGCCAAGTGTGGTTAGACCCACAATTGCAATCCTGTGACCACAGGATGCTGTGAATGTTGTAAATGCAAGCCAGCTGCCAAGCAATCACAAGGGTGGATGGTCTGATGGTCATTACTTTGAGGATGGATTGTAAATCACGTTCCAGAATACAGAATAACAGAGTTAATCCCAGATAACAGAATAACACAATAGCAAAGTTGGAAGGGACCTTGAAGGTCTTCTAGTCCAACCCCCTGCTCAAGCAGGAACACCCTATACCATTTCAGACAAATGGCTTTCCAGTGCCTTCTTAAAAGCCTCCAGTGATGGAGCACCCACAATTTGTTGTGGTTAGCCGGCAGCAGGTGCAGAAAGCTGAGGAGAGTGAGGACTCAGATGAGGAGCAAGGATCATTAGGGGTGTGGACTGCTGCCTTCAAAGGTTCAGTTCAGGGGGCTGGCAGCAGTGATGAGGAGGTTCCCGAGGAGCCTGTGCCAAGTGTGCGTGCGCACAGGATTGCTCATAGGAAAGAGCAGTTACAATAGCATGGGCGACTTGGGAGTAAGACTGCAAGGTAATGGCCCTTCCCTCAAGAAGATCAAAGCCAGCTGTGAAGGATCTTTGCAGAAGGCAAAGACGTTTTGAAACTACAGCCTCGTGGACATTCCAGTATCCTGAGTTTGTATTTGAAGATTCTTATTTTGCAAATTATTTCTTGTCTGTTATTTTTTGGCAAGCCTTGCACAGTTTGGCAAGGCTTGTGCTTATCACAGCCAATTATTTTGTAAAAGCATTACAAAGTTTTTGTTCCTTTTGGATTGTGTTTGATTTGTGGGAAAAGGGTGTGGGTCAGAACAGAACTTCTGGTGGCAAGCTGTTCCACTGATTAATAATTTTCAGTCAGGAAATTTCTCCTTAGTTCCAGGTTGCTTCTCTCCTTGATTATTTCCCATTCATTGCTTCTTGTCCTGCCTTCAGGGGCTTTGCAGAATTAATTTGACTCCCTCTTCTTTGTGGCAGCCTGTCAAATACTGGAATACTGCTATCATGCCACCCCAATTCTTCTTTTTAGACTAGCCAAACCCCAAAAATAGATTGAGTCTCTCTTCTTTGTGGCAGCCCCTCAGATATTGGAACAGTTTTCTCAGTGCCATCATAAATTCCAACCATCCTTAAAGTGGCCATAAGTTGAGCATTCCTGTATCTTTGCCAGCAGTGTGCTTTGCAAAGAGCTATTCCACTCTCGGTGGAATCTATCTTGCTTCTACCCTCCCCTCTTCCAATTTTTGGGGCAATGAGAAAGGAATCGCCTCCCGCCCTCCACAATATTGGGTTTTGCTCCACCCATTTCCAGTGCATCCTCTTCCTCCCATAGTGGAAAAACAGCCTTGCGCACTTACTCAACCACAACCAAATGTGCAGTGCAATTGAAACCCCTGAAGTAGCTGGGGAATTCTGGGAGTTGAAGTCCACCCATTTTAAAGTCCCTGAGGTTGTGAAACACGGCCTTATGGGGGATTTGTATTAACAGTTGAATATTAATTTGCTTATTAAATCCTCAAAGTTTCCGGTTTCCAAGGACAGCTGGCAAAACCAAGTCCAGGCATGAATGTGCATTAAGAAACACCAAACATGGATTAAAGATGAATGGGGGGAAGGGAAATCAATTTTAAAGCCAGAAGGACTCTAGATCCTGAATTTTAGTCCCCTCCTCCATGTTATTCTATGAGAATTGGAATTAAATTTTGCTAAAAAAATAAAAATAACATCAGAACCGGAACAGTGGCCCCGAATCTATGATTTGAAAAACCTACATTTGAAAAGAAGCTTGTCAGCCAAAAAGAAGAGAATGGCACAATTATCCTGGCATTCAATTTAGTATGTTGTATAGTGCAACCCTGATTTTACTTTTAAAATGCTTCTTCCCCTCTGGGTGCATTAAAATTATCACTCAAATGCAATTCATTAAAAAGAATGCGGCAGCTTTTTAAAGTCACATAATACAGAAAAATGTCAGAAAACACAGGCTTGAAAATGAGTGCAATGCCAGCCATAAAGCCGCTGGGAATTAAGGCCTCATGATCACAGCAGTGGCATTCTTAGCACAGAATAATAACAGAATAACAGAGTTGGAGGGGACCCTGGAGGTCATGTAGCCCAACTCCTTGCTCCGGAAACCTTATATCATCTCTTCTTTAAAATGTCCAGTGTTGGAGCATTCACAGCTTCTGGAGGCAAGTTGTTCCACTGATTGTTTTAACTTTTAGGAAGTTTCTCCTTAATTCCAAGTTGCTTCTCTCCTTGATCAGTTTCCACCCATTGCTTCTTGTCCTGCCTTCAAAGTGCTTTGGAGAATAGCTTGACCCCCTCTTCTTTGGGGCAGCCCCTCAAATATTGGAAGACTGCTATCATGTCTCCCCTTGTCCTTCTTTTCATCAAACTAGACATGCCCAGTTCCAGCAACCTTTAAATGTTTAAATGTTTTAGCCTCCAGAAGAGCATCTTTGTTGCTTTTCTCTGCACTCTTTCTAGTGTCTCAACATCTTTTTTTACATCCTGGCAACCCAAACTGGATGCCTTATTCCAAGTGTGGCCTTACCAAGGCATTATAAAGCAGTGTTAAGACGTGATCTTGATTCTATCCCACTGTTAATGCAGCCTATGGTAGGACTGTATTGGCTTTTTTGGTGGCTGCAGCACACGGCTGGCTCATATTTAAGCAACTGTCCACTAGGACTCCAAGATCCCACTCACAGTTACTACTATTGAGCCAAGTACCACTTACCCAGAGGTGGTATTTAGCAGGTTCTGACCAGCTCTGGAGAACCGCTAGCGGAAATTTTGAGTAAGTTCAGAGAACCGGCAAATCCCACCTCTGACTGGCCCCGCCCCCATCTCTTCTCCGCCTCCCATTGAGCCCCAGCTGATTGGCTGGGTCTTCTTTGGTTGCCCTGCACAGGAGAACGGAGCTGGGAAGCAGGTTAGTGGGGTGGAGAGGGAAGGGGGATTTTGCAGTTAACTTTCCCCCAGGAGTGGGGAGGGAATGGAGATTTTACAGTATCCTTCCCCTGCCACGCCCACCAAGCCATCCTCACCAAGCCATGCCACACCCACCCAGCCACACCCACAGAATCGGTAGTAAAAAAATTTAAATCCCACCATTGACTTCACCACTCATTTGGTGACTATCCAAAATTACCACAGCACTGGAAAAAAAATGACTTATGACCAGTCCTTATGCGCACTCTGGTAATCACGTGAGCAAAATTTGAGTGCTTGGTTGTGCAGATTAGTCACGTGATCCTGAAGTTGTGACCTTCCCAGCCACTCCCAACAAGCGAAGTCAATGATTAAAGTGGATTTGCTTAACTCGTTTTAACAACAGGGGCAAAGAGGTCGTAAAATCAGGTGCCACTTCTTTAACAGCTGCCTTGCTTAGCAATGGACAGCTGGTCCCAATTGTGGTCATAAGTTGAGGACTTACCTGTATTCCCCCCCCCCGCCCCCAGGAAGCTGACATACCTGACATTTCCTGTCACAGGTTGGCCGGAGGCCAAACAATGGCTTGGCGTAGCCCATGCCACATTTCCTCAGTCAGAAGTTCAGTTGGGGAGGGGTTGCATTGGGAATCTGGAGGTCCAGCCATCTCTAAGCTGCTTACAGAGTCAGCCTCTGGCCCCTCCCAACAATCTGGGTCTTCATTTTACCCACCTTGGAAGGAAGGATGGAAGGCTGAGTCAACCCTGAGCCGGATAGGATCAAACTCATTGGGCAGTCACTCTGTAATATTGTATTCTCACCACTGTGCCACCACAGTTCGTCCTTCCTTCCTTCCTCTTCCTTCCTTCCTTCCTTCCTTCCTTCCTTCCTTCCTTCCTTCCTTCCTTCCTTCCTTCCTTCCTTCCTTCCTTCCTTCCTTCCTTCCCTTCCTTCCTTCCCTCCTTCCTTCCTCTCTTTCCACTTAGTGCTTAAGATTTATGTACCGCTTCACAGGGCTTTCCAGCCCTTTCTAAGCGGTTTTGACAGAGTCTGCATAATTGCCCCCAACAATCTGGGTCTTCATTTTACCCACCTCGGAAGGACGAAAGGCTGAGTTCAACCTAAGTCAACATGAAGCGTGAAAAACAGCCATAAGTCATTTTTCCCCGTGCCGTTGTAACTTTGAACGGTCACTGAAGGAATGGTTGTAAGTTGAGGACTACCTGTATGTGGTGCTTCTTGGCGGGGCTTATCCTGAAAGTGGGGTCCAAAAGTCAAAAGCCTTTCATTGAGGATAATTCAGAGCATGGGAGCAGGTTTCGAATGCAGATCTGCCCAGCCCTCTTTCAAAGCCATGGATGGTCCTTCCCAGAGATGGTTACTTGGAGGGTGGGGGGGTGTCTCCTGCTGCTCCAGCTCTAACCACTACTCCACTCAGCCCTGCATGCCCGAGAGCCCATAGCTGGCTTGCATTAAAAAAGATCGAGACTCTATAAAGTCTGCAGAGAAGAGCCACAAAGATGATTAAGGGACTGGAGGCTAAAACATAGGAAGAACGGTTGCTGGAACTGGGGATGTCTCATTTAATGAAAAAAAGGACTAGGGGTGACATGATGGTAATCTTCCAATATTTGAAGGGCTGCTACAGAAAGGAAAGGGTCAAATTATTCTCCAAAGCCCCTGAGAAAGCAGGACAAGAAGCAACAGATGGAAACCCAAAAAAAAAAAAAAAAAGGGGGGGGCGCCCCCCCCCCAGGGGGGGGGGGGGGGGGCGGCGCCGCGCCCCCCCCCCCCCCCCCCCCCCCCCCCCCCCCCCCCCCCCCCCCCCCCCCCCTATTTTAAAAAAAAAAAAAAAAAAAAAAAAAAAAAACCCTCACAAAAACCAAAAAACCTCACACCCAAAAAAAAAAAAAAAAAAAAAAACAAAAAAAAACAACAAAAAAAAAAAAAAAAAAAAAAAAAAAAAAAAAAAAAAAAAAAAAAAAAAAAAAAAAAAAAACAAACCAAACACACCCCCCCCCAACAACACACAAAAAACATCAATGGGGAGAGAAGCAACTTCAGATAAAACTAAGCAGGAATTTCCTTGGAGAGTTGAGAACAATTAATCAAGGGGAAGCAACTTGCCTCAGAGTTAGCTTCGTGGAACACTCCTTTAGTTTTTTATTTGTTTTATTTATTTATTTTTATTTGTCAATTGCTTACAAGATAATAGGTATAAGTTTAAAAACATAGTTATGAATACATGGATACATACAAGAAAAATAAAAAGAAACAATAGGACAGGGACGGTAGGCACGTTGGTACGCTTATGCACGGCCCCTACAGACCTCTTAGGAAAGGGGTGAGGTCAATAGTAGACAGAGTCTAAGGTTAAAGTTTTTGGGGTTTGGGGAAGAAACCACAGAGTCAGGTAGACTATTCCAGGCATTGACCACTCTGTTGCTGAAGTCGTATTTCCTGCAATCAAGTTTGGTGCGGTTAACCTTGAGTTTGTATCTATTGTGTGCTCTTGTGTTGTTATGGTTGAAGCTGAAGTATTCATTGACTGGTAGGACATTGCAATGTATGATTTTATATACTATACTTAGATTGGACCAAAGGCGTTGTCGTTCTAGATTTTCTAGGTCTAGAATTTCGTTTAGAAGTTGTGGGTGTTCCAACACTGGAAGTCTCTAGAGATTCTCAGTCATCTCTAAGGCAGGGTTGTCCCAAAGGTGATTTTTTGTCAAGAGGCAACTGGAGTTTCTTGCTTTTTCTTTCGAAGACGTTTTGCTTCTCATCCAAGAAGCTTCTTCAGCTCTGACAGGATAGTGGTGAATGCAAGGATTTATACTCCTTGTAGACACAGCTGGCCATTGGCATCCTTTTAGAAAGTCATTGAGGCCCCTTGGAGGTTTATCTGTGTCCTTAGGGTGACCTGAGTGGTGCTCCTGGTTCCTGCAGTCTGCAATTTTTCCTCTGGAAATCCGTTCCTACTTCTACCCCATTCAAAGGGTGTTCATCCCAAATTGTGTAGCTCAAAGTCTGTTGAGATTCACAGTCATCCAGGTCAACACTGGAAGTTTTTAAGAGCTTGGATAACCACTTGTCTGAAATGGTAAAGGGTTTCCTGCCTGAGCAGGGGTTGGACTACAGTGGCCCCCAACCTTTTTTGAACCAGGGACCGGTTTCATGATTATTTATTCTTCCACGGACTGGTACCTGAGTAACGCGAGACTCCACCACCATCAGGACGGCTCTTCGTTCGAAGCCACCACCCCCCCTTCGACAAAACTAAGGCGCGAGAACCCAAACGCCGCTTTCCAACTGGAAACCCGGAAGCAACCGAAAACCTGGAAGTGCCATCAAAACAAGATGGCAGCGCCCAAGCTTTGCGGCCCGGTAAAAAATGATCCACGGACCGGTACCGGTCCGGAGACCGGTGGTTGGGGACCCCTGGACTAGAAGACCTCCAAGGTCCCTTCCAACTCATTTATGTCTATGTTTATTCCTATTCTATTCTATTCTATTCTATTCTATTCTATTCTATTCTATTCTATTCTATTCTATTCTGTTCTGTTCTGTTCTGTTCTATTCTACTCATTCTTATTCTAATTCTATTCTACTCTATTCTTACTAGACTCTAATTCTTATTCATATTCTATTTTTTTCTACACTACTCAGAGTAGAGTAGAATTTTAAATAAGAATTCTATTCTATTCTATTCTATTCTATTCTATTCTATTCTATTCTATTCTACTCTAATTCTTATTCTTATTCCATTCTACTCTACATCTTATTCTATTCTATTCCACTTCTTATTCTTATTTTTATTTTATTTCTGTTCTGTTCTATTCTTATTCTATTCTATTCTACTCTACTCTAATTCTTATTCTATTCTATTACACTCCTTATTCTTATTATTTTATTTCTGTTCTGTTCTATTCTTATTCTATTCTATTCTACTCTACTCTAATTCTTATTCTACTCTACTCTACTCTAATTCTTATTCTATTCTATTACACTCCTTATTCTTATTTTATTTCTATTCTGTTCTACTCTAATTCTTATTCTATTCTATTCTATTCCACTCCTTATTCTTATTCTTATTCTAATTTTATTTCTATTCTGTTCTACTCTAATTCTTATTCTTATTCAATTCTAATTCTACTCTATTCTACTCTTTTACTCTACTCTACTCTAATCTAATGCTTATTCTTATTCTATTCTACTCTAATTCTATTCTACTCTAGTTCTTGTTCTTGTTCTACTTTATTCTACTCTACTCTAATTCTAATTCTATTCTACTCTCATTCTAATTCTATTCTACTTTAAGTCTTATTCTTATTCTTATTCCTATCTATCCTACCCCAGCTTTTCGTTTTTTCGCGTTTCAGACGACTCCGCGGAGCCGTTCCGGTCGATGGCTTCTGCAAGAGGAGGGGAGGGCCGGCCGGGATCCACCTTAAACCTTCCGTGCGCGAGATTTTCTCCCCTCCCCGCCCCCCAACCCCCGTCGGCTTGTCAATCGGCAGCGCTTCCCGCACAGAACCGCGATCAGATTTGGCACCGACCTCCAGTGTTTGCACACCCGCGCGCGCGCACACACACACACACACGCACGCCCTCATAACACCCCCCCGCTTCCTTGCACCCTCGGAACAAATGTCTCCCCTTCCTTTTTAAAGGGGTCGCAAATCTTCCCCTCCTCTTGCCTTCCTTGCTAAGTGCTCTTTAAGATATGGGCGGTGGGGAGGGGGAAAGAGAGAGACGCCCCCCCGCTTCTGCTGGTATTTAACACGCTTCTCCTTTGACCCGCGTGTGCAAATACTTCTCTTTTTCCCTGCTCACGTAGAAATTCTTTAAAAAAAAAAAAAAGATTCCCCTTCCTCTTTTCTTTTCTTTCTTTCTTTCCTTCTTTCTTTCTTTCTCCCTCGTTTTGCTTTTATTTTTCAATAAATAAGGGCATGGCACGGAAACCTTGCTGAAATCTGAAAGGCTGAAGGAGCGCTCCCACCCACCCCCCAATTTCTTTGGGGTGGGGGGCCGTGTCCCCCAGGATGTATTCTCAAGGACGGCATGCCGTAAGTATACCACCTTGGTTGGGGTGAGGGGTTGAGTTGCTTGGATGGAGCTTGGAGGGGTTGTATCTTGAGGGGGTTGGGGGAATGGGACTTTTTTTGGGAGGGGGGGTCTCGCAAAACTGGATGGAGAAAGGGGTGCAGGGATGTAAAAAATAACAGAATTACAGAATAACCGAGGTGGAAGGGACCTTGGAGGTCTTCTAATCCAACCCGCTGCTTAGGCAGAAAACCCTTCCAACCACTTCAGACAAATGGTTATCCAATCTCTTCGTAAAAACTTCCAGTGTTGGAGCATTCACACCTTCTGGAGGCAAGGATTATTGTTCTCTCAGTCAGGAAATTCCTCCTTAGTTCTAGGTTGCTTCTCTCCTTGATCAGTTCCCATCCTTATTGTTTCTTTGTCCTGACTTCTGGTGCTTTGGAAAATAATTTGAACCCCTTTTCTTTGGGGCAGCCCCTCAAATACTGGAACACTTCTATCATGTCTCCCCTAGTTTCTTCTTTTCATTAAACTAGACCTACCCAGTTTCCTGCAACCGTTCTTCCTATGTTTTAGCCTCCAGTCCCCTAATCATCTTTCTTGCTCTTCTCTGCACTCTTTCTAGAGTCTCAACATCTTTTTTTTATATATATATATATATTGTGGCGACCAAACCTGCATGCATTAGCTTCCATTCATTTCTTCTTCTTGTCCTACCTTCAGGTGCTTTGGAGAATAGCTTGACTCCCTCTTCTTTGGGGCAGCCCCTGAGATACTAGAAGACTGCTATCATGTCTCCCCTTAGTTTCTTCTTTTCATTAAACTAGCCAGGCCCAGTTCCTGCAACTGTTCTTTATATGTTTTAGCCTCCAATCCCCTAATCATCTTTGCTGCTATTCTCTGCACTCGTTCTAGAGTCTCAGTGTCTTTTTTTACATCGTGGCGACCAAAACTGGATTCCAAGTGTGGCCTTACCAAGGCATTATGAAGTGGTATTGACACTTCATGTGATTCTATCCCTGTTTATGCAGCCTAGAACTGTGTTGGCTTTTTTGGCAGCTGCTGCCACACGGCTGGCTCATATTTTAAATGGTTGTCCGCTAGAACCCCGAGATCCTTCTCATACTTAACTGCTATGAAGTTTAGGCTTGGGAAGGGGGGGATTCAAAGTGTTGGGTTGGCCCCCCCCCAGGTCTCTGCTTGCTTACTCACAGCAGCTGGTTTTCCCAAAATTAAAGTGTTTAAAATACACTACACTTACACCCGTTCATTTAGCCGAAAAAAAAAAAGAGACTTAGGAGCATTTTCCACACCTAACGACCGTTTTAGCATCCCCACGGTCACGGGATCAAGATTCAGCCGCTTGGCAACGGACTCATCTTTATGACGGTCGCCGTGTTCCGGGGGTCACGTGATCCACTTTTGCGACCTCCTGACAAGCCAAGTCCGCAGGGGGAAAAAACAGATTCGCTTCACGACCGTTTTTAAGCCTATGGAAGGAGGAGAAGCACAGGAGGGGAATCAAAATGGGGAATTACCTTTCCTTGTCCCCATTGCTCCAGCCACTCTTCTTCAGCCCTGTTTTAACGCATCCTGCTGGGACTCAAGCCCATTGGGGCCTAATAGGGCCTAAAACCTAGACCAGGCTTGGCCTTGAGGCCTGTAGGGCCTGGTCTACTTCGGAGAAGGGGACCAGGTCCCCCACCGGAACTAAGCACCTCACCTTCACAGTGGTCAGGATCCAGCAGCTAGTAGAGGCTGATGGCCCAGCTCTGGTCCTCTTTTCTGGGCGCTGGAGTGGCTGGAGAAACGGGCCGATACTGCCCGTCGATTCAAGATGGCTGCCGGCCACACAGTCCTCTGCTTCACCACGGAGGCCCGAAACTGGCTCCGCAACTTTTCCCTGAGCTCTGGTGAATGGGAGCAGCGATCTGGCTGGCCGCCTTGCCGCCTTGCCACCGCTAACTAATCAGCTGCAGTGATTCACTTAACAACGGCGGCAAGAAAGGTCGTACAACGGGGCAAAAAGTCAACAAATGTCTCACTTATCCACAGAAACTTTGGGCTCTGTTGTGGTCGTAAGTTCAAGGACGACCTGCATTTGCAAGTCAAAATGAATTTATCTGCCAGAAATGGATTTCCAGCTAAGCGCGGAAAAAACTTTGGGACTCTGAAATCTGGCAAGAATCAGAGCCAGGATTTTTTCTTGCCTCTTCTTAAAAAGTTCAGGGTTTTCTTTTCAGCTGAGTAATTAATCCTTTATGATTAATTGCAAGTCCTTCTGTATTTCTTTGTGTATTTGAACCCAAAAGGTCACTGTTCCAGTGGGGAGAGGCTACAAAACCATATTTTTTAAAAGGAAAAAGAGCCAACCAATTTTGAAGGATGGGAAAAGCCCCCATCCTGTTTGACCAGAGTGGCCATTTCTGTTTTTGTGGGTACTGGGTTCAGATCTGTCTGCACTGACAAGCCCAGATCTTGGATTGGATGGAAGGAAGGCGATCCTTCCACTTATTCACACAACATGTCATGCCCCGCCCCCTGTTGGAGTCTGAATCCGAGGAGGAAGACAAACAGGAGAGTAGCTCCATTGGCTGTGGAGGAAACTGGGGAAGAGCAAAGTCCGGCTAGGCAGAGCAGAGCAGAGGTAGAATAAGGGAGAGGGGGTTTAGAGGAAGACCCAGGCCCACCCCCTCTTCATCCTAGGGCACGCAGGGAAGAACGGAGAAGAGAGCAACATGGGTTGCATGGCTTACGAGGGAGGAAAGGGCCCTGATTCCCTTCACAAGACACACCTGGGAAGGGAGTTTAAAGGAGAGGCAGATGGGAGGGGTCTTTGTCGGGAACAAATGCTGAGTTCACTTAGTTTTGGCTGCTGTTATCTGAGGTTCTGGCATCCTCCCAACTGGTTTGATTTACTGCCATGTTACTTCACTCTGGAACTCCTTATCTTGTTCTGCCGGATTTATTATCCTATCTTGCCCTGTTGAATTTATAGTTTAATAATTTCTGTTTACACCGTTTTGGATTGGAATATCTGCAGCCAAAGGCTGTTGCAGGTTCCTAGGAGAGTTTTTCTCCAGACTGGAAGGTAACTGGGACATTGGGGCAAAGTTGGAGCTAATAAAGGGACCCCTACTTATTCTCTGGCTGGGTTGCCTTTGTGCCACGCCCCAGGTCATCACACAACACATCAACCCAGGTCAAGGGAGGACCTAACGGATGCATTGACAGAGCCCAGTTCAGTATAAAATAAGTAACAATAGTTAACTAAGTTAATTGTGGATATGTGTATGGGGGGCAGGAAGTTTGAGAAGGTTGTGTGAACTTAGCCTGCTTGGTGTAGGAGTCCTTGTAAACCCTAAAACTGAAGTGTTCAACATATGACCACAATTGAGCCCAAAATTGATGTTGCTAAGTGAAAAAAATTGTTTAAGTGAGTTTTGCCCCATCTTACGACTTTTCTTGCCACAGTGGTTAAGTGAATCACTGCTGTTGCTAAATGAGTAACACGGTTGTTAAGTGAATCTGATTTCCCCATTGACTTTGCTTGTCAGGAAGTCGTAAAAGGGGATTGCGTGACCTCCCCCCGGACGCTGCAACTGTCGTAAATGTGAGTCAGTGGCCAAGCACCCGAATGTAAATCACGTGACCAGGGGGAGGCTGCAATGGTCGTAAGTGTGAAAAACGATTTTAAGTCACTTTTTTCAGTGCCGTTGTGACTTGGAACGGTCACTAAATGAACTGTTGTAAGTTGAGGACTACCTGTACTGCATAATTAGGTTAGTTATGGGGCAAACACACCCCGGTGAGTGCCTTCTTTTTTAACCTGCCTTAAAGAAGCAGGAAACATCATTCACACAACAGGTTCAGCTCATTTACTTTATTACATTTGTTGTAGCTGATCGCTGGGACTCAGGAAGTAATTGGCTAATTTGAATTCCCACAAGTGTTGTTTTCACCTTATTTATTTGTTCGTTTGTTTGTCAAACATGCTGTTAGTTGCAAAGTTATGTCTGACCCATCGCGACCCCATGGGCAACGTTCCTCCAGGCCAGAGATGGTATTCAGCTGGTTCTGACCAGTTCTGGAGAACCAGTAGCTGAAATTTTGAGTAGTTCAGAGAACTGGCAAATCCCACCTCTGACTGGCCCCGGCCCCATTTATTCGCTGCCTCCCAAGTCCCACCTGATTGGCTGCATCTCCTTTTGTTGTCCTGCACAGGAGAACGGAGCTGGAAAGCAGGTTAGTGGGATGGGGAGGGAATGGGAATTTTGCAGTATCCTTCCCCTTCCGCCAAGCCACGCCCATTAAGCCACACCCACAGAACCGGTAGTAAAAAAATTTGAATGCCACCACTGATCACGACTCCATGAACAACGTTCCTCCAGGCCTTCCTGTGATGACCCAGGGTGTGGCACAAAGACAACACAGTCACATAAGTAAGAAGAGTCCCTTTAATGCCTCCAACTTTTCCCCCAATGTCCAGGTTACCTTCAGCTGGAGAAAAAACTCTCCCAAGAACAGTCTTTAAGTGGAGGAAATTCAGTCTGAAAACCAAGTACATACAAACTGTAAATAAAAATCCACACAAACCATGCTGCAGCAATTAACTTGACAGGGCAGGATGGGGAATTGCAGACTTGAAAGGCCAACAAAACACACACAGTTGTGAAGACGCCAGGAACCCAGATAAGCCTCGACAATAACAGATAACTCACAATTTGCTTCCAACAAGTTGCTGTGCTCAGCTTTTCTTTTTAAACACTGTGTTCCCAGCTGCAGCTAATGAAGGGAATCAGGGCCCTTTCCTCCCCGGTAAGCCATGCAACTAACGTTGCTCCCTTCTCCATTCCTTTCTGCATGCCCTAAGATGAAGAGGGGTTGGGCTTGGGTTTCCCTCTGAATTCCCTCTCCCTTGCTCTGCCTCTCTCCTGCTCTGTCCATCCGGACTTTGCCCTTCCCCAGTTTCTTCCCCAGCCAACGGAGCCACACTCCCACTCCCTGTCAGCTGCTCAGCCTCCCCCTCCGAATCAGATTCCGACAGGGGCATGACACTTCCTGTCCTCCACCATCCCCCGGAGTCCATTTCTACTTCAGTGACTCCCTCCCTCCCTCATTCTCTGCCATCCTCTTCTTCTTTTGCTCTCAGTCTTTCCCAGCATTAGGATCTTCTCCAGTGAGTCCTTCTTTCTCATGAGGTGGCCAAAGTATTTGAGTTTCATCTTCAGGATCTAGCCTTCTAAAGAGCAGTCAGGGTTGGTCTCCTCTAGGACTGACCGATTGTACAAGATGACAAGCATAAGTGTGAACATAAACAGGAACAAAGGAAGTACATACAGATAAATGGGGACCGTAAGACAGGAATGGTAGGCACGCTGGTGCGGTTATGCACTCCCCCTTTAAGGAACAGGGTGAGGTCCACGGTAGACAGTTTGAGGTTGAAACTGTGTGGGGTTGAGGCTGTAACAACGGAGTCCGGTAGGGCGTTCCAGGGGTTGACCACTCTGTTATTGAAGTCGCATTTTCTGCAAATGAGTTTGGAGCGGTTTACCATTAGTCTGTATCAGTTGTTTGCCCGTGTATGATTGTGGTTGAACTGAAGAAGTTGTTGACAGGCAAAATGTTGTAGCAGACAATTTTGTGAATTATGCTTAGATCACACCACAGGTATAATAATACAATATATAATCTATCTATCTATCTATCTATCTATCTATCTATCTATCTATCTATCTATCTATCTAATTATATCTATCTATCTATCTAATATATAAATACTATATATATGTGTGTGTGTGTGTGTGTGTGTGTTTTCTTAAGTTTTCGCGGGTACTTACATGTACTTACAAACTGAATGCCTATATATATATGCATATATATATATATATATATATATGCATATATAGGCTGCCCCAAATTCAAATCTGAAACTACTGTAAAAGTCTGACTCACAGACGGACACAATACAGAAGCCTGATGATGGCAGATGAGATTCTGCTGAAACGTTGCTACAACTTTAAAAGAACTACAATGACGTGGGAAAATACCCAACCAAGCCGAACACCATACATGTAAGTACCATGAAAACTTAAGAAAACAAATATATATATATACACACACACACACACACACACACACACACACACACAATATATATATATAATACAATAGTCTTGCCTAGACTATTGTGTGAATGTAGCCCTAGGCCTGGCCCTTCAGCTGGGAGAAATTTGCAAACAAGATGCAAATTTCGGTCTTTAAAGGTAACCCCTGACTACCGAATCATTAGCTCCAGAATTAAGAGAAGAAGAGAGAGAGAGATATATCGTGGCGTTTGCACAAGTCCCTTACCGACAATTAATTTAACCACAGTGTTTTTCAATTAGTCTGGATTTGCATGACACAGACCTGGAAGCTAAGTAGCATTTGGGTTGGTTGCATACGGTGCGGTGGCCTTGTTGGACGCTCGGCTGACCGTGATCTCAAGCAAGGCCACAACAGCCAGCCTACGTGAAAGCAGAACCAAAAGGTCAAGGGGCCCTTTATTTAATTTTTATTTATATGATTTTTTAAAAAATTCTTGATTTTTATAAATAATTCCAAAAGGCAAACAAACAAACATATAATTCAGGGAGGCCTCGACTTACAATCGTTCGTTGAGTGATTGTTCAAAGTTACAACAGCACTGAAAAAAAGTGACTTATGACCGATTTTCACACTTGCCACCTTTCCAGCATCCCCATGGTCATATGGTCAAAATTTGGATGCTTGGCAACTGGCTCCTATTTATGATAGTTACTGTGTCCCGGCGTCACGCAAGCCCCTTTTGCGACCATCTGGCAAGCAAAATCAATGGGGAAGCCAGATTCACTTAACAACCGGGGTTATTATCTTATTCACCGCAGTGGTTCGCTTAACAATCCAGGCAAGAAAGATCGTAAAATGGGGCAAAATTCACTTATAACAACAGAAGTTTTGGACTCAGTTGTGGTCGTAAGTCGAGGACTATCTGTATTTTCTCCTCCTATTTTTCCCACAATAGCATCCATGTAAGGTGGTTGGGGTGAGAGAAAAAACCCTTTTGTGCCTAAAGCAGGACTAGAACTCCCAGTTTCCTGGTGATTGGCCCCAAACCACTCAGCTGGATTTGTTCATTTGTTTATTTGTTCAACCGATTATAAGATTACAGGTATAAGTACAAACATAGTTATGAATACATGAAATGGATACATGTAAGAAAAATAAAAAGAAACAATAGGACAGGGACGGTAGGCACATCACAGTGGTGGGATTCAATTTTTTTTTTTTACTACCGGTTCTGGGGGACATGGCTTGGTGGGCCTGGCAGGGGAAGGATACTGTAAAATCTCCAGTCAGAGGGGGTATTTGCTGGTTCTCCAAACTACTCAAAATTTCCGCTACCGTTTCTCCAGAACTGGTCAGAACCTGCTGAATACCACCTCTGGCACGTTGGTACACTTATGCATGCCCCCTACAAATCTCTTAGGAAAGGGGTGAGGTCAATAGTAGACAGTCTAAGGTTAAAGTGTTTGGGGGAAGAAATCACAGAGTCAGGTAGAGTATTCCAGACATTGACCACTCTGTTACTGAAGTCGTATTTCCTGCAACCGAGTTTGGTGCGGTTAACCTTGAGTTTGTATCTATTGTGTGCTCTTGTGTTGTTATGGTTGAAGCTGAAGTATTCATTGACAGGTAGGACATTGCAATGTATGATTTTATATACTATACTTAGATCGGACCGAAGGCGGCATAGTTCTAGGTTTTCTCGGTCTAGAATTTCAAGTCTGGTGGCATAAGGTATTCTGCAACGAGTAGAGGAGTGGAGAACTCTTCTTGTGGAAATATTTCTGGACTTTCTCAGAACTCTTCTCTGTATTAATATCAGATATGTAATGCGGGTTCCAGACTGATGAGCTGTATTCAAGTATTGGTCTAGCAAATGTTTTGTATGCCCTAGTTAGTAGTGTGATATTACCAGAGAAAAAGCTACGTAGGATTAGGTTAATGACTCTTAATGCCTTTTTGGCTATGTAGTTTCATTTCGTGCTTAAAACAGAACTAGAATTCCTAGTTTCCTGGTAATTGGCCAAAGTCATGCAGCTGATTGTTGTGCCTAAGATAGGACTAGAACTCCCAGTTTCCTGGTGATTGGCCCAAAGTCACCCAACTGGCTGTTGTGCCTAAGTCGGAACTAGAGCTCCCAGTCTCCTGGTGATTAGAACAAAGTCACCCAGCTGATTTCTGGTTCTTAGACCAACTCCTTCACCTCTAGACCAGATTGAGGGGTTTGGGGTATACTAGCAGGATACTTGCTGGCCAGATCCCTGAGGAATGCATCCTGGTTGGGTGGAAGCTACTCAGAGCAGGGACTTTTGTAGAGTCACAACAGGAGTCTCCTTGAAAAATAGGGTTTCTGCCCCATCCCTAAACTGGCTGTTTTCAGAGAGCATCATTGTGTTTTTATTAGAAGTTTTCATTTTTTTTGGCTGAAAAAGTGTAAAAATGTGGCTTTTTGCCCAGTTCTGTATGGTGAGTAAAATCCCACTCTGCACGGCTGGCTGGGGAATTCTGGGAGTTGAAGTCCCACCCGTCTTAAAGTTGCCAAGTTTGAAAAACACTGTTTTTAAATGCATTGCACGGGGTGTCTTTTATCTCTCCCTTTTCCAGGCGGATTTAAAACCAGCCTGCAAGCTGCTTGCAAGCCAGGGTGGGGGAAAAAAAAACCCTTTAAAAGATTTTTACCTCCCTTAATTTTAGGTTACAGCCATTCCTGTCAGCCGCAATCATTTTATAAGCAGCTGCAGTTCATAAACTCACAGTGGCTCTTTTCATTTCCTGCCTATCATTGCCTGGTACCTTCTACATGCTCTTCTCACTGCAGCTGAGGGCACCTCCGAAAAAGGAGAATATTTTTTTTTTTTTAAAAAAATCATTCTAATGCTCCAGATCCAGAAGGGGTGCTTGAAGTCATCAAGCTTCACCCTTCGTTTGATGGCAGGAATCCAAACGGACAGGATGTGTTTTCCTAACGTTCATCGTTGTTATCGCTTCAATCCATTATGGGCGGGGTGGGCTTCAAAAAATTTAGCAACCGGTTCTCTGCCCGGTTGCTGGGTGGTCGTGGCCATGGTGGTCGTGACCTAGTCAGCCTCCTGCACCATGGCCGGGGGTATTTTCACCCTTCCCGGGCTACAGAGGTTTCCTCGAGCCTCAAGGAGGGCAGAAACGGCCTCCTGGGGCTCCGAAGGCTCTCCGGCCTTCTGGAGCCTCCGAGAGCTTCATTTCCCCCCTCCCCAGGATCCGGAGGCTTTCCTTCAGTCTCCGAGAGGTCTGTTTCTCCCCTCCCCAGGCTCCTTATGTCCTCTGGAGGCTGGAAATGGGGGCCTATTTCTGGCATTCTAGAGCCTCCTGGAGCCCCATTCTCTCTGGGAGCCCCTCCCCTGGCTCTGGAGGCCCTCCGGAGGCCGGAAACGGGCCTGTTTCTGGCATTCTAGAGCCTCCTGGAGCCCCATTTCTCCCCTCCCCAGGCTCTGGAGGCCCTCCGGAGGCCAGAAATGGTTCTGCATTTTCTGGCATTCTCCCAGGCCGGAGCCTCCTGGAGCCCATTTCTCCTGGCCCCATTTCCCCAGGCTCTGGAGGCCCTCCGGAGGCCGGAAACGGGCCCTGTTTCTGGCATTCTAGAGCCTCCTGGAGCCCCATTTCTCCCCTCCCTAGGCTCTGGAGGCCCTCCGGAGACCAGAAACGGGCCTGTTTCTGGCATTCTAGAGCCCCAGGGAGCCCATTTCTCCCCTCCCCAGGCTCTGGAGGCCCTCCGGAGGCCGGAAATGGGCCTGTTTCTGGCATTCTAGAGCCCCTGGAGCCCATTTCTCCCCTCCCCAGGCTCTGGAGGCCCTCTGGAGGCGGGAAATGGCCTGTTTCTGGCATCTCTCGAGAGCCCCGGGAGCCTGGCATTCTAGAGCTTTGAGCCCTCCTCCCTAGGCTCTGGAGGCCCTCTGGAGACCAGAAACGGGCCTGTTTCCGGCCTTCTGGAGCGTCTGGGAGGCCCGTTTTTCGCACTTCTCGAGCCTCCACACGGGCCCTGTACTTAACCTGGGATCCAGAAGAGGCCTCATTGAGACTCCTGGGAGGGCCGGGGAGGGCAGGGCCAGCCAGTCATTGCATCTACCGGTTCTGTGAATCAGATGTAAAATTAACATCCGGTTCGCCCAAACCGTTGCAAACCAGTTGCAGCCCACTTACGGGGTAGTCCTTGGCTTACGACCACAACTGAGCCATAAAATTTCTGCGGCTAAGTGAGACATTTGTAAAGTGAGTTTTTGCCCTTTATGACATTCCTTGCTGCGATTGTTATAAAGGAACCATGGCAACCATTGCATTAGCAACACGGTTGTTAAAAGCAAAAGAGGATCCCTTTTTCAGCGTCATTGTAAATGTGAGCAGTCGCGGAATGAATGGTTCTAAGTCAAGGACCACCTGTAAAGTAATTATGGTATATGGGGAAACCTGGTTTTGAAGGACACCACACCTTTTGCAACAACCAAAATAACCACAAGTCGTATTTTATTATTATTATTATTATTTTTCTCCTTGCCTTAAAAGCTATTCCATCTCTCTTATCTTTCTGTTTTCAGTCCGGGCAGCCTTTTAAATTCTCAGTGTTGGAGATTTGTGACCGAATTAAGGAAGAATTCCAGTTCCTCCAAGCTCAATATCACAGGTATGGAAAAGAAGAGGTGGGGAAAAAAAAAGATGATTAATGTTCTTAATTCTGATAACTAAGTCGAACCTCCACACCCAGGGGCAGTATATCCCACAATACTGTACAGCCTTGAAAACTTCAGAAATCTCTCTGTTGCTTTTTCTCCCTGGTTGCTTTTTTTCCCTCCCTGTCAACCATGGTGCAGCCTTGTTTACACATCACGTTAAGCCAATTGCACAGGGGCAGACAGGACAGCACTCCAGAGGGTTTAACGTCATTGCCCAGGGGATCATGGGTTGCCCTCTCCCCTCTTTGGAAGAGCTTTATAGCTCCCGCTGCCTTAAAAAAGTTCAAAACATTCTCAAAGATCCATCTCATCCTGGACACACACAACCCTTTTTTAAAAAAAACTGTTACCATCTGGCAGACGGTACCGGATAATAAAAGCAGGACAAATAGGCTGAAGAACATTTTCTATCCCAGGGCAATAGCTCTGTTGAATTCTGCCATATAGTGCAATATGATGCAATATCAGGGGTTTTCAATTCAATGTATAGAATGTGAATGATGTGTGTTTGTGTTTATTTTCATAGTCATAATGTACACTGAAGAGAGTATTTAATTTTCGTTGTAGGAGATGCAGTGACAAACTAAACTAAACCTAAACTAAACCTAAACTAAACCTAAACTAAACCTAAACTAAACCTAAACTAAACCTAAACTAAACCTAAACTAAACCTAAACTAAACCTAAACTAAACCTAAACTAAACCCAAACTAAACCCAAACTAAACCTAAACTAAGCTGTGGTTTGTTTAAGCTCAATTTACAGAGTAATGGCTGGATTTACCCAACGTGCTGTACCAGAAAACCACATTGTGCTAAGTTGCATTGTGTGAACTAAAATCTGGGCCATTTTTCTGTTCTCCCTTCCCTTTTCCTTTAAAAACAAAGAAAAAAAGGGCATTCCCTAGAAAAGGAAAGCAGCCAATAAATCAATTTATTTTAGCTTCTCTCTCTCTCTCTCTCTCTCTCTCTCTCTCTCTCTCTCTCACACACACACACACACACACACACACACAGAGTCCATTACAGCCCCTGAGTGAGGAAGCCATGGAAAAAGGGAAGGAGTTTGGAGGAAGTGGCAAGGATGGTTTTGAAGAGAGAGTTTGGCAGAACAAAAAGTGAACGTGTCCCTTGTCTGAAATGGTATTGGACAGGGAGTGTCAAACTCAAGGCCTGTGGGCCAGATCCAGCCTGGGGATCCAGCCTTAGATCTGGCTTGCGTGGCCACCCTGGAAACAGCAAAGTACTGGCCTGCAGTGCCTCTGCCAGCGGCCCCCACTCCCTGAGCTCTGTTTTCACTTACAGAGGGCTATCCAAACAAACTAAAAACAAAAGGAGAAATGTTTCACCTTTTACATTTGATCAGGCAAGAATGGACAGGAAAGGAGAAAAGGAAAGTGGAAAGACAAAAGAAAAAGAAGGGAAGATGGGGAGAGAGCAAGGAAGGAAAAAGAAGGAAAGAAGGGAAAGAAGAAGAAAGGGGAAGGAAGAGAGAAGGAAAAAGGAGAAAAGGGAAGGAAAGAAGAAAGGGAAAGAGGAAAGAGGAAGAAAAAGAAAGGAAGATGGGGAGAGAGCAAGGAAGGAAAAAGGAAAGAAGGGAAGGAAGAAGAAAGGGGAAGGAAGAGAGAAGGAAAAAGGAAAGAAGGAAAGAAGAAAGGGAAAGGAAAGATGAAGAAAAAGAAAGGAAGATGGGGAGAGAGCAAGGAAGGAAAAAGGAAAAAGAGGGGAAGCAAGAAGAAAGAATGAAGAGGGAAGGAAAAAAGAGAAAAGGGAAGGAAGGAAGGAAGGAAGGAAGGAAGGAAGGAAGGAAGGAAGGAAGGAAGGAAGGAAGGAAGGAGATAATGAGAGTGAATGAATATTTGTGAAAATGTACAGAAAGTGGAAAATGGAATAAGAAACTGAATATGAAAGATAAATATGTAATTATGGTCATGTTTGTATGGAAATGTAAAAATCTGAAACCACATTGTTCACCAAAAGAGATGTCTGTAAAAGATAAAAATAAAAACTTGGTACAAAAAAAAAATTGTGCAGGGGGCTGGACTAGAAGACCTCCAAGATCCCTTCCAGCTTTATTCTGATTCTGAATTCTGAATCATATTCCACCCCGCTTTTTTTTTTTGCAGCCTGAAGTTGGAATGTGAGAAATTAGCAACCGAAAAAACAGAGATGCAGAGGCATTATGTTATGGTAAGTCATAGTAATAATATAAATAATAACCATAATACTTTTTTAGCAAGAAATTAATGGATTTACAAAATACAGGTAATCCTTGACGTATAACAGTTTCATTTAGTGACTGTTTGAAGTTACAACGGCACTGAAAAATGGGATTTATGACCATTTTTCCGACATACGACCGTTGATCGGAATTGAGCCCAAAATGTCTTTTGCTAAGTGAGACATTTGCCAAGTGAGTTTTGCCCCGTTTTACGACCTTTCTTGCCACTGTTGTTAGGTGAATTGCTGAAGTTGTTAGGTTAATAACAAGGTGGCTAAGTGAATCAGGCTTCTCCATTGAATTTGCAAAAGGTCGCAAAAGGCCCCAGGACACGGCAACCGTCATAACTATGAGCCAAGCGTCTGAATTTTGATCATGTGACCCTGGGGACGCTGCAACGGTCGTAAGTGTGAAAAACGGTCATCGGGCACTTTTTTTCAGCGCCATTGTTTACTTCAAACAGTCACTAAATAAACCGTTGTAAGTTGAGGGCTTCCTATACATGGTTGCTAAATTGTTGAACCCAGAGGTGATATTCCGCAAGTTCTGATCAGTTCTGGAGAACCGGTAGTGGAAATTTTGAGTAGTTCAGAGAACTGGCAAATCCCACCTCTGACTGGCCCCGCCCCCATCTCTTCTCCACCTCCCATTGAGTCCCAGCTGATTGGTGGGGTTCCTTTGGTTACCCTGCACAGGAGAACGGAGCTGGAAAGCAGGTTAGTGGGGTGGGGAGGGAATGGGGATTTTGCAATATCCTTCCCCTTCCCCTGCCACGCCCACCAAGCCATGCCCACAGGACCAGTAATAAAAAAAATTGAATCCCACCACTGGTCAAACCCCGATTTGGTGGCATATAATCAAATCCTGGCCCAAATGGTTCTTTTTTTAATTTTTTTTTAAAAATAATATGTATTTACCTATTGCCGGCTGCTTGGGATTTCTATGTGCTTCTCGCATGTTTTTTGCATGGAACTGTGGCCGCGTAGCCATCGGAGACCGAATGTCAGGAATTGGGGCACGAAGCTGAGAGGAAACTAATCAGAGGGTGGAATTCTACCAGTTCAAACCAGTTCAGACGAACCGGATGTTAAAGTTACATCTGGTTTGCCGAACCTGTAGTTGAACTAACTGGCTGTTCCAGTAGGCCCCGCCCACCCTGGCCCCGCCCACCCAGCCACCGGGCAGCGAACCGGTTGCTGGCATTCTTGGAATCCCACCCATGAAACTAATGTTTTATCATGGCCAAATCATTGGAATTTTGCAGAATTTTGAGATAAACAGCCTGTCCAACTGGCACTTCTCCTTCTTTTTCAGTATTACGAGATGTCCTATGGCCTGAATATTGAAATGCACAAACAGGTGGGCCTTTCCTGGGAATCGCGAAAAGGAGCAGGTTTGGGAAGGAAATTCAGATTCGGATATGCAAAGGCAGAAGTTGCCCCGTTGGGCATAGTGGGTGTAACTTTGTTAATTGGGATGATGCCAAGGGTCTAGGTTGCAGTTGGCTTCCTAGGCGGCATCAGGTTGGCAAATGTATAGGCTGAGTTCATGCAGAGGGATTAACCTCCCTGGTCCATTCACACCACAAAGCTAAGTTTAGTGTTGTGTGAAAGCAGCCAAGTTGTTTAAAAAGGTATGAAAGAATGGGACTTTCTGAAGGGAATACTTTGTAGACTTCCCTACTTCCCTCCATTCCATTTCCTTCCTTCCTTCCTTCCTTCCTTCCTTCCTTCCTTCCTTCCTTCCTTCCTTCCTTCCTTCCTTCCTTCCTTCCTTCCTTCCCTTCTCCCTCCTTCTCTCTTTTCCTTTCTCCTTCCTTCCTTCCTTCCTTCCTTCCTTCCTTCCTTCCTTCCTTCTTCCTTCCTTCCTTCCTTCCTTCCTTCTCCCCTCCTTCTCTCCGTTTTCCTTTCTCCTTCCCTCCTTCTCTCCATCCCTCCCTCCCTGTTTTCCTCCCCCTCCTCCTTCCTTTTTCCTTTCCCCCTCCTCCCTATTTTCCTTCCCTCATTCCTTCCTTCCCCCTCTCTCCCTCCCTGTTTTTCTCCCTCCCTCCTCCCTCCTTCTCTTACTCCCTCCTCCCTCTTTTCTGCCTTTTCCTTTCTCCTTCCTCCCTATTTTCCTCCCTCCCTCTCTTCTTCCCTGTTTTTCTCCTCCTCCTCCTCTCTTTCTTCTTTTCTCCCTCCTCCTTTTTCCTTCCCCCTCATTCCTTCTTCCTCTCTCCCTCCCTCCCTCCCTCCTTTCCTTGAAGAGAAAATTTGAGCAGAGGGAGCCTTTGAAGTTTCTCTTTTCTCCTTTCCTTTAGGCTGAGATTGTCAAGCGGCTGACTGCGATCTGTGCCCAGATTACCCCCTTTCTCACACAAGAGGTATAAATGAATGAATGAATGAATGAATAGTGCCGGGATTCCGGCAGTTACCCCCAATTAAATCATGAATCTCGAGCCAAACTTCCAAAACTTCCAAAGGATTTATTGGGAATTAAAATGTCCGGCACTGCCTGGGTGTAGCCGACTCTGAGACACATCACTCATTGTCACCCATCACCCTGGTTTTCCCTCCCACCCCTCTGGGTGTATCGTAATTCATATCCTCCAATGGGACACATCCATAGCCCGGAGTCATCAATCATGTTCTCCAGTTAGATCTTTGTGCGGCAGGAACTTCCATCGCCTAGTTATTATCTTTCAAAAACCATGTATGGCATGCACTTTCGATTTCCAAGCTGCCGCACTGCTCTTTCAAACCCCTTCCCTCCTCCCCCCCACACCTTTCTGTTGGCAACCCTAAAAAGACCATAGAAATATTTGATGAGTTGACAAATAGCAGGCAAGAAAAAAAAGTGAACAATTGTAAAATTGAGGATTACCTGTAATCCATCTTCCCCATTGGTGGCAACTAGACTCTTGCATCGCTTGTTAAGAGTGGGCCTTGGCTGGTCTGGGGCAACGATTTCATGGGAGCTGTTTTCAAAGTGCGCTGACCCTGTTTTCCTTGGCCCCCAGCATCAACAGCAGGTCTTGCAAGCCATGGACCGGGCCAAGCTGGTGACAATGGGGGAGCTGAACAACATCATTGGGGTGAGTGAGTGTTGCCAGGGCCAAGCAGCCTCCTTGGATTTTTTTTCCACAAACAATTGACCACAGCCGTGGTTCTCAATCCCAGCAGCGTTAAGATGGGTGGACTTCAACTCCCAGAATTCTCTGGACTTGCCACAAAGTGAAAGGAAGGAAGGCAGGGACGGAGGGAGGCAGGCAGGAGGCAGGAGAGGGGACGAGAGGAGGGAGGCAGGCAGGAAGAGGGGAGGGGAAAGAGAAGGTAGGGAGGAGGAGGGAGGGAAGGAAGGAAGGGAGGGGAAGGAAGGAAGGAAAGAGGTGGGGAAAGGAAAGAAGCATGTAAGAAGGATGGAAAAGAGGAAGAAAGAGAGAAGAGAAAGGAGTAGTAGGAAGGAAGGAAGGAAGGGGGAGGGAGGAAGAGGGAGGAAGGAAGGAAGGTGAGAGAAGAAGGAAGGAAGGAAGGAAGAAGAAGGAAGGAGGGAGGGGAAGAAGGAAGGAAGAAGGTGGGAGAACAAGGGGAGAGAAGAGGAAAGAAGCACGTAAGGAAGGAATGGAAAAAGGAGAACAGAAGAAAAGAGAAGAAGAGAAAGGAGTGGTAGTAGGTAGAGGAGGAAGGAAGGAGAGAGGGAGGGAGGGAGGAAGAGGGGAGGAAGGAAAGAGAAGGAGTAGAGAAGGAGGAGAGGAGGAAGGAAGGAAGAACAGGGGAAGGAAGGAGGAGGAAGGAAGGAAGGAAGGAAAAAGGGAAGGAAAGAAGGAAGGGAGAGGGGAGAGAAAGGAAGGAGGAAAAGGAAAGGGAGGAGAGGGAGGAAGGGAAGAAGAAGAAGGAGAAAGAAAGAAGAATAAGGAAAGAAAGAAAGCTACCCTGACGGGGGAATCCTGGGAGTTGAAGTCTATCCCTTTCAAAGTTGCTGAAATGGAGAAACAGGATGTGAACCTCTCTTCACCCTTCCACCCAACTTAAACAGTCCACCCATTTTGACCAAACTCTCCGGAGAGTTTAACTGAAGCACAGGCGGCCGCCTTCCAAGGAGCCCAGAATCCAGACTCTTGCAGGGGGGCAGCCCAAATCCTCCTCCACCTAGAAGGATGTCCAGCAAGCCCGATGCTTCTAATTATGGAACCACCTTGACCTTCTGGATCTCACGGGGTTGGTGACCGTGACCGGAAGTGGAAGATGGAGCCCTGCCTGGATTCTCCTAGGGCAGAGGTCTCCAAACTTGGCAACTTTAAGACTTGTGGACTTCAACTCCCAGAATTCTTCAGCCAGCTATGGAAGGAAGGAAGCGAGCAAGGAAGGAAGGAATTGGCAAAGGAGAGAACAGAAGAGAAGAAGGGTATGAGAAGAAAGGAAGAAGAGAAGAGAAGAGAAGAGAAGAGAAGAGAGAAGAGAAGAGGAAGGAAGGTAGCAGGTAGAAGAGGAAGGAAGGGAAGGAAGGAAGGAGGAGGAAGGAAGAGGAAGGAAGGAAGGAAGGAAGGAAGGAAGGAAGGAAGGAAGGAAGGAAGGAAGGAAAGAAGGAAGGAAGAAGGAAGGAATGGAAGGAAGGAAGAAGAGATGGGAGAGACAGGAAAGGAGAAGAGATAGAAGAGGAAGGAAGCAAGGAAGGAAGGAATGGACAAAGGAGAGAACAGAGGAAAAGAAGGGTAAGAGAAGAAAGAGAAGAGAAGAGAAGAAAGGAAGAAAAGAGGAAGGAGAGGTAGCAGGTAGAAGAGGAAGGAAGCAAGGAAGGAAGGAAGGAAGGAAGGAAGGAAGGAAGGAAGGAAGGAAGGGAAGAAGAGATGGGAGAGACGGGAAAGGAGAAGAGATAGAAGAGGAAGGAAGCAAGGAAGGAAGGAATGGACAAAGGAGAGAACAGAAGAAAATAAGGGTAAGAGAAGAAGAGGAAGAGAAGAGAAGAAAGGAAGAGAAGAAGGAGAGGTAGCAGGTAGAAGAGGAAGGAAGGAAGGAAGGAATGTACAAAGGAGAGAACAGAAGAAACGAAGGGTAAGAGAAGAAAGTAAGAGAAGAGAAGAGAAAGGAGAGGTAGCAGGTAGAGAGGAAGAAGGAAGGAAGGAAGGAAGGAAGGAAGGAAGGAAGGAAGGAAGGAAGGAAGGAAGGAAGGAAGGAAGGAAATTAGTTTCCAATTCCACTAAAAGGACAGAAGGCACATGTTGACCTCCAGACCTAAATATTAAACAGAGACTGGCTGGCTGGAGAATTCTGGGAGTTGAAGTCCACAAGCCTTAAAGTTGCCAAGTTTGGGGACTCCTGTCCTAGGGTTTCTCTCCTTTTTCTTTCCAGCAGCAGCAGTTCCAACATCTGTCCCATCAGGCCCCTCCAGTTCCTTTGACCCCACACCCTTCGGGATCTCAGGCTTCTAGCTTGGCTGCGGTCAGCACCACGGCTTCTGGGCTTCTGGCCCTCTCGGGGATGTTGGGAGCCCAGAGCACGCTGGGGTCCAAGCAAGAAAACTCCGGGCAGGACTCCGAAAACAATCAAGGTAAGAGGGAAAGGAGCGTCATCACTTGAGACACTCGAGAAGAGATTGGACTGCCATTTGTCAGAAATGGTATAGGGTCTCCTGCTTGGGCAGGGGGTGGGGTTGGACTAGATAACCTACAAGGTCCCTTCCAACTCTTGATTATCTGTTAAATCTGCAAGTTGGGATTGGTGGGTGGGCTGAGAAGGAGTCTTGTCTCCCTGGTTGGATTTGCAAGCTGTCCATCAGAAGGGGGGGCAGGCGCTTAAAAAATAACAGAACAGCGCTTTCCCCATTTGTGGTGGGGGATATTTGCATAGCCCCGCACTAGGGTGAGGGTTACAATAACCCATCACTCTCATTTGCCTGCCTCCTCTCCCGCTGATCTCTGCTTGTGGCAACATTCACACATGACACTATGCTGGCTTAAGGCCACCCAGAGTCACTGGAAGTTGGGGAAATACAGGCAACGTAACAAATAATAGTTATTGGAAATGGTGTCGTTTGGTTGGTACAACCTATCGATAATTGAAATGTGTGGTGTGTTATTCAGGCTATGGTTTGTCCTCAACTTATGACTACAATCGGAGCCAGAATTTCTGTGGCTAAATAAAGCGGTTGTTGAGTGACTTGGACCTGATTTTATGATTCCCCCCCGCACTCCATGGTTGTTAATGAATCACTGCAGTTGTTAAGTGAATCAAGTAGTCGTTAAGCAAATCCCGATTCCCCCATTGACTTCACTTGCAGGAATCTTAGGTTGAGAAGGTTGCAAATGATGATCCTGTCTCTGTTTTTTAATATTTAGGCCTGGAGGTCAACATGTGCCTTCTGTACTTTTAGTGGAATTGGAAACTAATTTCCTTCCTTCCTTCCATCCATCCCTTTCTTCTTTCCTTCTTTCTTTCCTTCCATCCTTCCTTCCTTCCTTCCATCCCTCCCTTCCTCTTCTGCTACCTCTCCCTCCTCTTCTCTTCCTTTCTTCTCATATTCTTCTTCTCTTCTGTTGTCTCCTTTGTCCATTCCTTCCGTCAGATGGTGCTCCATTCAAAATCCAATAAATAAATACTTAGACTCCCTTAATTAGAGAAAAGATATATTTTACTGGAAGTCAAGTGGTAGCAACAAAAGAATTCTGAATCTGAGAAAATGTGCGGGCAAATCACGTATACAAAGTGATGGCAACATTCCCACCCCAATAGTTCAATTGGCTCATCCAATTAAAAGTTGTGTATATCATCATGTGGGCACCTCCAGGTGGTGATGAGGCCTCTGTCCGTTGACCTTGACATATTTTGATAAAGAATTGCGGCTGCACATAGGATAGAAGCCTAAGCAAGAATCTCCCCCACCCAACTTATACAGTTCTGTTTTGTAACACCTCCAGCTCGCTTCCCATAACCATGTCCCCCCCTCCTCCCCCCGTTACTTATGACAGCCGAAAGATACAAAGCAAAGGAAGAAAATCTTGAAGGCTGACACCTTCCTTCCTTGCTTCCTTCCTCTTCTATCTCTTCTCCTTTCCTGTCTCTCCCATCTCTCCTTCCTTCCTTCCATTCCTCCCTTCCTCCCTTCCATCCCTTCCTTCCTTCTTTCCTTCCTTCCTTCCTCTTCTACCTGCTACCTCTCCTTCCTCTTCTCTTCTCTTCCCTTCCTTTCTTCTCTTCCCTTTCTTTTCTTCTGTTCTCTCCTTTGTCCATTCCTTCCTTCCTTGCTTCCTTCCTCTTCTATCTCTTCTCCTTTCCTGTCTCTCCCATCTCTTCTTCCTTCCATCCATCCATTCCTTCCTCCCTCCCTCCCTCCCTTCTTTCCTTCCTCTTCTACCTGTTATCTCTCCTTCTTCTTCCCTTCCCTTCTCTTCCTTTCTTCTCATAACCACCTTCTGTTCTGTTCTCTCTTTTGTCCATTCCTTTCTTCCTTGCTTCCTTCCTCTTCTATCTCCTTTCCTGTCTCTCCCATCTCTTCTTTCCTTCCTTCCATTCCTCCCTTCCATCCCTTCCTTCCTTCTTTCCTTCCTTCCTTCCTCTTCTACCTGCTACCTCTCCTTCCTCTTCTCTTCCCTTCTTTTCTTCTCTTACCCTTCTTTTCTTCTGTTCTCTCCTTTGTCCATTCCTTCCTTCCTTGCTTCCTTCCTCTTCTATCTCTTCTCCTTTCCTGTCTCTCCCATCTCTTCTTCCTTCCTTCCATCCATTCCTTCCTTCCTCCCTCCCTTCCCTCCCTCCCTTCCTTCTTTCCTTCCTCTTCTACCTGTTATCTCTCCTTCTTCTTCCCTTCCCTTCTCTTCCTTTCTTCTCATAACCACCTTCTGTTCTGTTCTCTCTTTTGTCCATTCCTTTTTTCCTTCCTCTTCTATCTCCTTTCCTGTCTCTCCCATCTCTTCTTCCTTCCTTCCATTCCTCCCTTCCATCCCTTCCTTCTTCCTTTCCTTCCTTCCTTCCTCTTCTACCTGCTCCTCTCCTTCCTCTTCTCTTCCCTTCCTTTCTTCTCTTACCCTTCTTTTCTTCTGTTCTCTCCTTTGTCCATTCCTTCCTTGCTTCCTTCCTCTTCTATCTCTTCTCCTTTCCTGTCTCTCCCATCTCTTCTTCCTTCCATCCATCCATTCCTTCCTTCCTCCCTCCCTTCCTTCTTTCCTTCCTCTTCTACCTGTTATCTCTCCTTCTTCTTCCCTCCCTTCTCTTCCTTTCTTCTCATAACCACCTTCTGTTCTGTTCTCTTTTGTCCATTCCTTTCTTCCTTGCTTCCTTCCTCTTCTATCTCCTTTCCTGTCTCTCCCATCTCTTCTTTCCTTCCTCCTCCCTCCCACCCTCCCTCCCTTCCCTCCCTCCTTCCATTCCTCCATTCCTTCCTCCTTCCTTCCTTCCTTCCTTCCTTCCTTCCTTCCTTCCTTCCTTCCTTCCTTCCTTCCTTCCTTCCTTCCTTCCTTCCTTCCCTTTATCTACCTCCCTCCCTCTTTGTGCTAACTTCAGAGAATATGCACCCCTTTCCAAGATAGCTCTCTAACTTTTTCTGGCCAACAGTCTCTCTGCCTGCTGTGCTGCTGCTCGTTGTGTAGTTTTTGCCTGCCGATTTGTGCTTGTCTAGACTGGTGGTGAAGAAAAGATGGCACAGAGAGAGAGAGAGAGAGAGAGAGAGAGAGAGAGAGAGCTGTGTGTGTGTGGGGTCTCTCACAACCTGCCTGTGTGAGAAGTCAGATCCAGGCCTTGTGGCAAGGGAGGGGGAAGGAAGAGACCATATTACACACAAACACACACACACACACACACACACACACACACACACGGTTGCGAATCGCCTGGCCTGCAGCGGGCCCGATCCTCCGAGGCAGCCTGCTTGCCAAGCCCCCTTTGCGAAAGCTTTCTTGGCCCAGATGCATTCTGGGACTTCTTCCAACCCACCACCCGCTCTTTCTTGGCAGGCCTCCCTTTTTGAATCCGGAGGCAACGAAAAGCTTTTCCTCTTTCTCTCTCAACCTCCCTTGCCAACGTTGGGAAGCCAGCCCAACGAGCCATGTTTGATGGCCCAGGCGCTTTCTTTCCCCCTGCCCTCACCGTGGCGACCCATCATTTCGGTTTAAGGACCGTCTGGGGATCGATCGCCTAGGCCAGGGGTGTCCAACCTTGGCAACTTTAAGACTTGTGGACTTCAACTCCCAGAATTCCTCAGCCAGCTTTGCTGGCTGAGGAATTCTGGGAGTTGAAGTCCACAAGTCTTAAAGTTGCTAAGGTTGGACACCCTGGCCTAGGGTGACGGGAGATCCTAGGTGACCAGAGAAGGGACAACGGGTTTTACAACAAGGCCATGCAGAGCTGGGAGAAGAAGAAATGGCTGCCGATGCCAGATGGAAAATGCTCTTTTTTTTTTTAAATAAGTGGGCCCTAACACTCAACAGTGGCATGTTAATCTATTGCAGGACCCAGATGGTTGGGGGCAAGAGGCTGACTCTGTACACCGCTTAGAGAGAGAGGGGGCTGTAAAAGCACTGCAAAGTGGTATATAAATTTTAAGTGCTATTGCTTCTTGTGTGAACCCAGGAAATGGGTTAACTCAGGAAGCTGTGGGAACAAAGCCCCTTTCATAAACAAGAACTGTTTTCATTGTGTTAAGTTTTATTTATTATTATCTAGCAGTTCTACGCCGTTGCATTTCAGCCTGGTCTGGGCAGCTTTCCACTCTGCGTTGTGCCACACACACCTGTGTGGGCACGCACATACTCTTTTCTTGTTATATTCAGCTCTCTGAGCTTATCATTGCAAAGGCCTAATTCCATGTTTTTAACCGTCTTTTTTTTTTTGCTTTCCCCCAAATGTCGGATAACTGACTCCGTTCTAGGAAACCCACAGAGTCGGGTAAGCCTAACCAACTGTGTCTATGCTTGAGGGAAATTATTTTGGGGGGCACTTTGGGGCAGACCCCAAAGTGCTGATCCTGGGGTCAGCTCAGGCTGTACAATGTGTGCGAAGAGCTAGTTTGGTTTTAGTGGTGAAGGCATCAGTCAGGAAACCGGGAGACCATGAGTTCTAGTTCCACCTTAGGTATGAAAACTATCTGGGGGACTTTGGGCCAATCCCCAGGAGGTGGTGAGTTCTAGTCCTGTCTTAGGCATGAAAACCAGCTGGGCGACGTTGAGCCATTCACAGGGAGATGCTGAGTTCTAGTTCCACCTTAGGCATGAAAGCCAGCTGGGTGTCCACCAGGAGATAGTGAGTTCTAGTTCCACCTTAGGCATGAAAGCCAGCTGGGTGTCTACCAGGAGATAGTGAGTTCTAGTTCCACCTTAGGCATGAAAGCCAGCTGGGTGTCCACCAGGAGATAGTGAGTTCTAGTTCCACCTTAGGCATGAAAGCCAGCTGGGTGGGCCAATCACCAGAAGACAGTGAGTTCTAGTCCTGTCTTAGGGATGAAAGCTGGCTGGGTGACTTTGGGCCAATTCACCAGGAGACAGTGAGTTCTAGTCCTGTTTTGGACAAAAAGCTCAGCTGGGTGACTTGGGTGACTCACGTTCTCTCAGTCAAACCCCCCTCACAGGATTGTTGTTGTGGGAAAATGAGGGGAGGAAGGAATATTAGGTATGTATGTTGCCTTGAGTTATATATGTTTCCTTGTGTTACTTATAAAGTCATAATGGGGAGATAATAAATGGGGGATGAATAATAAATTTTAATAAATAACAATATAGAGGAACCTCAGACAATCTGTCCTGGTTTTTTTTTCCAACTCTCATCTGCTTGGAAAAAGGAACCAAATTTTGAGTGTCTGGTTCTGCAAAACATACACACACACCGAAACACACACACACTGCAAACCCCACAATCTGGGAGGGAGGGAAAACCTGACCAGGTTTTATTTATTATTATTTATGACGTTTATTGGCCGTCCGTCTTATCAGAGGACAACTCTGGACGGCCTAAAACATTGGTTTACAATGATGTTTTGTATCATTCTGCTTTAACTTTATATTCTCACTGGTCAGTATTGGTTTTCAGAGCTACTGACTGTCCCCTGAATGATTCTGAATGGCTTACACCTTAAGTCAGAAAAGTACAAAAAATAAATAAATCCCTTTTATAATACCAGTAGGAGATGCAGATGGTCTGCCTGAGGGAAGGGAGTGTGATCACAGTCTGTAGGCTGGTGAAGATAGACTACAGATCCCAGGATTCCCAGCCCATGCCAACGATGGCTGAGCTGCTTGAAGTTCCTTTGGTTGTAATTCAACCAGCTGGAGAAGGCTGTGGATTGAAGAACCCAGAACAGTGTTTCTCAACCTTGGCCACTTTAAGACGGGTGGACTTCAACTCCCAGAATTCCCCAACCAACATAGGGAGTTGAAGTCCATCCATCTTAAAGTGGCCAAGGTTGAAAAAACCTTATTTTGTATTTTTACGGAAGCCATTCCCTGAATTCCCCAGCCAGCACACTGGCCTAGGGAAGAAGTAATCCTACTTGTAATTAAATAACAGCCACCGTCTTACAGTTTGGAGCAGGAGATCTCCAACCTTGTGAGCTTTACGACTCGTGGGCTTCAACTCCCAGAATTCCTCAGCCCGCCACACCGAGGAGAATTCTGGGAGTTGAAGTCCACAAGCCTTAAAGTTGCCACGGTTGGAGACCCCTGATTGGAAACACCAGAAATGGACTTCGGTTTTCCCACTGATTCTTTCCGTTCGTTCCTTTGCCTCCATCTCTTCTCCGCAACCTGCAGAGCAATTCTGTGTCTCCTCCGGAGAGCATCCAAGATGAAGAACGGAGCGAAGACAGCGGGGTGAAGGCCAAGCTGCAGGACAAGGAGGAGGAGGTAGGGCGCTATGTGAGTGTCTCTTTTTCATTTTGCAGGAATTTTGTCCTGACGGAAAGCGGGTGTATGGCTCGAGCAGCCCCCAATAGCTAAAAGTAGTGTGGTGCAGCAGTTAGAGCAGTGCTCCCCAAACTTGGCTAAATTACCGAAAAATGGAGTAAAAGCGCTTTTCTTCGAGAAATTGAAGCCATTACTTATCATGACAGGAACATTAAAATTACAGGTAATCCTCAGTTTACGACCACAATTATGCCCCAATTTTCTGTTGCTAAGTGAAACAGTTCTTAAGTGAGTCTTGCTCCATTTTATGACCTTCTTTGCCACGCTTGTTAAGTGAATCACTGCAGTTGTTAAGTTAGTGACAGGGTTTTAAGTGAACCTGGCTTCTCCCTTGACTTTGGAGTATAGGCAGTGCTCGCCTTACGACCACAATTGGCGCTCAACATTTCTGTTGTTAAGCAAGACAGTTGTTAAATGAATCTTGCCCTGTGTTTATGATCTTTCTTGCCACAGTTAAGTTAGTAATGCAGTTGTTAAGGGAATCTGGCTTTCCCTGTTGACTTTGCTGGTCAGAAGGTCGCAAAAGGGGATCGCCTGACCTCGGGACTCTGCGACCGTCATAAGTACGAGTCAGGTGCCAAGCGCCTGAATTTTGATCCCGTGATCCTGAGGATGCTGCAACGGTCGTAAGTGTCAAACATGGTCATAAGTCACTTTTTTCAGCGCCATTGTAACTTTGAACGGTCATTAAACGAACTGTTGTAAGTCGAAGACTACCTGCCTTTATAAACCGTCCTCGAGGTTACGGCTACTTTCCACACGATCACATTTCTGGTGCTTGGCAACTGGCTCGCATTTATGACCGATTTTATCCCATGGTCATGATTTGTGTCTTTTGCCCCTTTTCTAGCAAAAAACAGCAACAACAACAACAAAAATGCCCCCTGGATACGCTGGATTTGCTTAGCAGCCACATGCTTCACTTAATGACCACGTGACCCGCTGAGCGCCCATGGAGACTCACCGAACAAACATCCCAATGCTCATAAAATGGAGTCAGCTCACGTAGTGACAACTTACGACCTTGGCTCAGTTGCAGCCATAAGTCAAGGATCACCTATAACTTGAAGATGTCCAGATGGGCAGCCAGGCTCATTAGTTGGAGCCAAGTTGACCTCAATCTTTTCTGAAAATTAATTTGCTTTGAAAATAGAACTGGGGTCTCCCTGCTGAGATCTGGAGGTTTGGCTCCTGAATTCCAGCGTCTTGATCAATTGGCTTGATACCAACAAGTTGGAGCCCCTTCTTAGCCATCCCAGAGATAATTATTATTTTTTTCCCCAGGAGATGCAATTTTTGTGCTGCGAAAATAGAGAGTCGGGCCACAATTTAGTCAAGGGTTTCCCCACCGACTTATACCAAGGAAGCATTAGCAGCTGGGAAGGTTTCCTGTCCATTTTTCTGTTTTCATTTGAAATGTTCTGCCAAGGAGGGTGCAAAATTGATGGTTTTCCTTCCTTCCTTCCTTCCTTCCTTCCTTCCTTCCTTCCTTCCTTCCTTCCTTCCTTTCTTCCTTCCTTCCTTCCTTCCTTCCTTCTTTTCCTTCCTTCTTTCCTTCTTTTATCCCTCCCTCCCTTCTCCTTCCTTTGTCTCTTCTTTTCCTTCCTTCCTTCCCTCCCTCCCTATCTGCCTTATTTCTCCTTCCACCCTCCTTTTCCCTTCTCTTTTCCCTCCCTCCTTTCTCCTTCTCTCTTTTCCCTCCCTCCTTTCTCCTTCCTTCTTCTCCCTTCTCTTTTCTTTCCTTCCTTCTTTCCCTCCCTCTCCCTTCTTTCTCCTTCCTTCCTATCCCTTCTCTTTTTCCTTCCTTCCTTTCCTTCCTCCCTCCCCCTCCTGCTTTCTTCCTTCTTCTCCCTTCTCTTCTTTTTCCTTCCTTTCCTCCCTCCCTCCTTTCTCCTTCCTTCATTCTTCCTTCCTTCCCTCTGTCCCCCTCCATCCTTTCTTTCTCCTTCCTTCTTTCTTTCTTCTTCTTTTTCCTTCTTCCTTCCTTCCTTCCTTCCTTCCTTCCTTCCTTCCTTCCTTCCTTCTTTCTTTCTTTCTTTCTTTCTTTCTTTCTTTCCCTCCCTTCCTCCCTCCCCCCTCCCTCCTTTCTCCTTCCTTCCTTCCTTCGCTCTCTCCCCCTCCCTCCTTTCTTTCTCCTTCCTTCCTTCTTCTCCCATCTCTTCTTCCTTCCTTCCTTCCTTCCTTCCTTCCTTCCTTCCTTCCTTCCTTCCTTCCTTCCTTCCTTCCTTCCTTCCTTCCTTCCTTCCTTCCTTCTTTCCTTCCTCCTCTCTCTGTCTCTCCTGCCCCATTTCCTTCCCCATTTCTTTTTCCTGGCTGTCTTGCAGGAAAGCGACGGAGAGAAGAGCGATTGCAACCTGATTGTGGACGAGGTACGTGGGGAAGGAAGGGAGAGGGATCGGTTCTCTTCCGTGGTGGTGGGAAGCTTCGGCTCCTGCTGCAGGCACGAGCAGCTCTCAAGAGGTTTTCACACTAAATTATGCAGGAGTTTCAAAGCTGCTGGATTCCGGGCGGTTTCACCCTCCATCGCTTTATTTCTCCACGCAGCTTTGCACTTTTCCTCTCTCTTTTTTTTTTTTTTTTTAAAAAAGTCTTAATTACACTCCGGGCTCATTCTGGGGGTCAGACCAGCCGCTTCCTTCTGACTTCTGGCAAGATGAAAGCCGTGGCTCTTTGACGTGGGTGGCCTATTGCTCCCTCCATGCATTTTTATCCTTGCAGGAACGTGGGAGTGTTTGCATTCTCCCTACCTCCGTAGAAAACGCGATTGAGTATTTGCAGCTGGATTTTCCTTCCTTTGTGCCAATTGGTGCCCCCCACAAATACCCACTGTGGGCAGCTTCTGGAAAATGCCTGGCTTGGGATCAAAGCCGCATGCATCTCACCTAAACCCAAAGACGGACTGAAACGCATTGCAAAATAAACATTTAAAAGTTTGGCTTGAAAACTCTGCTTGCAAATAAGGGGAAAAAAGAGAAAAACAGCACCTCAATTTTCACATTCTGCTTTGTTTTCCTATCCTCCCCCCCTCTACGTTCACCCTCTTCCTTAGAGAGAGGGAGACAGAGACAGAGAGAGACAGACAGAGAGAGAGACAGCGAGAGAGAGAGACAGACAGACAGACAGACAGACAGACAGAGAGAGAGACAGACAGAGAGAGACAGACAGACAGACAGACAGACAGACAGACAGACAGAGACAGAGAGAGTGAGACGGACAGAGAGACAGAAACAGAAAGAGAGACAGAGAGACAGAGACAGAGAGAAGGAGAGAGATTTTGCTGGATTTGCACAACATGTTTTATACATGTGCAAATTGGGAGGATCGTATGCAGTTTGGGCAGCTGTTAATTTAAAAGGCTCACAGGAACGTTTGTCACAAGTTGAAGGAGAATATCAGAACAATGGCAGGTCAGGAAAAATGGGATTACAAATGAAGACAAATATACGTGTCCCATACAGGATCCAGCCCGAATCCACAAGTTTGGAAGTCTGGTCCCAATGATTTGTCTTAGTGGACAACCAATTAAATAGGAGCCAGCAGTGTGCAGCAGAAGCAGCCAAAAAAGCTAATGCAATCCTAAGTTGCATTAACAGAGTGATACAATCGAGATCAAGTGAGGTACTAATACCACTCTATAAAGCCTCAGTAAGACCACACCTAGAGTACTGCATCCAGTTTTGGTCACCACACTGTAAAAAAAAGATGTTGAGACTCTAGAAAAAGTGCAGAGAAGAGCAACCAGGATGATTAGGGGACTAAAACATATGATGAACGGTTGCAGGAACTGGGCCTGGCTAGTCTAGTGAAGAGAAGGACCAGGGGAGACATGATAGCGGTCTTCCAATGTTTGAAAGGGGCTGCCACAGAGAGGAGGAAGGGGTCAAGCTATTTATCAAAGCGCCTGTAGGCCAGACAAGGAATAATGGATGGAAACTGAACAAGGAGAGATTCAATCTAGAAATAAGGAGAAACTTTCTGACAGTGAGAACAATCAACCGATGGAATAGAAGTTGCTTTTGGAAGTTGTGGGAGCGTCATCACTGGAAGCTTTCAAGAAGAGGCTGGACTAACATTTTGCTTCTCAACCAAGAAGCTTCTTCAGCTCTGACTGGATGGAGGGGAATGGAAGGATTCATACTCCTTGCAGATAGCTGGTCATTTGCATTCTTTTTAGAGAGTCATTGAGGCCACTTGGAGGTTTATCTGTGTCCTCAGGGTACCTGAGTGGTACAAATGGTTCTTGTAATCTGCGATTTTTCCTCTGGAAATCCATTCCTACTCCCACCCCATTCCAAGCCTGTTCACCCCAAATTGTAGAGCCCAAAAATCTGTAGAGATTCCTTTCGTGACCATCTGAAGTTGCAACAGCACTGGATGAAGCGACTTACCACCCAAAATCCACGCTCTTAACAACGGTTGCAGCATCCCCAGGGTCATTATAATGAAAATGTGAGTGCTTGGCAACCGGCATGTGTTTATGACGGTTACGCTGGTTACAGCATCCCCGGGGTCACACGATCACCCTTTGCCACCTTCCCAGCCAGCTTCTGACCAGGAAAATCAATGGGAGGAAGCCGGATGCGCTTAACGACCGCATGGTTCACTTACCCACTAAAGAGGTTCGCTTAACAACCCTGGCAAAAAGATGATAAAATCGGGCATGACTCCCTTAACACATGCCTTGCTTAGCAAGGCAAATTCCAGCCCCAATTGTCGTAAGTGGAGGACTATCGTATACAATTAACAATGATAGATTGTTAACTAATTAATTATCTTAATTATTGAAGTAACGTTAATTCCACTGCTTAATTGAGAACAATTGAACCAGTGGAACAGCTTGCCTTTCAGAAGTTGTGGGTGCTTCATCACTGGAGGTTTTCAAGAAGCCACCTGTCTGAAATGGGATAGAGGGGGTTGGACTAGAAGACCTCCAAGGTCCCTTCAAGCCCTATTGGTGATTGATTGATTGAATATTACACTGAGCAATCAAGCAATATTACAGTAGGTGACCTCTGAGACTCCTTCCAATTCAGGATTCGGTTGACATTGAGTTGACCTCTTTTTCTGGATATGCCCAATTCATGAACCAGCCCAAAGAACTGGATTTAACAGATCCAGCCAAGCCACCGAAAAGCCAGAACTAAATGGGAGTTAAAACCAACCAATGGATAGTGCAGCTACCAGCTCTTTAATGGAACCTGGTTAAATGCACATGTGGGAACATAGCTAGTAGATAACCATTGGCCAACACAACCCTTTTTCTTCTGAAAAGGTGAGAAAACCAGCAGTCGTCCATTGGACTTCTTTGGAATTTCTGCAAGGGGGAAAAAAAAAAGGACAGGAAAATAATAATTGGTTTTACATTCCGTGGTAGTGAGTCGAAAACCATTTCCTCCCTGTTGCTCCCCCGAGAGAATCTGGAAGGATTAAAACCAAGAAAAGAAACTGTAATATAGGCATTCAAGCAGCAATCTCGGGTTGGCTGGGAAGAGAAACCGAGGTGTGTGAGCCAGCTGACACCAGAGTTGTGTTGTTGGAGGTTTTCTTAAGTGCCCGGTTGGAAAATAAAAATGTGTTGCTTGTGGATGGATGCCTGTGGAATCACCGGACGGGTTTAATCAGGAAAAACAGGCTGGAATGGATGCACATTACAGATTTACAGATTAAACAGAGTTAGTAGGGACCTTGGAAGTCATCTAGTCCAACCCCCCGCCCAGGCAGGAGACCCTACATCATTTCTGACCAATGGCAGGCCAGTCTCTTCTTGAAAGCTTCCAGTGATGGTCGGATTCAAAAATCCCAGCATCCGGTTCTCTGCCCGGTTGCTGAGTGCGCGTGGTCATGGTAGGGCGTGGCCTACCGGAACTTCCAGGAGGACCATTTTTCACCTTCCCCAGAGTCCGGAGGCTTCCCTCGAGCCTCTGGGAGGGTGAAAACAGCCTCCCCCAGGCTCTGGACGCCCTCCAGAAGCCAGAAAGAGGCCCATTTCTGGATTTCCAGAATTTCTGGTTCGGCCCATTTTTCACTTTCCCAGAGCCTCCACGCGGATCTTGCACTTACCTGCATCCAAAATGGGTCGCGTGGACATTCCTGGGAGGGGAGGGGAAGGGAAGGGAGGGATGAGTGGGGCTAGCCGGTCGGTTCAACTACCGGTTCAGCGAACCAGATGTAAATTTAACATCCGGTTCAGTTGAACCGGGCCGAACCGGCTGAATCCCACCTCTGCTTGAACCCTGTCAGGATTCCGGCAGTTACCCTGCCCATTTAAATCATGAATCTCGAGCCAAACGTCCAAAACTTCAAAAGGAGTTAACAAGTCTGGCACTGCCTGGGTATAGCCGACTCTGAGACACATCATTTATTGTCACCCTTGACTCTGGTTTCCCCCCACCCCTCTGGGTGTATCATAATTCATATATCCTCCAATGGGACACCTCCATAGCCCAGAGTCATCAGTCATACTCTCCAGTTAGAATTTTGCCCAGCAGAAACTTCAGTCACCTAGTTACTATCTTTGAAAAACTATTTATGGAATGCACTTTCGATTTCCAAGCTGCCGCACTGCTCTTTCAAACCCCTTTGCCCCCCTCCCTTTCTGTTGGCAACTCTAAAAAGACCATAGAAATATTTTACGAGTTGACAGACCCCTTCCTCTCCGTGGCAGCCCCTCAAATATTGGAAGACTGCTATCATGTCTCTCCTGGACCTCCTCTTCACATTTTAGGAAATGGGAATTAAGGACCTTCTGTCGGAATTAGGCAGGCGAGGGAGGGGCCCATCAAGTGTAGGTAGCCCTCGACTTTCAACAGTTCATTTAGTGACCATTGGAAGTTACAGTGGCCCCGGCTACTTTTCACACTTAATGATCGTTGCAGCATCCCCAGGGTCACGTGATTTACATCCGGTTGCCTGGCAACTGGTTCCTATTTATGACAGTCCCAGTTGCCCCGTCCCAAGGTCACATGATCCCTTTTGGCAACCTTCTCGACACGCAAAGTCATCGTGGAAGCCCGATTCACTTAACAACGGTGTGACCCATTGCAGGGATCCCGCGTGACAAATGCGGTGAGAAAAGTCGTAAGATGGGGGCAAAACACACTTAACACATGTCTGTCTCGCTTAGCGACGTACATTTTTGGGGGGCTCGGTTGTAAGTCGAGGAGTCCCTTTACCTCAGAGGTCTCCACACTGGGCAACTTGAAGACTTGTGGACTTCAACTCCCAGAATTCCTCAGCCAGCCATGCTGGCTGGGGAATTCTGGGAGTTGAAGTCCACAAGTCTCAAAAGTTGTCAAATGTGGAGATCCCTGCTTTACCTCAATGCCCAAATCTCTCTCTCTTGCCAATTTTTTTTCCCCCTTTGCAAAAGAGGCTTCTGGTTTTCCACCTCATTTTGGGGCAGCTTGGGAATTCCTTTCAAATTCCTCAAATTCCTTGAGTTTAGGTTGTGGTGGGAGGTGGTGGAAGGGACAATTATGGCTGCTAAGAGATGCTTCTATGTCTCTGACAGGCCCAGCCCCACCAGGCAGCTGTTCACGCTTCCCAAGAGATTCCCTCCCAGGGTCTTTCCATAGGGCTGCATGAAAGCAGGAGAAATGATTGTGGCTGGAAAGGAGGGGGGGGGATTCACTTCACACCCCACCCCTTGCCCACTGCTCTGCCAAATAGGTATAAGCACCATACATCACAACTTCCTCCCCCTCCCCCTCCCTTTTGCTTTTCTTTCGTTCCTTTCTTCCCCTTTCCCCTTCTTTCCTTCTTTCTTTCCTTCCTTCCTCCCTTTCTGCCCCTTTCCCTTTCTTCCTTTCCCCTTCTTTCCTTCCTTTCCCTTTCTTTTCCCTGCCCCTTTCCCTTTCCCCTTCTTTTCTTCCCCTTCCTTCCTCCCACTCTCCCTCTCTTTCTGTCTCTTTCTCCCTCTCGCTTTCTTCTCTCCTCCCTTTCTTCCTTCTTTCTTCCGCCTCCTTTCCTGTTTCCTTGCTCCCTGCTTCCATCTTCCTTCCTTCCTTCCTTCCTTCCTTCCTTCCTTCCTTCCTTCCTTCCTTCCTTCCTTCCTTTCCCTCCTTCCTTCCTTCCTTTCTTTTTCCTTCTCTCTCTCTTCTTTTTCCTCTCCCTCCCTTTCTTCCTTCCCACCTCCTACTTTCCTGTTTCCTCGATCTCTTCCTTCGGCCCTGCCACTAATCTTCCTTCTTTCCTCCCTCCCTCTTTCTTTCTGTCTCTTTCTCTCTCTCCTTCCTCCTTCCCTCTTTCTTTCTGTCTCTCTGACTCTCCTCCCTCCCTCTGCCTCCTACTTTCCTGTTTCCTCAGTCTCTTCCTTCATCCCTGTCTCATCTTCCTTCTTTCCTCCCTCCCTCCCTCTTTCTTTCTGTCTCTTTCTCTCTCTCCTTCCTCCTTCCCTCTTTCTTTCTGTCTCTTTTCTCTCTTTTTCTCTCTCCTCGCTCCCACTCTCCCTCTTTCTTTCTTGTCTCTTTCTCTCTCTCTCCTCCCTCCGCCTCTTACTTTCCTGTTTCTTCTCTTCCTTCGTCCCTGTCTCTCATCTTCCTTCTTTCCTCCCTCCCTCCCTCCCTCCCTCCCTCCCTCCCTCCCTCCCTCCCTCCCTCCCTCTTTCTTTCTTGTCTCTTTCTCTCTCTCCTCCCTCCCTCCACCTCTTACTTTCCTGTTTCCTCAGCCCCTTCCTTCATCGCTGCCTCTCATCTCCCTCCCTCCCTCCCTCCCTCTCAAATTGAATGAGAAACAACAGGGAGAAAATGCAAATAAATCTTCCTGCAGGGCCCTTTAAAAAAAAAAAGAAAAATCACCATTTCACCATCTCTCAGGCTACTCTTGTTCGGGCACAGCTAAGAGGCTTCTGTTGTCCCGCCTATTTTATAAAATTGTTCTGCTTCCTGTGGTTTTTCCCTCCCACCAGTTCAAAGCATTCTTGGCTTTGATTTTCCTTGGCACCAACCGAGGCTGCACATGGTTGAGTTCCCTTTTCTTTGTTTACACTGACGGAAAGGGAGAAAGACAAAGCAGAAAACGTGCACAGGCCTCTTCACACATTCCCCAGAAGTGAAGTCAGCCTTCCATTGTTTGGTAGATCTCCAGGTGTTTGAATTGAACTTCCAGAAATTCCAGAAGATCCCAAGGAATCCTGGAGGTTAAGATCCAACACTTAGGGAAGAGTACCGGTAGGGAAGAGGCTGAATTTGATTATGTATATCCTAGATAGGTGACATGACTTCCACCCCTCTTAGTCTCAGATAGCAAAATAACAAGAGTTGGAAGGGACCTTGGAGGTCTTCTAGTCCAGGGGTCGCCAACCTTTTGGACCTCAGGGACCACCAAACTCATCATTTTAAATCCCGTGGACCAGAGACCCTGAGAAAATCCCACAAAAAGTCTGCAGGAAAATCCCCCACCCCATTTTCCTACCGATCGATCCAGAGGTGGGTATTCAGCAGGGTCTGACCAGTTCTGGAGAACCGGTAGCGGAAATTTGGAGTACTTTGGAGAACCGGCAAATCCCACCTCTGACTGGAGATTTTGCAGTATCCTTCCCCTGCCACGCCCACCAAGCCACACAGCCCACAGAACCGGTAGTAAAAAAATTTGAATCCCACCACTGGATCGACCGTTCTTTATTTGGGATCGCAGGATACCGTCTCCAGCTCCGTTCTCAGGGAGAGAGAGAGAGAGACTTTTGGCTTCTTGCAAGGAAAGCAGCAGAAGTCTTTCTTTCTCTCCCCCAAACTCCGCCTGAAATGAGTCTTTGCCGGCGCAGCCTCTTGGAGCAGGAGGCCTTGCAGGGTCCCCAAGACTCATTTCTGGCGGAGTTTGGGGGAGAGAAAGGAAGATTTTGGCCGCTTTCCTTGCATGCAGCCAAAAGAAGAAGAAAGAAGCGGAAAGAAGCGGCCAGGTGAGGTGCGTGGGGCAAGTGAGGCAAGTTCCCCCCCTCCGACCTTCCCCCTCCCCTCACTACCTCGTGTTGTTCGCAATGCAAGCGACAGAAGCCTTGTGTTCCGTGGGCCATGTGGGCGGCGCAGCCTTGTGTTCCCGCGCAGCCTGGATTAATTGCTTTGAGCGTGACATTTTTCTGCGGCCCACCAAAATTTTCTCAGGGACCACCAGTGGTCCCTGGCCCACTGGTTGGCGACCACTGGTCTAGTCCAACCCCCTGCTCACGCAGGAGACCCTAAGGAAGCCCCCAAACAGGGCATAAACATTGTTTCTCCCACCCAGCCCCCGCATTGATGGATCTTGAGAACTTTAAGGTAGACTGCTCCTGTGCAGGAATAACAGAATAACAGAGTTGGAAGGGACCTTGGAGGTCTTCTAGTCCAACCCCCTGCTCAAGCAGGAAATCCTATATACCATTTAAGAAGATGGTTGTCCAATCTCTTCTTTAAAACCTCCGGTGTTGGAACATTCACAACTTCTGGAGGCAGGTCGTTCCACTGGTTAATTGTTCTCTCAGTCAGGAAATTCCTCCTTAGTTCAAGGTGGCTTTTCTCCTTGATTAGTTTCCACCTGTTGCTTCTTGTCTTGCTTTCTGATGCTTTGGAGAATAGCTTGACTCCCTCTTCTTTGGGGCAGCCCCTGAGATATTGGAAGACTGCTATCATGTCATCACTGTTCCTTCTTTTCGTTAAACTAGTCATACCCAATTTGTGCAACCGTTCTTCGTATGTTTTTAGCCTTCAATTCCCCACCTAAAGTGCAGCCTAAACCAATATTGTGTGCAACAACTTTAGTTCAACAGAGGATTCCTTGAAACACAAGAAGAAACGGGTTAAATTCCATCCTTGTCACTATTTTTTGTGATGGATATTTTGCATTTCCCACCGGTGGCTGGGGAATGCTGGGAATTGAAGGCCGTGCCTCTTAAAAGCTGCCAAAATTGACACAGATGGTTTTAGTGCATCTTACCAGAGGCGGTATTCAGCAGGTTCTGGCCGGTTCTGGAGAACTGGTAGCGGAAATTTTGAGTAGTTCAATCCCGCCTCTGACTGGCCCCGCCCCCATCTCTTCTCTGCCTCCCATTGAGTCCCACCTGATTGGCTGGGTCTTCTTTGGTTGCCCTGCACAGGAGAACGGAGCTGGAAAGCAGGTTAGCGGGGTGGGGAGGGAATGGGGATTTTGCGGTAACCTTCCCCTGCCACAGCCAACAAACCACACCCAACAAGCCACGGCCACAGAACCGGTAGTAAAAAAAAATTGAATCCCATCACTGCATCTTACTATTAGATGGAGGGTCACCTTAGCATAGTGGTGAAGGCACCAGGCTAGAAACTGGGAGGCTAAGAGTTCTAGTTCTGCCCTGAGCATGAAGCCAGCTTGAGCCAGTCCCCAGAAATGGCAAGCGATTTCTAAAAAACCATTCAGGCAGTATCCGAGAATAGGACCCAATTAAAAACAATCATACTCTTAAGTATCCTCAACTTAGGACCACAATTGAACCCCTAAAATGTCCATTGCTCAGTGAGTATTGCCCCGTTTTTATGGTCTTTCTTGCCACCGCCGTTAAGTGAATCACTGCAGTTATTAAGTTAGCAACCCAGTTGTTAAGTGAATCTGGCTACCCCGTTGATTTTGCTCATCTGAAGGTGGAAAAAAAGGGGACCACGTGCCCCCCCCCGGGATCCTGCCACCATCATAAATACGAGTCGGTTGCTAAGCGGCTGAATTTTGATGACGTGACTCTGGGGATGCTGCAACGGTGAGAGAAACGGCCACCAGTCACTTTTGTCTTTGCAACCGTGTCGCTAAATAAATGGTTGTAAGTCGAGGGTTACCTGTATGAGATTAGGTGTCCTCTAAAGCACTGGTCGCCCAACTAGTGGGCCGGGACCACTGGTGGTCCGCGAGAAAACTTGGGTGGTCCGCAGAGAAATGTCACCCCCCAAAGCAATTAATCCAGGCTGCACGGGAACACAAGGCTGTGCCACCCACACGGCCCACGGGAACACAAGGCTTAGGTTGCTTGCATTGCAAACGGCACGAGATAGTGAGGGGAGTTGCCCCACGCACTTCGCCTGGCCACCGGGCTGCATGTTTCCGCTTCTTTCTTCTTCTGCTTTTGGCTGCACGCAAGGAAAGCAGTCAAAGTCTTTCTTTCTCTTCCCCAAGCTCCACCAGAAATGAGTCTTTGGGACCCTGCAAGGCCTCCTGCTCCAAGAAATTGCACCAGCACAAGTCTCACAAAGACTCATTTCTGGCAGAGTTTGGGGGAGAGAAAGAAAGACTTCTGCTGCTTCTGCTGCTTTCCTTGCATGAAGCCAAAAGTCTCTCTGTGTCTTTTCTCTCTCTCTCTCTCTTTCTCTCTCTCCTTCCCCAATAATGGAGCTGGAGATGGTATCATGCGATCCCAAATAAAGACTGATCGATCGGTAGGGGTGGGGAATTTTCCTTCAGACTTTTTTGGGGGGATTTTCCCCAGGGTCTCTGCTGCTTTCTGCAGAGACCCTGGGAAAACGTCAGCAAGCCACCGTCCGTCAAAATTCATATTAGCGGTCTGCGGGATTTAAAATGATGAGTTTGGTGGACCCTGAGGTGCAAAAGGTTGGTGACCCCTGCTCTAAAGCAAGGGTCTTCCAACCTTGGCAACTTTAAGCCTGGCGGACTTCAACTCCCAGAATTCCCCAGCCAGCGTTGGTCTCTGGGAGTTTGAATTCTGGGAGTTGAAGTCCGCCAGGCTTAAAGTTGCCAAGGTTGGAAGACCCCTGTTCTAAAGACTCCTTGTCATCCTGTCATTCTGCAATGGTTCAATCCGATCTTTTTTTGCTTTTAAATCTCTACTTCTATTTTTTTCAGTGGTTCCAGAGGTGGGCTGCGGCCGGTTCACACCAGTTCTAGCAAACCGGCAGTTAAGATTAGGCACAGTTCGGCGAACTGGCCAATCCCACCACTGACTGGCTCCGCCCCCACCCTTTTTTGGGGGGGGGGCGGCGGTTTTCAGGCCATATTTTGGGCCATTTTCAGGCTGTTTTTTTCGGGCCAAAAACTTGAAAGCTTGAAAAACGGCCAAAAAACAGGCCCAAAACAGCCAGCCAAGTGGTGGGATTGGCCGCAACCGGCTGAATCCCTACCTCTGCCTTTGAGGCGAGTGGCCGGGAGGCAGGGCTGGGTGTGATGAGTGATGTCACCCACCCAGTCACATGACCAGCCGGCCACGCCTACCCAACCATGCCTACCCAACCAGGTTGTTAAAAAAAAAATGCAGTCCACCACACGGAATGGTTCCCTATTGTACCGAATATCTCAACAAAACCGAAGGCACCAAACAATTTTTTTCCCCTTCCAGGACCTTCCCTCTGAGCACGGGAGCCCACGGTGCACCTCTGCTGCCCTACTGCCCAGCCAAAGGGGCTTTACGAACAGCCCAGCCTCGCTGGCATCCAGCCACAGCCCCACAGCTCTTAAAGGCAAGGAGCCACATTTGGTAAGTGGAAGGGTGGTGATAACTCAAGGACTGTGTCCGCTCGATACTCCTTTTCCTTGAATGAATAGCTAATTTACCTTATAGCAATAGCATTTAGACTTATGTCCTGTCCCATAAGTGCTTTAGCCCTCTCTAAGGGGTTTACAGAGTCAGCCTCTTGCCCCCCAACAATCTGGGCCTTCGTTTTATCGACCTCAGAAGGATGGAAGGCTGAGTCAACCTTGAGCCCCACCAGGATCGAACCGCTGGCTGGGAGCAGAGTCAGCCTGCAATGCTGCATTCTAACTACTGTTGAGAGAGGGAGGGAGGGAAGGAGGGACAGAGAGAGAGAGAGAGAGAGAAAGAGAGATTGTAGATAGATAAAAGATAGATTAAATGTGAGATGGATGGATGGATGGATGGATGGATGGATGGATGGATGGATGGATGGATGGATGGATGGATGATAGCAATAGCACTTAAGACTTATATACCACTTCACTTCTCCCATCAGAATCGAACTCCTGGCTGTGAGCAGAGATAGCCTGCAATACTGTGGAGAGAGAGAGAGGGGGGGGAGGGAGGGAGAAAGAGATTGAAGATAGACAGAAGATAGATTAAATGAAAGATAGATAGATAGATAGATAGATAGATAGATAGATAGATAGAGATAGATAGATGATAGATAGATAGATAGATAGATTAGATAGATAGATAGATAGATAGATAGATAGATAGATAGATAGATAGATAGATAGATAGATAGATAGATAGATAGATAGATAGAGATAGATAGAGATAAATAGATAGATAGATAGATAGATAGATAGATAGATAGATAGATAGAGATAGATAGATAGATAGATATAGATAGATAGATAGATAGATAGATAGATAGATAGATAGATAGATAGATAGAGATAGATAGATAGATAGATAGATAGATAGATATATAGATAGATAGATAGATGATAGATAGATAGATAGATAGATAGATAGATATAGATAGATAGATAGATAGATAGATAGATAGATAGAGATAGATAGATAGATAGATAGATAGATAGATAGATAGATAGATAGATAGATAGATAGATAGATGATAGATGATAGATAGATAGATAGAGATAGATAGATAGATATAGATAGATAGATAGATAGATAGATAGATAGATAGATAGATAGATAGATGCATAGATAGATAGATAGATGATAGATAGATAGATAGATGATAGATAGATAGATAGATAGATAGATAGATAGATAGATAGATAGATAGATAGATAGATAGATAGAGATAGAGATAGAGATAGATAGATAGATAGATAGATAGATAGATAGATAGATGATAGATAGATAGATAGATGATAGATAGATAGATAGATAGATAGATGATAGATAGATAGATAGATGATAGATAGATGATAGATAGATAGATAGATAGATAGATAGATAGATAGATAGATAGATAGATAGATTAATGATAGATAGATGATAGATAGATAGATAGATAGATAGATAGAGATAGATAGATAGATAGATAGATAGATAGATAGATGATAGATAGATGATATAGATAGATAGATAGATAGATAGATGATAGATAGATGATAGATAGATAGATAGATAGATAGATAGATAGAGATAGATGATAGATAGATAGATAGATAGATAGATAGATAGATAGATGATAGATAGATAGATAGATAGATAGATAGATAGATAGATAGATAGATGATAGATAGACAAATAGATAGATGATAGCAATAGCACTTAGACTTACATACAATCTGAGTCCTCATTTTACCAACCTTGGAAGGATGGAAGGCTGAGTCAACCTTGAGCCAGTCAAGATCGAGCTGATGGCAGTGGGCAGAGTCAGCCTGCAATATAGCATTATAACCACCACACCACCAAGGCTCTTATTCCCCCTCCCCGTACTTTTGCTATGCTTCAACTTACAGCCACAACGGAGTCCCAGATTTTTGCTGCTAAGTGAAACCTTTGTGAAGCGAGTTTTGCCCCATTTTAGGACCTTTCTTGCCACAGGTGTTAAGCGAATCACGGCAATTATTAAATTAGTATCACGGTTGTTAAGTCAATTTGTCTTCTCCTTTGACTTTGCTGGTCAGATGGTCACAAAAGGGAATCCCATGACCCTGGGACACTGCAAGTGTCATAAATATGAACCAGTTGCCCAGCGTCTGAATTTTGATCATGCAACCATGGGGATGTTGCAACGGTCTTCAGTGTGGAAAATGGTCATAACCCATTTGTTTCAGTGCCGTTGTAACTTTGGTCACTAAACAAACTGTTGTAGATCAAAGGGTTACTGTATATCAAGCACATCCGGGGTTGGAAATGCTGCCCCCCCCAATTTGCTATTTTAGGAAAGAAAATGTTAAAATTCTCCTCAAACATAATTGACTGTCTGACTGACTGTCTGATTGACTGACTGACTCTTTAACTGTCTGTCTGTCTGTATGTCTGACTGACTGACTGACTGACTGACAGAGAGTCAGTCGGTCTGTCTGTTTGATTGACTGACTCTCTGACGGTCTGTCTGATTGACTGACTCTCTGACGGTCTGTCTGTCTGATTGACTGACTGACTGACTCTGACTGTTGGACTGTCTGACTGACTCTCTAATTGATTGACTGACTGACTGTCAGTCTGTCGGTCTGACTGAATCTCTGTTTGACTGACTCTCTGATTGATTGACTGTCGGACTGTTGGACTGTCTGACTGACTGACTCTGACGGTCTGTCTGACTGTCTATCTGTCTGATTGACTCTCTGATTGACTGACTGACTGATTCTGACTGTTGGACTGTTGGACTGCTGAACTGTGTGACTGACTGACTGATTGACTCTGACTGTCAGTCTGTTTGACTGAATGATGGACTGACCCTCTGTCAGTCTGTCTGTCTGACTGACTCTCTGATTGACTGACTGACTCTCTGACTGTTGGACTAACTGTCTGTCTGAATGATTGACTGACTGACTCTCTCACTGTCAGAGAGTCTGTCTGTCTGTCTGTCTGACTGACTCGGTCTCTCTGTCTGACTGACTCTCTGATTGACTGTCTGTCTGACTGACTGACTGACTCTCTGACTGTTGGACTAACTGTCTGACTGACTTTGTGATTGACTGACTGACTGACTGACTGACTGTTGGACTGTCTGTCTGAGTGGTTGACTGACTGACTCTCTCACTGTTGGAGTGTCTGTCTGTCTGACTGACTGATTGTCGGTCTGTCTGTCTGACTGACTCTGATTGACTGACTGACTGACTGACTCTGACTGTCAAACTGTTGGACTATCTGACTGACTGACTGAATCTCTGACTGTTGGACTGTCTGTCTGAGTGATTGACTGACTGACTCTCTCACTGTCGGAGTGTCTGTCTGACTGACTGACTAACTCTGACTGACTGACTGACTGACTGATTTGCCTCCAAGAATCCAAGAGGTTTATATGAAAAACTCAAAATGTAGGTAGTGCTTGACTTAGAACTATTCATTGAGTGACCGTCTGAAGTTAGAATGGCGCTGAAAAAAAGTGACTTATTATAACTCATTTTCACAGGACCGTTGCAGCCTCCCTTTGGTCACATGATCAAAATCCAGGTGCTTGGCAACTGGCATGTATTTATGGCGGTTGCACTGTTCTTCCCCCCTCCCCCCGGGTTGTGTGATCACCCTTGGTGACCTTCCCAGCTGGCTGCCAAAAAAAACAAAGCCAATGGTGGAAGCCAGATTCACTTAAGGACTGCATGATTCACTTAACGACGGCAGGGAATCAACTTTTTTGCTAATTAACGGAGCTCCGTTAATTAGCCAAAAAAGGCCCCTCAAATGGTTCAAAGCTCACGTAACAATCGCTTAGCGATGAAAAATACGGGCTCCACCCTGGTCGTAAGTCGAGCACTACCTGTATCACAAGACAAAAGATCTGAAAAGCAAACCACGTGTTGGAGAAATACATCCAGACCGGTTTCCGACCTCAGAGTTCCACAGAACTCCCTGGATGAATAAACCAGATAGGTTTGAGGGACGGTGTTCTCGGCCTCGTCTAAATCCAAAGCCAGAAACTGAAAAGGGGCGGCTGGCAAGACGGGAAGCCTCCCCTCAGACAGACGGACAGACGGACAGGCAACATCTGGGCTGGGAAGGTGCTTTTGCAATTCGGTGGTGCTGGTGACACCGGTTGCCAGGCTCCCTCTCTGCCTGTTTTCTCTTTTTCTTCCCTTCCCTTCCCCGTTCCTCCCCCCTTCGGCTCCGCTGGGCTTCCCCGTGCCCTCTCCTCAAAAGCTGGGGAGCTCCGTTAATTAGCAGCCCACCGAGCGCTTTCAATTCCAGGGAGGATTTTAATGTATAATTAATTGCTATTAGAGCAGCCGTGCAAGAAGGGGGGAGGGGGGGAGGGGAGGGCTGGCCAGGGAATCTGTGTGTGTGTGTGTGTGTGTATGTGTGAAAGAGAGAGAGAGAGAAAGCGACAGAGAGAGAAAAGATATATATATATATATATATGTGTGTGTGTGTGTGTGTGTGTGCGTGTATGTATATATATATATATGTGTGTGTGTGTGTATATATATATATATATGTGTGTGTGTGTGTGTGTGTGTGTGTGTGTTTTCTTAAGTTTTGAGTACTTACATGTATGGCATTCAGCTTTGTTCGGGTATTTTCCACGTCATTATAGTTGTGCTTTTAAAGTTGTAGCAACGTTTCAGCAGAATCTCATCTGCCATCATCAGGCTTCTGTATTGTGTTCGAACGAACACTATACAGATGAACGCAATACAGAAGCCTGATGATGGCAGATGAGATTCTGCCGAAACGTTGCTACAACTTTAAAACTTTGTATTGCCTTCATCTGTTATAGTGTTCGACGAACACAATACAGAAGCCTGATGATGGCAGGTGAGAGATTCTGCCGAAATGTTGCTACAACTTTAAAAGCACAACTACAATGACGTGGGAAAATAGCCGAACAAAGCTGAATACCATACATGTAAGTACCCGCAAAATCTTAAGAAAACAGATAGATAGATAGATAGATAGATAGATAGATAGATAGATAGATAGATAGATAGATAGATATGATAGATAGATAGATAGATAGATAGACAGACAGACAGATATAGATAGATAGATAGATAGATAGATAGATAGATAGATAGATAGATAGATAGATAATGATAGATAGATAGATAGATAGATAGATAGATAGATAGATAGATAGATAGATATAGATAGATAGATAGATAGATAGAGGGAAGGAGGAGGAGAGAGAGAGAGAGAGAGAGAGAGAGAGAGTCAAGAAGAGAGAAAGAGAGTGATTACCAGACCATCTGGGCTGGCTTGGAGAGTAAAAGGGAGAAAACCAGGAGAAAGTGGGGATCAATTTTGCAGCCCTGTTCCTCTCCCCCCTCTTTAATTTCTTCTTTTGTAGCCTTGGAGAACCCCTCTCTCCTTTTCAGGATTGCTCACTTCCCCCCCACAACGCCCCCACACCCTCTTTCTTGACGGGTACAAACAGTGTCAAGATTGAATTGCTTGATTGCCTTCTAGCTTCTGTTGCTATTCAACGTGCCAACGAAAAGAGGGGAGAAGGGTGGAATGTGTAGGGAGGAAAACAGAAGGCCAAAACTTTGTTCATGGACTGTGAGAGCTTCCAAAATGCCAAGGTCACTCCTGCAGGTGCTTGATGGAGAACTGGAACGTCCCCTATAAGAACAACAACAACAACAAAATTTACTATAATTGGACCATGTGAATGCCAGAGGGTGGGAGGAGAGGGGGAAATCTATTGTTTAACTAAGCAAGATTTTAATGCGGGGAAGCCAGAGATGGCTGACTGCCCTGGTATGGACCTATCCAGAGGGCGGCACTTTCCACCGTGGCCAAGAATGCTTACCAGCTAGAAGTCAATGGCCGGTGATCTCGCGGGCATCCAAAACAGAGATGGCAAGGAGACACCGTCAATGAAGATATGTGAGCCACGGGCCTGTGCCCTGGAAACGTAGCTGACCATCCAAAGTGGCATTCAATGATCCGAAATGCGGACCCTACACCTGCAGGAATATGGGAGGAGGAGGAGGAGCAGGAGAGGAAGGAGAAAAGGAAGAGAAAGAAGGAGAAGGAGAAGGAGAAGAAAGAAGAAGACGAAGAAGAAGAAGAAGAAGAAAGGAGGAGGAGGAAGAGGAGGAGGAAGAGGAGGAGGAGAAGGAGGAAGAGGAGGAGGAGGAGGAGGAGGAGGAGGAGGAGGAGGAGGAGGAGAAGAAGAAGAAGAAGAAGAAGAAGAAGAGGAGGAGGAGGAGGAGGAGGAGGAGGAGGAGGAGGAGGAGGAGGAGGAGGAGGAGGAGGAGGAGGAGGAAGAAATAAGAAGAAACAATCTGAGATGGTTTTGCTTCTTCAGTTCCAAGATGGTCTATCCAATAAAGTTTTACTTTTGGGATTCAAAGTTCCCAAGAGCTTTTTCTTTTGAAAACATTTCACTTCTCATCCAAGAAGCTTCTTCAGCTCTGACAGAATGGTGTGGGAGTAGGAATGGATTTCCAGAGGAAAAAAATGCAGACTACAAGAACCAGGAGCACCACTCAGGTGACTCTGAGGACACAGATGAACCTCCAACTGCTTCAACAACCCTCTAAAAGGATGCAAATGACCAGCTGTCTGCAAGGAGTATAAATCCTTCCCTTTCCCACCATCCAGTCAGAGCTGAAGAAGCTTCTTGGATGAAAAGGGAAACTTTTTCAAAAGAAAAAAACAAGAAAGTCCAGTTGCCTCCTGAAAAAAGCACCTTTGGGAGAATAGAATAGACTAATTTTATTGTCACTTTGAATGTACCCTAATCTGCATACATTAAAATGCAATTCTGTTGCCGTATAGCTCTCAAAGGGTCACCACCTCCAATATGCACTACATAACCATGACATAATGCATAAATAAGTAAATTAAAAATTATGCATATACCCATGTATATTGTACGACACAGAGAAACAACCCAGTCTAGTTCGAATGTATACATGTACATGTGAGAAAAAAGAACCTTGCAAATTTTCCAGATGGATGGCCTAGGGAACAAAGCTGTTACGGAATCTGGTAGTCCTGCTAGAAATACTTTGACACCTTCTCCCAGCAACAGAAACAGACTGTAAAGTGGGTGTGTGGGGTCTCTCACAATGCTTTTGAGCTCTAAGCACATAGCACTTATAAACAGTATCCTGAATAATGAGAAGCGAGTTTCCTGTTATCTTCTCCGCTGTCCTCACCACTCTCTGTAGGGACTTTCTGTCTGAGGCACTGCTGCCACCAAGCCCAAACAGTGATGCAGTTTGTTAAAACGCTCTCCATCGTGCCTCTGTAAAAAAAAAAAAAACAGCCAGGACAGAAGGAGAAAGATGTGCTCTCCTCATCCGAAGGTGAAGGCAATATCAGAGTGGGAAGCCCCTCGAAACCAGAAGGCAACGGCAGAGCTTCTTGGGACTTCGCCAACTTCTGCCGGCCGTTCATCCCTCCCGCAAAAAAGCCCCGCCCATCACCGAGCTACTAAAAATGAGAGGAGGAGGGGTGCAGCCCAAACTGAGCCAGTTGCTCGATCGGACTATGGCAGTGATGGCGAACCTTTTGTTGTGCATGCACCCTGTCCCCCGCCGCATGTGCGCACAACACCCCCGCCCCACCCCCTTACCTGCGCATTGCACATGCATGCGCCTCCCAGCTGATTTTCGGCCCGTTTGAGGCCGTTTTGCCCTCCTGGAGGCTCGAGGAAGCCTTTGCAGCCTCGGGAGGCCGAAAAATGGGCCTTCTGGAAATACCAGAAGTGCCGAAACGGGCCCATTTTTGGCCTGCAGAGGCTGCAGAGGCTTCCCTCGAGCCTCCAGGAGGGTGAGAACGGCCTCAAACAGGCCGGGAAAAACAGCCGGGAGGCGTGCGCATGCGCAGTGCAGGTAAGTTTGGCTGGGGCTCCCCTGCCCGCACCAATGGCTCTGCGTGCTACCTGTGTGGCATGCGTGCCATAGATTCGCCATCACAGGACTATGGAATGTCAAGTGGCTTTCCAAAAGCTCAAAACGGCTCTTTGTGGAGGAACCGACCCTCCAACGCCTAAACCTAGAAGAGCCCTTTGTAATGCAGGCTGACGCTAGCGACGTAGCAGTGGGGGGCCGTCCAGTGGTGGGATTCAGCCGGTTCACACCAGTTCAGATGAACCGTTTGTTAAATCACTCCCCCCCACTCCCCTTCTATCCAAGTGGATCCTAGGTGTTGCGCTGCGCTGCAGTGGAGAAGCGGGCAGCGGAGTGACCGATGTCACTCTTTCTTTTCCCTGCTCCTCGTCCTCCTCTCGTGCCAGCCACTCCTTTTCCCGTTTCTCCATTTTCACCACGGTGCCCCAGGATCCACTTGGATAGCAGGGGGTGGGGGTGATTTAACCACTGATTCGCCCAAGGTCAGGTTAGCTGTCGCGGAAGGCTGGTCCCGCATGTGCGGTGGAGCTGGAAGGCGGGGGATTGGCCATGCCTCCTACGAAGGCCAACCTGACCCTTGGGCGAGCCGGTGGTTAAATCATTTGTATGCCACCCCTGGGGCCGTCCTGCTCCAGAGGACTGCGGAGGGGAGAAGCTCCTACCCCTGCGCTTACTACACCTCCTGGGAGCTGACCGACACTGAAAGATGTCGGGCGCTGTGGGAAAAGGAGGCTTATTTTATTTATTTATTTATTTATTTATTTGATTTGCCAATTGTTTACAAGATAATAAGTATAAGTGTATACATAGTTGTGAATACATGAAATGGGTACATATAAGAAAAATAAAAGAAGAATAAGAGAAACAATAGGACAGGGATGGTAGGCAACGTTGGTGCGCTTTATGCATGCCCCTACAGACCTCTTAGGAAAGGGGTGAGGTCAATAGTAGACAGTCTAAGGTTAATGTTTTTGGGGTTTGGGGAAGAAACCACAGAGTCAGGTAGAATATTCCAGACATTGACCACTCTATTGCTGAAGTCGTATTTCCTGCAATCAAGTTTGGTGCGGTTTACTTTGAATTTGTATCTATTGTGTGCTCTTGTGTTGTTATGGTTGAAGCTGAAGTATTCATTGACAGGTAGGACATTGCAATGTATGATTTTATATACCATGCTTAAATCAGACCGAAGACGGCGTAATTCAAGGTTTTCTAGTTCTAGAATTTATGTGTTTCGATGGGCGCTGCTGACCTGGAGGCACTTTTTAGAGGGCAGCCCAGAGGTCAAATCCCGCCCTCAGGGCCATTTCCCTGCTGTGCAAATTCGATCAATGGCTGCTGGCAAGATTGCTACAGTTGTAAACCTTGGGGGCAGTGGGAAAATAGAGCGGCATCGATTGGGGCTGTCCAACTCATCAGTCCCAGCCAAGGCAAGGAGGCAAAGATGGGATTGGAAATAAATTTCCCCTGAATAAAAAAAAAACACCAGCCCTGCGGTGCGTGACCAACACGACAGGGTTCAATAGAAGCCAGAGGAATGTGGACTGTGGGATGTTGCCTCTTTTCAAGCCATGTTTCTCACAAATCTGACACTTAAGGCTTCAGCTCCCATCATTCCCAGCCTGGTTCTAATCGATCCAAGGTGCACAAGGTGGCAGCAGGTGGCAGGAGGGCTGTAAAAATCGGGGTTCAGCTAGCCAGTTCCCCCAGCCAACATCCATGGATTTCAACTCCCAGAATTCCTCAGCTAGCATTTGTGGATTTTAGAGAGCCTTAGTGGCGCAGGGGTTAGAGTGCAGTACTGCAAGATATTCCTACTGCAATTTGGCAGTTCGAATCCCACCAGGCTCAAGGTTGATTCAGCCTTCTGTCCTTCTGAGGAGGGTAAAATGAGGACCCCAATTGTTGGGGGCAATATGCTGACTCTGTAAACAGCTTAGAGCGGGCTATAAAGCACTGTGAAGCGGTATATAAGTCTAAGTGCTATTGCTAGTGCTATTTCAGCTTCCAGACTGCTTCAGTCAACGTGTGGACTTCAACTCCCAGAATTAACACAGAGTATTAACAGAATAACGGAGCTGGAAGGAACCTTGGAGGTCTTCTAGTCCAACCCCCTGGAAACTCTTATGCCACAGGTCTTCAACCTTGGCAAGTTTAAGATTTGTGGACTTCAACTCCCAGAATTCCTGAGCTAACGTGACTGGAGGAGGAATTCTGGTGAGTCCTGAAGTCTACAGCTGTCAGTTGAAGACCCCTGCTCTATGCCATGTCGACAAGCGCATGCAAATGACCACAACAATTGCCAAATGCATGATCAAGGAGTCCACATGTTGACTGAGGCATTCTGAAAGGTGAAGACCAAAAATGCAGGCTAAGGAATGCTGGGAGTTGAAGTCCATAAATGCTGGCTGCAGAATTCTGGGATTTTAAACCCACCAATGCTGGCTGGGGAATTCTGGGAGTCGAAGTTCCCACATCCCGTTTCCAAAAGTGACCAATGAGATCATTCAATCAGGATATAAAGGTAAAACCTTGTCCCATCATAGGTCCTGATAAAACCTTTGGCGCCCTTCAACATTTCAATCCGCCTTTTCTTTCCAGAATGAAACCCATCCAGCTCCTTGCAAATCAGCCAGCTTGTCTCCGGTTTCCGAAATACTCACCCCCCGACCCGGCCCGAGTTACGTGCCTCAGATTGCAAAACCATCCACCACCGATGTTATCAGTGAGTCATTGATTTAATTTCCCAGTTCCTGCTTGAGCAATTTTTGCCAGTCTCTGTATATCAATCTTGCTGTTTGCCAAGGTCATCTGAATAATGCTGGCATTTGCTGTACCCTGAGCTGGGTACATTTTTGTAAATGGAATGGAATGGAATGGAATGGAATGGAATGGAATAGAATAGAATAGAATAGAATAGAATAGAATAGATAGAATAGAATAGAATAGAATAGAATAGAATAGAATAGAATAGAATAGAATAGAATAGAATAGAATTCTTTATTGGCCAAGTGTGATTGGACACACAAGGAATTTGTCTTGATGCAAATGCTCTCAGTGTACATAAAAAGAAAAGATACATTTGTTAAGAGTCAAGAATCATCAGGTCCAACACTTAATGATAGTCATAGGGTACAATAAGCAATCAAATCATACTAGGAAACAGTCAATATAAATCGTAAGTATACAAGCAACAAAGTTACTGTCATACAGTCACAATGGGTGATAAGGAATGATGAGAAGATTAACAGTAATACTAGTGCAGGCTTTGTAAATAGTTGGACAGTGTTGAGGGAATTATTTGTTTAGCAGAGTGATGGCTTTCGGGGGGAAAAACTGTTCTTGTGTCTAGCTGTTCTGGTGTGCACTGCTCTATAGCCTCGTTTTGAGGGAAGGAGTTGAAACAGTTTATGTCCGGGATGTGAGGGGTCTGTAAATATTTTCACAGCCCTCTTTTTGACTCGTGTAATATACAGTTCCTCAATCGAAGGCAGGTGGGAAAAAACTGTTTAGTGACCAAAGTTACAAGGGCACTGAAAAAACGACTGAGGACCATTTTTCACACTTACAACCGTTATGGCATCGCCCGTGCTTAACACGATCGAAATTCAGATGCTTGGCTCATATTTATGACAGTTGCAGTGCTCCCCTTTTGCGAACTGCTGACAAGCGACAGTCGATGGGGAAAGCTGGATTCACTTCACAACTTGATGTCAACTCATAAAACATCTCTATGGTCTTTTTAGAGTTGCCAACAGAAAGGGAGGGGGGAGCAGTGCAGCAGCTTGGAAACTGAAAGTGCATTCCATAAATACTTTTTCAAAGATAGTAAACTAGGTGACTGAAGTTTCTGCTGTGCAAAATTCTAACTGGCGAGGATGATTGATGACTCTGGGCTATGGATGTGTCCCATTGGAGGATATGAATTAGGATACAGCCAGGGGGTGGGGGGAAACCAGGGTCAAGGGTGACCATAAATGATGTGTCTCAGAGTCGGCTACACCCAGGCAGTGCCGGCATGTTAACTCCCAATAAATCCTTTTGAAGTTTTGGAAGTTTAGCTCGAAACTCATGATTTAATGAGGGTAGCTGCCGGAATCCTGACACTGTGTTCCTAACTGAGCAACTGCAGTGATTAACATGCATGGCAAGAAAGATCGTAAAATGGGGCAAAAACCCACTTAACAACTGTCTCGCTTAGCAACTGAAGTTTTGGGCTCGATGGTGGACGTTGGTCGGGGACTACTTGTATTCTGTTAAGCTGAAAGGAACAAACCTCTTTTTTCTTCTCTCTCCCTCCCTCCCTCCCTCCCTCTCTTTCTCTCTCTCTCTCTCTCTCTCTCTCTCTAAAACAGCCTTGCGGAGTCCACTCAATTCTTTCACCAGCCATTTTGGTTCGTCCTTTGGGGTGATACCTCACCCTACCCTCAATGGGGAATTGGCTGCACCGAGTTCCTACATCAGTATCCATCTTTCTGCAGGCCCCGGAATCTACGGACGGTCTCCCTTGGTGAGCATCATCAGTGCTTCCGAATTGGGGTTTGTTTGTTTTTTAAAAAAGCGGGGGAGATTAAGATGAAACCAAGTTAGGTCAAATTATAAGCCATCATTCATCTGCGCGAGAAGAAAAAAAAACCCAGCCAGTGGCCATCTCCCAGTCCAGAGGTAGCAGGTGTTGTGGCCTATCAGCAACCGAATCAGAGGAGGAGGAGGTGGCGTGGGAGTCAGGGCCAGCCTCAAGGCAATCTAAGAGCTCGGAGGGGAAAGAGGGAATGGAGCTGTCAGAGAGAGAGAGAAAGAGAGAGAGAGAGAGAGAGAGATGGAGGTGGAGCCTGAGCCGTCCGTCAGCCCTCAGATGGAGAGTCAACAGCTCCTAGGTCTGGAGGTGGCTGATGAGGAAGAGGAGGAACAGCCGAGTCCAGTGCCTGACATGAGGATACGCAGAAGGCAGAGGAGAGGAGAGTAGTGGAAATCAATGGGACGGTCCTTGGGACAGAAGAGCCACCTCTGCTAGCGAAGCCCCACCCTAGCTCTGGGGATGAAAGGAAGCGGGAGGAGATGAACGTTTTGTTAACTACAGAGGGCTTGTCGTGTTTGGGAGCCAGGTGTCTCTGAATAATGTGCTAAAAACAGTTATTTCTCAACCTTGGCAATTTTAAGACGTGGACTTCAACTCCCAGAATTCCCCAGCCGGCATGGGGGAGTACTTGATGATCTTTATTGGCCCCTTCCCCACGAGAAGGGGATGGACTTGATGATTCTTATTGTTCCCTTCAACTTTATCATTCCCAAAACAGGGGAGAGGTAGCAGGCATCTCAAAATAAGGACTAGCAGGGGGCGACTGGGGAATTCTGGGAATTGAAGTCCACAAGTCTTTGAGTTGCCAAGGCCCTTCGGCACGAGGAGGGGGTGGACTGGATGATCTCTCTTGTTTCCTTCAACTTTACAACACAGAGACAGGGAGGTAGCAGGTGTCTCTCAGAAGAATGGCTAACGGAGCTTGACTGGGGGATTCTGGGCCTTGAAGTCTACCCAGTGGTGAAATGCTACCGGTTTGGGGCGGTTCATCTGAACCTGTAATAAAAAGAAGTGCTCCGATGAAGCACAGGATCAAATCAAATCAAATCAAATAAATAAATAAATAAATAAATAAATAAATAAATAAATAAATAATAAATAGGATCGGTCCTCCCAGCCGCCCCTGCGCTTTTCTCTTCTTTTTTCCTCTCAGCTGATTGGCGGAGCAGAGCCTCAGCTGGTGTTTGGAAAGCTGTGTGTGTGTGAGGTGCGCACGCCCACGTGCAAAGTGCACAATCCCTGAATCAGTAGGGAAACTCGTAGAACCCCACCCATGAGTCCACCCATCTTAAAGTGGCCAAGTTTGAGAAAACACTGTGATAAGTCATCCAACCGAGGCCTTTGCTCCTTCTTTTAGGGAAGACACAAGGCCCTAGCCCTCATGGTTTTGAGAGTATTAATCCATTTCATTGATGCCTCTTGTCTTTCTACTTTGGTGAGCATTCGAGTCGGCCGAGGGGACGAATTAAAAAAGAACAGGGGACGTTGTATTGCAGTGGGTTGGTTCTTTGTCAATATATATGCAATTTTGTATTATTGTTTTTTCCCCATACTTCGCCCGTACTAGTCATTTCTACAACATCAAAGCTGTGCGTTCAACTGGAACACTTCCAAAGCTAAAACAGATTTTCATCACGAGTCCCAGCTGATCCCTGATTCCTTCCTTGGTTTCCACAGGTGGCTTTTGAATCTCACCCACATTTGCGGGGATCGCCCCCCTCGGCCTCCCTCCCTGCTATTTCCGGCAGCAAGCCGTAAGTCGGAGGTTTCCTGGTTGGAAGGAAAAAAATATATATATATGTGATTTTTCCTCAGGAGATTGCAAGCCTGGGCAGGATTTTATTTACCATATTTTTGGGAGTATAAGACACTCTGAAGTATAAGACGCACCTAGCTTTTGGAGAGGAAAACAGGAAAAAAAATAAACCGTCTGCCTACCAACCATTTGCCTCCTTGCCAGCTAAATAGCAAAAAGGCGGCTTTAGCTTCAGCATAGCCTGATCAGCACAAGCAGCCGATTGTCGGTTGGATCAGTCTCCCGACGACCAGCTGTTTCAGGCTTCAGGCATTGCCATTGCGTATTGCTGCCTTCGCATGCCCCATTTTCGTCCTCCGCATCCCATTTCTGGCCTCCGTATGCCTCATTTTCAGCCCGTTCTGGGCAGCGGGGATCGGAGCGGGCGGAAAACGGGGCACGTGGAGGCAGGAAATGGAGCGTGCGGAGGCCAAAAATGGGATGCGGAGGCGGCAATAGGCCAATGGCAATGCCTGCAGCCTGAAACAGCTAATCGTGGGGAGGCCAAACCAACCGACAATCAGCTGCTTGTGCTAAATCGGGCTGTGCTGAAGCTGAAACAGGCTGTTTGCTGCAAGGAGGCAAATGGCTGGGAGGAAGACGCTGAAGGGTGAGGGGCCAGTGGGTGGGCGGGGCTTCAGCAATATTCGGTATGTTAAGATGCACAGACATTTTCCACCAGTGGTGGGAGTCAAAAATTTTTTACTACCAGTTCTGTGGGCGTGGCTTGGTGGACATGGCAGGGGAAGAATACTGTAAAATCTCCATTCCCTCCCTACCCCACTAACCTACTTTCCAGCTCTGTTCTCCTGTGCAGGGCAACCAAAAGAAGACCCGGCCGATCAGCTGGGGCTCAATGGGAGGCAGAGAATAGATGGGGTTGGCGGGGCCAGTCAGAGGTGGGATTGGCCGGTTCTCCGAACTACTCCAAATTTCTGCTACCGGTTCTCCAGAACTGGTCAGAACCTGCTGAATACTCACCTCTGGTTTCCCACCCACTTTTGGGGGGTGGAAAAAGTGTGCCTTACACTCTGAAAAATACAGTATTTCCTTCTGTGCTTATTTCCACCTTGCCCACGTGTGACTCTCGATCTAGAAGAGTTACCCCCAATAAAAACAGAAAGGATTAAAGACATTAAAACATTAAAACAATAACATTGATTAACAATTGGAGATTTAGAATAGCCATCTCCAAAGCTTTTGGATCAGGCGAGCCTTTTATCAGTAAAACCAGAAATACAAAGGTAGTTCTTGGTTTATAACAGTTCATTTAGTGACCATTCAAAGTTACAACGGCACTGAAAAAATGTGTGATTTATGACCACATTTCAAACTGAAGAACCTTGGCAGCATCCCCATGGGTGACGTGATCAAAATTCAAGCGCTTAGCAACTGACTCATACTTATGACAGTTGCAATGTCTCGGAGTCCTGCGATCCCCTTTTGCGACCTTCTGACAAGGGGAAAGCCAGATTCCCTTCACCACTCCCTTAACAACTGCCATGATTTCTTTAACAACCGTGGCAGGAAAGGTCATGAAATGGGGCAGCGGTCTCACTTAGCGACATACACCTTGGGCTCAATTGGTGATTGTATGTGCGAGGACTAGCTTGTAATAGCAGTTAATTCTCTGGTCCTAATAGGGCCTATTCCTTCCACGTCAGCGCTGACGGGCAGATGCAGCCGGTGCCCTTCCCTCCCGACGCCCTGATCGGCTCCGGCATCCCACGCCACGCCCGCCAGCTCCACACGCTCTCCCACGGCGAGGTGGTCTGTGCCGTCACCATCAGCAATTCCACCCAGCACGTCTACACGGGGGGCAAAGGCTGCGTCAAGGTCTGGGATGTGGGGCAGCCGGGCACCAAGACCCCCGTGGCCCAGCTGGACTGCCTGGTACGTACAAGGAAGACTCTTTCTACCCTGTTCCCAAAATCAGCCACTCTTGTTATCATTTGTACCATTCTTTTGCACGTCAGGGGCAGCCTATGGGTTGAAGATCCGGTGTTTTTTCCCTTTTCACCGGCCATAATTTTGTTCTCTCTGCCTTTGAGAAATTCTTTTTAAACCCCCTTCCTAAAAACCAACAACAAGAAGGAAGCTTCAGCCATCCATCCAAATCCTGGGTGATTGTGTGGTGGGATTCAAGTAATTTAACAACCGGTTCTCTGCCCTAATGTCTGGCTGGGTAGGCATGGCTGGATTAACCACTTATTTAGTTACTTACTTACTTCTCTCCCTTCCTTCCTTCCTTCCTTCCTTCCTTCCTTCCTTCCTTCCTTCCTTCCTTCCTTCCTTCCTTCCTTCCTTCCTTCCTTCCTTCCTTCCTTCCTTCCCTCCTCCTCCTTTCCATCTCCTTCCTTCCTTCCTTCCCATCTTCTCCTCCTTTCCATCTCCTTCTTTCCTTCCTTCTTTCCTGCCTTCCTTCATTCTTTGGCCTGTTTTTCGGCCATTTCTGGGCTGTTTTCCAGGCCATTTTGGGGGGCTGTTTCTGGGTGTTCTTCGGGCCATTTGGGACTGTTTTCCGGGCCATTTTCTGGGCTGTTTTTGGCTCAGAAAATGGCCTGAAAATGGCCTGAAAATAGCCAAATAAAAAAAGCTCGGAAAATGGCCGAAAACTGGGCAGGCTGGGGCCAACCAGTGGTGGGATTATCTGGTTCAAACTGGGCAGAATTTTAACAACTGGTTCGCCCGAACCGGTCTGAAACTGACTGAATCCCACCTCTGGATGTAACCTAGATTTGAGGAGAAATTCCAGACAGTGAGAACAATTAGTCTGTGAAACAACTTGGAGAGCTATTTCTCCAGAATGCCATAGCAATGTTTTTCAACCTTGACAGCTTGAAGATGTGTGGACTTCAATTCCCAGAATTCCCCAGACAGCATAGAATTCTGGGAGTTGAAATCCACCTTCAAGCCGCCAAGGTTGAGAAACACTGGTATAAGTTATCTTGCTCGAGCAGGGGGTTGGACTAGAAGACCTCCAAGGTCCGTTGCGACTTGGTTATTCTGTAAAATTAGCTTCCTCCAGTGCTTTCACTTCAAAAGAAAGCTTGCCCAAGTTTCTAGTCCTTAGCAGTGTAAAGATATTTCGAGCCAGGGGTGGGATTCAGCCGGTTTGGACCGGTTCGGGTGATCCGGATGTTAATGTTATGTCTGGTTTGGCGAACCGGTAAGTTCCAACAACCAGCTGGCCCTGCCTCAGCCCACCCCACCCAGGAATCTCCATGTTTTGGATGCGAGATAAGTGCAGGGCCTGCGTGGAGACTCAGGGAGAGGGAAAAACGGGCCTCCCGGAAGATTCTGGAACTCCGAAAACGGCCCATTTCCGGCCTCCAGAGGGCCTCTGGAGCTCGGGGGGCAGCCATTTTTGCCCTCCCGGAGGCTCCAGGAAACCTTCCGGAGCCTGGGGAGAGCAAAAAACAGTTCTGGAAGTCTGGAAACGGGCCCATTTCCGGCCTCCAGGGGCGGCCATTTTGGGCCTCCCGGAGGCTCGAGGAGAGCCTTCATAGCCCAGGGAGAGTGAAAATGGCTCCCCGCTGACCAAGGTGCAGGAGGCCAGACTAGGCCGCTTTCACCCTGGCCGTGCCCACCCAGCAACCGGCAAGAGAACCAGTTGCTGAAATGTTTGAATCCCAGCCCTGTTTCGAAACCGCCTGATTTGAGAGATGCCAGGGGTTAGGAGGGTAGGAAGCCAGGTTGTGGGGTTTGTAGAACGGTTACATGTGGTAATAACATATATATTGCAAGTTACCCCTGAGAAAATGAAGAACAGAAGGGGTTCCATCTTTGTCCGAGATGTGACCTTTTTACAGTGATTACTGGTTATATATATAACAAATATGTACTGTTTTGTGACTTGTTATGTTCTAAATGACAAGTTTGTATTTTTTGGCATAATGATATGAGAAGGAGACGCTAAGTCATTCTGACCTGAATGGAACTGGTTAATGATCCATTGCATTCAGAAGGACCATAACAGGAAGATGCCATGAGAACAAGGGTAGTTTCCAAAGATAAGGAAACAGGTGTTATGCTATGGGTGTGGCATAGGGAGATAGGTAGTCGGATAGATTGTGAACCCAGGAAAGGGGCAGAGGCTGTATATTTGAACCTCTATATAAACCCCAGCCCTCCTGGGAAAAATGTCTTTTGCCATGAGCAGAAATCCCTTTTGCAAAAGCTTAATAATAAAGCTCTTCCTTATCGTTCACATGTCTCCAGCTGTATTTTGTGATTATTCTCACAATAACTTTCTGCCTTTCTCCCTCCCAGAACCGAGACAACTACATCCGATCCTGCAAGCTTCTTCCTGACAGCCGCAGCCTCATCGTTGGGGGCGAGGCCAGCACCTTGTCCATCTGGGACCTGGCGGCCCCCACGCCCCGGATCAAGGCCGAGCTGACCTCCTCCGCCCCGGCATGCTACGCCCTGGCCATCAGCCCTGACGCCAAAGTCTGCTTCTCCTGCTGCAGCGACGGCAACATCGTGGTCTGGGATCTGCAAAACCAAACCATGGTTAGGTGAGACCCATGATATCTAGTTTGGTGTTTGCCAAGATTGTTTTAGACATTCAGCGGCGGGACGCTAGTTGTGAACGCTGAGGAGGGAATGCGGGCAACCTTACCAGTAGTCCTTGACTTACGACCATTCGTTTACTGACCGTCTAAAGTTACAATGACACTGAAAAAAGTGACTTACCAGTTTTCACATAAGTAACCATTGCAGCATCTCTGTGGTCATGTGATCAAAATTCGGGCACTTGGCAACTGGCTCGTAGTTATGACGGTTGCAGTGTCTGGGGGTGTCACGTGATCCCCATTTGTGACCTTCCCAGCTGGCTTCCGACAAGGAAAGTCAACGGAGGATGCAAGATTTGCTTAACGACCCACATGAATCACTTAACAGCAATGATTCACTTAACAACTGAGGCATGAAAGGTCGTAAAATGGGGCAAAATTCAATTAATAAATATTTCACTTTTCCACAAAATGTTGGGCTCCATTGTGGTCGTAAGTCGAGGACTACCGGCATTATTCTCAGTTTTATTCTTCTGCTGACATTTATTCAAACCATACACTGTTTAAACCTGGTTTGTTCAGAAAACCACACTGGCTAAGCTTCTCCCAGCCCCAAAGCAAATACAGGGACTTCTCAACTTATATAACAGAGGCTGGAATTTCTGCCTTAAGTCACGATGGTTATAAATCGAGGGCAACCATGGGACCCACCTGATTTATAAACTAACTTATTTATGAGAGTATTATCATCTTCTTTTAATAATCCCATGATCCCTTGGTGGAGTATGGTGCTGAGTGTTTACTGGCCGGATGCTCTTCCTGTCACCAGTGTGGAGCTTAGTACAGATTTATGAAATTATTGTGATTTAATAAAAATAAATGAGGAGTTCTTGCTGGTTTCTGCCTCCCTTGCAGACAGTTCCAGGGTCACACAGATGGGGCCAGTTGCATTGATATCTCCAATTATGGCACTAAACTTTGGACCGGCGGTTTGGACAACACCGTCCGGTGCTGGGACCTCCGCGAAGGCCGGCAGCTGCAGCAACACGACTTCAACTCCCAGGTCAGCTGGGGAAGGGGGTGGAGTCTTTTGATGGACGGCCTTTAAGTGGGTGGGCTCTCCGGTAGCAACCAATCAGCCCTGGGAAGGGGCAGGATCTTGGCGCACTGATATCAGACAAGCCGGTGATCCTCATTTAGCGATCACAATGGGACCGGCAACTCCGTCACTAAGTGGAAAAATCACATGACTTCAATGGATTTAACTATCTCACCTCCCGTTTGGTGGTGATGCAAATCATCGCAGTCTTTAACCAGGATATTATGTGACACACCCACATTCAAATTGCAATTTTTTTGCTTCCGCATTCTTCATGCATTGTGTTGATTAGCAGCCTGTTGTGATGCTTGCAAATGGCGATCACATGACTTCGGGATGCTGTGATTGGTGCAATTGCACAGACTGATTGCAAAGCTGTTTGATTTACACCATTGCAACTTCAAACGGTTGCTGAAGCAGGCCGTCAGTAAGGGAGGTGTTGTGGTTCGCCGGCAGCCTGTGCAGACGACAGCAGAATCAGACAACGGAGAAGAACTGGGAGTCTGTGGAGGACTCGGATGAGGGGTCCTGCATCCGATGCAGCGATGGGGCTAGGACCATCTGGGAGTGGGGTGCTGACTCCGGAGCCTCCGGAGTCTGGCAGCAGCGAGGCGGAGGAACAAGGGGAGCCTGTTCCCAGTGCGTGTGTGCACAGAGCTGCTAGAAGGCAAGAGCAGCTGAGACAAAAGGGGCGACTCGGGAATAAGGCTTGGAGGTGATTGCCCCTCCCCTAAGGGATAAAGGTAGTGCAAAGGTAGGAAAACCTTTGCAGGAAGCAACGTCGTTCGCTCTGATCGGTTTGGATTCTGAAAGCTCCATGGTGAATTTGTTCTCTGTTTGGTTTTGGAAAGACTAATTGGGACTTTAGACATTGGCAGCACCTCAAGTCAGATAAGGTGCATTCTTATCAGACGTCCCTGGGGCTAATTATAACTGGTTAAGACTCATTCCGGGCTGTGAATGATGATAATTCACAGCCATTGAACTAAAATAAAAGGGTTTTGGATTTTGTATGTGTTTGTTGGTGTCTCAGGAAGCCGTGGTCAGAACAGGAGGACTGCTATAATTGTAGGTAGTCCTCATTTAAGGACAGTAATTGGGACTGGGAATTCTGTTGTTAAGTGAGGCAATTGTATGTTGAAAAATCATGTGACCGTGCTGTTCATCAATGACCATTCTGACAGTCCTAGTGGCCATCGTTAAACAACGACCACGGGGGTCATTAATTGAGGACTTCATATTTCAACTTTCAACTTCCTACCAGCTTCCCCAGTGATCAAGGGCTGGATTCATGTAACCCATCAGTCACTCCCTTCTCCAAAATAAGCCAACTTCATTTAGCATGTGTAAGAGTGTAACCACTCGACTATGAATTAACCTAGTTTATGTAAATGAACCCTTTGCCTGCTGCTAACTTTGCAATCATGAGGACTAGAATCTTTGGCTGTGAATTTTGCTTCGTGTGTTTCAAATGCATCAGCCTGGCCCTCAAACCTTTTAAAGCTTTAATTTTTAACTATCTATCTATCTATCTATCTATCTATCTATCTATCTATCTATCTATCTATCTTTCTTTCTTTCTTTCTTTCTTTCTTTCTTTCTTTCTTTCTTTCTTTCTTTCTTTCTTTCTTTCTTTCTTTCTTTCTTTCTTTCTTTCTTTCTTTCTTTCTTTCTTCCTTCCTTCCTTCCTTCCTTCCTTCCTCTCTTTCATTTTCTTTCTTTTTTCACTTCCTTTCTTTCTCTTTCTCCTTCTCTCTTTCCTTCCTCCCTCCCTCTATTCCTTCCTTCAATTTTCCTTCCTTCCTTCCTTCCTTCCTTCCTTCCTTCCTTCCTTCCTTCCTTCCTTCCTTCCTTCCTTCCTTCCTTCCTTCACTTCCCTTTCTACCTTCCTTCCTTTCCTTCCCTTTTCCTTCTTCCTTCCTTCCATTTTTTCTTCCTTCCTTCCTTCCTTTCCTTCTTTCTATTCTTTTTCCTTCCTTCCATTCTTTCCTTCCTTTTTTCCTTCTTCCTTCCATTCTTTCCTTCCTTCCTATTCTTTTTTCTTCTTTCCTTCTATTCTTTTTCCTCCCTTTCTTCCTTCTTTCCTTCTATTCTTTCTCCTCCTTCCCTCCCTCCCTTCTCACCCATCTCCCTCCTTTCTCTCCAGATCTTCTCCCTGGGCTACTGCCCCACGGGAGAGTGGCTGGCCGTGGGGATGGAGAGCAGCAACGTGGAAATCCTCCACGTGACGAAATCGGAGAAGTACCAGCTGCACCTTCACGAGAGCTGCGTCCTCTCCCTGAAGTTCGCTTCCTGTGGTAGGTTGCATGGGGTAAGGAAGACGAGGCTGCTGGCGGAGCTCCAGGCATCCTTACTAATCCCATCTGTCATCACCCTGGTTGCCTTCGCACCAGCCGCTTCGCCAAGTCACAGAGTCGCACAAGCGCAGTAAAAGGCAGGAAAGTAAAACACAATAAACAACAAAAAAAAAACACGATTCGAAGAAGGTGATTTCGAAGAAGAGATTGGACAGCCATTTGTCTGGAATGCTGTAGGCTTTCCTGCTTGAGTGGGGGTGTGTGGGTTGGGCTAGAAGACCTCCAAGGTCCCTTCCAACTCGGTTATTCTATATTCTATTCTGTATAAACTGTGGGCTTTTCAGTGTTGGTGTGGGTGTGCAGTTTAGTGGTAGAAAGCAACACACCGGATACATTCATGACTTGATGCATTGGACAATTTCTCCCCCGGGGTTAATTGAACTACCACCATATGCTGTCTGAACGTGACCCTCATGTTGAGAAAGAAAAATTGGCTGTATATGACGATAACAGATATCCACTGGGGAGCTCCTGAGTTATAAGCAAATGACTCCGATAGATTAGCTGTGGGTTGCAAAGACAATAAAAGAAGTTACAATATAGGCAGTCCTCGACTTACAACAGTTCATTTAGTGACCGTTCCAAGTTAGAACGGCATTGAAAAAAAGGGACTTACGACCATTTTTCACACTTATGGCCATTGCAGCATCCCCGTGGTCATACGACTTACATTCGGATGCTTGGCAACTGACTCATATTTATGACCTGTGATGACCCGGGGCACAAAAGCAACAAAGTCACAAAAATACATAAAGCCCCTTTAATTCCTTCAACTTGGCTCCCCATGTCCAGTTATCATTGGCCGGAGAAAAAAACTCTCCCAAGAAGAGTTTTTAAAGGGAAGAAATTTAGTCCGAACCAAAAATACTTATAAATTATAAATAAAAACCAACACAAACCACAGCTGCAGCAATTAACGAGACAGGGCAGGAAAAGGGATTGAAGACGTCAAAAGATAACGAAATACACACACCTGGGAGGACGCCAGAACTCAGATAAGATGTGACAAACCAAGATAATTCACGCTTTGCTTCCAGCAACTTTGCCATGTGCAGTTTGCCTTTTTAAATAGTCCTCACAGCTGCAGCCCATGAAGGGGATCAGGGCCCTTTCCTCCCCTGTTAACCATGCAACTCATGTTGCTCCCTTCTCCATTCCTCTCTGCGTGCCCTAGGATGAAGAGGGGGTGGGCCTGGGTCTTCCTCTGAATGCCCAGCTGGCCTGTGCCCTTCCCCAGTTTCCTCCACAGCCACTGGAGCCGAACTCCCACTCTCTGTCAGCTGTTCCATCTCTCCCTCAGAATCGGATTCCAACAGGGCCATGACATGACCGTTGCAGCATCCCGGGGTCATATGATCCCACTTTTATGATGTTCGGATGAACAAAATTAATGGGAAATCTAGATTCACTTAACAAACGTGCCAAGAAAAGTCGTAACATGGGGCAAAATTCACTTAACAAATTTCTCACTTAGCAACGTAAATTCTGGGCTCAATTGTGGTCGCAAGTTGAGGATTACCTATAGTTGACATCCATAGTTTTTTTTTTTAAAGTGCTATACAAGTCGTCCTCGATTTACGACCACAATTGGGACAGAATTTCCATGGCTAAGCAAAGATAGCTGTTTAAAGGAGTGGCACCTGAGGTGACAACCTTTTTTTTTTTCCCACTACCATTTTTAAGTGAATAATGCGGTCGTTAAGCAGGTCTGACTCCTCCCTTTGATTTTGCTTGTCGGAAGCCGATTGGGAAGGTCACACATGGGAAACCACACGACCCCAGGACGTTGCAACTGTCATAAAATACATGTCAGTTGCCAAACGACTGAGTGACTGTGGGAGGCTGCAATGGTTGTAAATGGGATTTTATGTGGTTTGTCAGTCACTTTTTTTCAGCAGCCTTGTTGTCCATGCTGAAGTGAACCTGCCTGGGGCCATTTTGGAGGCTCCAGGGTTGCCACAATGCAAAGATGGGATAAGGAGGCGGGGAACAGTGGTGGTATTCTACTGGTTTGGCCCAATTTGGCCGAACCGGTAGCTCCAACGATGATCTGTGAGCAAACTGGTTTGCTCCGACGATCAGCTGCTGGGCCCACAAATCAGCTGGTCCTCTTAAAACCCGCCCCAACCCTATACTAACCTTTATTTCCTGCTTTTTAACCTCAGCTGCTTTGCGCCAATTGCCGCGCGTCAGCTGTTTTACCCACAGGGCTTCAGCAGGTGAGTTGCAAACGCTGTGTGCACGCACACAAAGCACACACTCACACCCAACCAGTAGGAAACATATATTTGAAACTCACCCCTGGGGCGGGGGGGGAAGTAAAGTAAGATGGGGTTATTTTTGTAGCCAAAATAGTTTCCTGTGGGAACCAAGGTCATTCCAACAGGGGGCTAGAGAGAGGAGGAGTCCGGTTACCAGGCGACCAGCCAGAGGAATAGGCCTGCCTTGGAGTTCTGCTTTCTACGGCCGTTACTACTTGGAACTTGGGCACGGGTAACTTTAAGCGGTCGCTAAATGAATGGTTGTAAATCGAGGACCCTTCAATGGCTCCCGGGACCTCAGAAGGAGCCCTCTCTCCTCCCTTTCCATTTGTACAGATCGTACGCACAGACTGAATCAACCAACCCCTTCTCCGTTTTTCTTCTCTCGCTGCAGGCAAATGGTTTATCAGCACTGGGAAAGATAATCTGCTTAATGCGTGGCGGACTCCCTACGGTGCCAGCATCTTTCAGGTAACGGAGACGGAGGGTTGCACGGCTGTTGGCAGGGGTCTCCATCCTTGGCAACTTTTAAAACTTCAACTCCCAGGATTCCCCATCCCGCTTAAAGTGACCCAAGGCCTCCAGGCTTAAAAGTGACCAAGGTTGGAGACCCCCTGGGCTGAACGCTTTCACTCTCTGCAGAAAAATACAAAATGATTTGTGGGATTTCTGGATGGAAAGGAGACCCGTACAATTCAGCCAGATGGGGTTTTTAAGAGGACCCAGGTTGCAGTTTGGCTCGCTTCTTAGAGCTACCACAGAAGACGGGATTTCTCCTTCAGCCCTAATTAATATTCAGGCATTGTTTTAGACGCTTGCTCTTGGCTTACCCACGGATATGCTCTCGGTTTAATTTAATTAAATTTTTTAATTTTATTATTTGCATCCCAGCTTTTTATTATTTTTATAAATAACTCAAAGTGAGTAATAATACTGGTATATCTACTCCTCCCTCCCTCCTCTTATTTTCCTCACAATAACAACCCTGTGAGTTGGGCTGAGAGAAAGAGAATGACCCAAAGTCACCCCGCCGGTTTTCATGCCTAAGGTGGGACTAGAACTCACCGTCTCCTGGTGATTGGCCCAAAATCACCCAACCAGCTTTCATGCCTAAGGTGGGACTAGAACTCACCGTCTCCTGGTGATTGGCCCAAAATCACCCAACTGGCTTTCATGCCTAAGGTGGGACTAGAACTCACCGTCTCCTGGTGATTGGCCCAAAATCACCCAACCGGCTTTCATGCCTAAGGCGGGACTAGAACTCACCGTCTCCTGGTGATTGGCCCAAAGTCACCCCGCCGGTTTTCATGCCTATGCTGGGACTAGAACTCACTGTCTCCTGGTGATTGGCCCAAAGTCACTCAACCGGCTTTCATGCCTAAGATGGGACTAGAACTCACTGTCTCCTGGTGATTGGCCCAAAATCACCCAACCGGCTTTCATGCCTAAGGTGGGACTAGAACTCACTGTCTCCTGGTGATTGGCCCAAAATCACCCAACCGGCTTTCATGCCTAAGGCGGGACTAGAACTCACTGTCTCCTGGTGATTGGCCCAAAGTCACCCAACCGGCTTTCATGCCTAAGGCGGGACTAGAACTCACTGTCTCCTGGTGATTGGCCCAAAATCACCCAACCGGCTTTCATGCCTAAGGTGGGACTAGAACTCACTGTCTCCTGGTGATTGGCCCAAAGTCACCCAACCGGCTTTCATGCCTAAGGCGGGACTAGAACTCACTGTCTCCTGGAGATTGGCCCAAAGTCACTCAACCGGCTTTCATGCCTAAGGTGGGACTAGAACTCACTGTCTCCTGGTGATTGGCCCAAAGTCACCCAACCGGCTTTCATGCCTAAGGCGGGACTAGAACTCACTGTCTCCTGGAGATTGGCCCAAAGTCACTCAACCGGCTTTCATGCCTAAGGTGGGACTAGAACTCACTGTCTCCTGGTGATTGGCCCAAAGTCACCCAACCGGCTTTCATGCCTAAGGCGGGACTAGAACTCACTGTCTCCTGGTGATTGGCCCAAAGTCACCCAACCGGCTTTCATGCCTAAGGCGGGACTAGAACTCACAGTCTCCTGGTGATTGGCCCAAAATCACCCAACTGGCTTTCATGCCTAAGGCGGGACTAGAACTCACTGTCTCCTGGTGATTGGCCCAAAGTCACCCAACCGGCTTTCATGCCTAAGGCGGGACTAGAACTCACTGTCTCCTGGTGATTGGCCCAAAGTCACCCAACCGGCTTTCATGCCTAAGGTGGGACTAGAACTCACCGTCTCCTGGTGATTGGCCCAAAATCACCCAACTGGCTTTCATGCCTAAGGTGGGACTAGAACTCACCGTCTCCTGGTGATTGGCCCAAAATCACCCAACCGGCTTTCATGCCTAAGGCGGGACTAGAACTCACCGTCTCCTGGTGATTGGCCCAAAGTCACCCGCCGGTTTTCATGCCTATGCTGGGACTAGAACTCACTGTCTCCTGGTGATTGGCCCAAAGTCACTCAACCGGCTTTCATGCCTAAGATGGGACTAGAACTCACTGTCTCCTGGTGATTGGCCCAAAATCACCCAACCGGCTTTCATGCCTAAGGTGGGACTAGAACTCACTGTCTCCTGGTGATTGGCCCAAAATCACCCAACCGGCTTTCATGCCTAAGGCGGGACTAGAACTCACTGTCTCCTGGTGATTGGCCCAAAGTCACCCAACCGGCTTTCATGCCTAAGGCGGGACTAGAACTCACTGTCTCCTGGTGATTGGCCCAAAATCACCCAACCGGCTTTCATGCCTAAGGTGGGACTAGAACTCACTGTCTCCTGGTGATTGGCCCAAAGTCACCCAACCGGCTTTCATGCCTAAGGCGGGACTAGAACTCACTGTCTCCTGGAGATTGGCCCAAAGTCACTCAACCGGCTTTCATGCCTAAGGTGGGACTAGAACTCACTGTCTCCTGGTGATTGGCCCAAAGTCACCCAACCGGCTTTCATGCCTAAGGCGGGACTAGAACTCACTGTCTCCTGGAGATTGGCCCAAAGTCACTCAACCGGCTTTCATGCCTAAGGTGGGACTAGAACTCACTGTCTCCTGGTGATTGGCCCAAAGTCACCCAACCGGCTTTCATGCCTAAGGCGGGACTAGAACTCACTGTCTCCTGGTGATTGGCCCAAAGTCACCCAACCGGCTTTCATGCCTAAGGCGGGACTAGAACTCACAGTCTCCTGGTGATTGGCCCAAAATCACCCAACTGGCTTTCATGCCTAAGGCGGGACTAGAACTCACTGTCTCCTGGTGATTGGCCCAAAGTCACCCAACCGGCTTTCATGCCTAAGGTGGGACTAGAACTCACTGTCTCCTGGTGATTGGCCCAAAGTCACCCAACCGGCTTTCATGCCTAAGGTGGGACTAGAACTCACCTTCTCCCGGTGATTGCTTTCTTCCCTATTGAAGAGTTTGGTCTCTAGTGATTAAGGTACCAGAAGCTGGGAGGTAGTGAGTTCTAGTTCTGCCTGGGCCCTGAAAGCCAGCGGGGTGGCTTTGGGCCAGTCACTAGGAGAAGGTGAGTTCTAGGTAGCCGAAAGGAGGCCACCAATAATTGGCAAGGCGTTCTTGCGAAAATCTGGCGAATTTCCCGGGGAACGTCGTCAGAATCCGTCCAATTTCTCCCCTTCCTTTCCCTGCTTTTCTTTGCAGTCCAAAGAATCTTCCTCGGTCCTGAGCTGTGACATCTCGGCTAACGACAAGTTTATCGTGACTGGATCGGGAGACAAGAAAGCCACAGTTTACGAACTGGTTTACTGAGCTACGTTCCTCACTTTGGACGGCTAGGAGGTCCCAACGCTGGGAAAATGTATTCATTTCCCCCATCACTGGCTTCGGTTAAACGGCCTTTGCGCTTCCAACCCTCCTTTGCGGACATGAGGACTAGAAACTTTGAGAGCCGAGAGTCTCAGGAAGATTATTTTTCTCCCCTCAAGCAGGTGGGTGGTGGAGGGGTTTCTATCAGATCCCCGATGGAACCAAATCTTTTTTGTGATTCCCCCTCAGAAGGGGCTAAACAGGGGTCTCCAACCTTGGCAACTTTAAGACTTGTGGACTTCAACTCCCAGAATTCCTCAGCCAGCAAAGCTGGCTGAGGAATTCTGGGAGTTGAAGTCCACAAGTCTTAAAGTTGCCAAGATTGGAGACCCCTGTTCTAGAAGATCATCTCAACGTTGTTTGACAAGCTGAGTGGCCAATCTGCATCAGGCTCATCGGAGCCCCGCCCACATTCCGGCCACCTGAATGCTGCAATCCGTATTTTCATTTTTGGTCGCAAGTAAAAAAAAAGGGGGCTGCATTTACGCCTGGCAGGTAGATCTACAAGTTGTCCCTGACGTTATGACCGGTTGCTTAGTGACTATTCGAAGTTACGACGGACCCTTGAACTTATCACCTGATTTCAAAGTTGCAACTACAACTTGTTCACCCCTTGTGATCAATATGGGACCAATAACTAGTTTTGACCTGGCTCTTATTTAACAGGTAACAGGCAACAGATAATCAGAATTGGAAGGGACCTTGGAGGTCATCTAGTCCAACCTCCCACCGTTTACTGCACCCCGTGGCCACATGGTCATGGTTTATTTTTGCTGGAAAGCGGTTTTTACTTTCAGTTTCTGGCAATAAAACCACCCTATTGTCTCCATTACAGTTGTAAGTTGAGGACTAACTGTAGTTAGCCCATTTTTTTGAAAATGGGCCGGACCAGGCAGTTGTTTCAGTCACTCTGCAGCTTCCTCTCTTTTTCTTGGAGGACTGAGCGGGCCAGTCTAGGCCATTACTTTTTGATTGTCTCCTTTGGGTGACCCAGGTTAATTTGATTTATAATTCCCTTGATTTAAAGTTAAACCTGTCTGCTGCTTTTCCAAACACCCACCGGATTAGCAGGACCACGTGAGAATCTCCACCACTGACCTGGTTAAGCACATGACGAGAAGCCAGCCAACATTCATGTTGGCCACTGATTCTCACAAATCCTGGTCAGCAAGACCTGTAGCCCAGGTGATGATGGTGGTTGCTTTTCGGCAACGTGAAAACCACAGATGCATGCCTGATATTCCTTTTGCACTTTTGAACATAATGTACAAAAATTTGTTGGCTCGATGTGTTTATGGGAAGAACTTTCCAAACGTTATGTGCATAGAGGAGAAAATAAACATAAAAATACATAATAATTGTAAAGGTATTTAAAAAAGAAACTTTTATGAATGATGTATTAAGAGTAGTATTACTTATTCTTGTCAATTTGAAGATATGTGGACTTCAACTCCCAAAATTCTGGCAATTGAAATCCACTAATGCTGGTCAGGGGAATTCTGGGAGTTGAAGTCCATTAATGCTGGTGAGGGGAATTCTAGGACGTGAAGTCCATTAATGCTGGCCAAGGGAATTCTGGGAGTTGAAGTTCATTAATGCTGGTTGGGGAATTCTGGGAGTTGAAGTCCATTAATGCTGGTTGGGGAATTCTGGGAGTTGAAGTCCATTAATGCTGGCCAAGGGAATTCTGGGAGTTGAAGTTCGTTAATGCTGGTTGGGGAATTCTGGGAGTTGAAGTCCATTAATGCTGGCCAAGGGAATTCTGGGAGTTGAAGTTCGTTAATGCTGGTTGGGGAATTCTGGGAGTTGAAGTCCATTAATGCTGGCCAAGGAAATTCTGGGAGTTGAAGTTCATTAATGCTGGTTGGGGAATTCTGGGAGTTGAAGTCCATTAATGCTGGTTGGGGAATTTTAGAAGTGCAAGTCCATTAATGCTGGCCAAGGGAATTCTGGGAGTTGGAGTTCGTTAATGCTGGTTGGGGAATTCTGGGAGTCCAGCAAAACTCCTTACCCAAAAATTTGCATCCTTCCACAACTGAAGAGAAACACCTTTCTATGTTTCCCACAAACCATCCAGGACCTACACTCGTGATCCAAAGCACTGGGATCATTTAAAAAGAAAAAAAAAAGAGAGATTAAAATCTCGTCCACATGGCTGTTCCTCCTTACCTCCCTCTGTCCTCAATTTCAGTTCTCCTCCACCTCTGAACACGCACAGAAACCGAAGGCGTTTTTCACGAGTCGCCCAAGACCCCAGGGCAGGTCAATCGAGTCAAGATGGCGGCCCCCAGCGTGCGAGGGAAAAGCCCCACACGTGAACGAATCTTACAAAAGCAGAAGCGATCCAGATGGGCCAGTAGTAACCCAAACACCATCTTTTTATTTGAAAGTTCGTGTTTTTTTTTCTGTTTTTTTTTTTTTTTAAAAAAAGGTTAAAATACAACCACAAACTTTTCCAAAGGGATTTCAATGAGGGACACACACTTGCGCGCACGCACACCCACCACACACACCCACACACCAAAGAGCGCGCCAACCCTTCGTTCCCACCATGCCGGGATGAGGGCAACTGGGTGAGGAAACCACTTAAAAAAACTTCCGTGGAAAAAACCCTCGGGTGGAGTGGAAGACCGGGGTGTGTGTGTGGAGGCTGCCTTCCCACCCCCCCACCACACACACGCAGCGTCCTCGTTGTGGGTTCCATGTCCTGGATTGTGAGGGGAATTCTTTGGCTGGAAAAAAATCAAAAACCGAGAAAGGTGCCGCCAACGAGAGCCGCTCCTTCTCTTTTGAGGCCAGTCTGGAGCAATGCCGCGATTCTGGTCAGTACATGACTTCGTAAACGGAGGCCTTTTTGTCCCCGGATCCGGTGACGATGAATTGATCGTCTGTGGAAATGTCGCAACTGAGGACGGACGAGGTTTCTTTCGACTGCAAGGACAAGGAAGGAAGGAGGGAAGGTTACACGAAGGTGGGGGCGGCTGTGGGGGGCCTCGACTTACGACCACCATTTCTCTGAAAGGGTAGAAGCCCATTATGGTCGTTAACTCGAGGAGTATCTGTACCCACTGAGTCCTTCCCCAGCTGTTGTAAGGTAATCGGCATAGCATATGTGCAGATCCAAGTTATTCTTGTTTTGCCTCTTCCTGTTCTGCAATGGCTTGTCTCATTTGGAGAGAGATCCATTTATCACAAGGAAGATTCACAGAAAGGTGTTTTAAAAATTTGCTAATATGTACTTCCTTCCTTCCCCCCCCCCCACTTTTTTCCTTTCCTTTCCCTCCCTCCTTCCTTCTCTCCCATCCAAACACCTCCTTCTACCCTCATCCTTCCTTCCTTCCTTTCCCTTCCCCTCCCTTCTTTTACCTCCCTCCTTCCTTCTCTCCCATCAAACACCTCCTTCTACCCTCATCCTTCCTTCCTTCCTTTCCCTTCCCCTCCTTCTTTTCCCTCCCTCCTTCCTTCTCCCCATCCAAACACCTCCTTCTACCCTCATCCTTCCTTCCTTCCTTTCCCTTCCCTCCTTCTTTTCCCTCCCTCCTTCTCCCCCATCCAAACCCTCCCTTCGACCCTCATTCTTCCTTCCTTCCCTCCTTCCTTCCTTCCTTTCCCTCCCTCCTTCCTTCTCTCCCATCCAAACACCTCCTTCTACCTTCATCCTTCCTTCCTTCCTTTCCCTTCCCCTCCCTTCTTTTCCCTCCCTCCTTCCTTCTCTCCCATCCAAACACCTCCTTCTACCCTCATCCTTCCTTCCTTCCTTTCCCTTCCCCTCCCTTCTTTTCCCTCCCTCCTTCCTTCTCTCCCATCCAAACACCTCCTTCTACCCTCATCCTTCCTTCCTTCCTTTCCCTTCCCCTCCCTTCTTTTCCCTCCCTCCTTCCTTCTCTCCCATCCAAACACCTCCTTCTACCTTCATCCTTCCTTCCTTCCTTTCCCTTCCCCTCCCTTCCTTTCCCTCCCTCCTTCCTTCTCTCCCATCCAAACACCTCCTTCTACCCTCATCCTTCCTTCCTTCCTTTCCCTTCCTCCTCCCTTCTTTCCCTCCCTCCTTCCTTCTCTCCCATCCAAACACCTCCTTCTACCCTCATCCTTCCTTCCTTCCTTTCCTTCCCCTCCCTTCTTTCCCTCCCTCCTTCCTTCTCCCCCATCCAAACCCTCCCTTCGACCCTCATTCTTCCTTCCTTCCCCTCCTTCCTTCCTTCCTTTCCCTCCCTCCTTCCTTCTCTCCCATCCAAACACCTCCTTCTACCTTCATCCTTCCTTCCTTCCTTTCCCTTCCCCTCCCTTCTTTTCCTTCCCTCCTTCCTTCTCTCCCATCAAACCCTCCCTTCGACCCTCATTCTTCCCTCCTTCCCTTCCTTCCTTCCTTCCTTTCCCTCCTCCTTCCTTCTCTCCCATCCAAACACCTCCTTCTACCTTCATCCTTCCTTCCTTCCTTTCCTTCCTCCCTTCTTTTCCCTCCCTCCTTCCTTCTCCCCCATCCAAACACCTCCTTCTCCCCTCATCCTTCCTTCTTTCCCCTCCTTCCTTCCTTTCCCTTCCCCCTTTTTTCCTTTCCCTCCCTCCTTCCTTCTCTCCCATCCAAACACCTTCTTCTACCCTCATTCTTCCTTACCCTCCCTTCCTTCCTTTCCTTTTTTCCTTTCCCTCCCTCCTTCCTTCTCTCCCATCCAAACACTTTCTTCTACCCTCATCCTTCCTTCCTTCCTCCTTCCTTCTCTCCCATCCAAACCCTTCTACCGTCATCTTTCCTTCCTTCCCCTCCTTTCTTTTCTTCCCCTTTCCTCTTTCCCTCCCTCCTTCTCTTCCATCCAAACACTTCCTTCCTTCCTTCCTTCCTTCCTTCCTTCCTTCCTTCCTTCCTTCCTTCCTTCCTTCCTTCGATAGGGTTAATATTTTGACTTTTCACCCAGTTCTCTTCTGCATATTATCAGATTGTTTCCCTGAATATCAAGACCTGTTTCCCAACCAGTCAATATCAGCAAAAAACCACAATTAGTGAAAACATCAGAGAGTTGACCTTGACTCGGAAAGCAGCTGCTGCTTTTTTGTTGGATGCAAAACGATTTTGTTTAGATCCCTTTTTTTCTTGCAGTGTCTTTTGTTCCCTTCCTGCCTTGAATAATCCGAATAAATGGATTGAGGGCATCAGAAAAAGTCACTGCAACCCAAGCTAACGTTCTCACCGCCTTGGACGCCACCTGATTTTTACAGGAATTATTACCACCATCCTATCCACAAAATACAGATAAGTCCTCAACTTGCGACCACAATTGAGCCCAAAACAGATGTCGCTGAGACATTTGTGAAGTGAGTTTTGTCATCTTACGACTTTTCTTGCCAAGTCTTTTAAGTGAATCGCTGCAGTTTTTAAACCAGTAACACGGTCGTTAAGTGAATCTGGCTTCCCCATTGACTTTGCTTCTCAGGAGGTCGCAAAAGGGGATCCTATGAACCTGGGACTCTGCAACCGTCATAAATATGAGTCAGTTGTCAAACATCCGAAAGCAAATCACGTGACCATCAGGATGCGGCAACGGTCATAAATGTGAAAAATAGTCGTAAGTTTCTTTTTGGAGTGCTGTTGTAACTTCAAATGGCCACTAAACAAACAGTTGTAAGTTGAGGACTTCCTGTAGCCATTGTCTTACTGGACTTTCTACAGGTAGTCCTCGACTTACAACTGTTTGTTTAGTGGCCATTCGAAGTTACAACAGCACTACAAAAAGAAACTTACGACTATTTTTCACATTTATGACCGTTGCAGCATACCGATGGTCACGTGATTTGCATTCGGATGCTTGACAACTGACTCATATTTATGACGGTTGCAGGATGCCGGGGTCACGTGATCCCCTTTTGCGACCTTTTGGCTTTTTTTTAATCAATAAACAAACACGACCGCCACATTTAAAAATAGCTTTTTCATGAGCAGCGATATGGCCCTCCCACTTTCCAATTCGCAGGATAAAAATGTAGAAGATGATATACTCAATTTCAATTTAGTTTATTACAGTCATAGACTAGGACACCGGAACAAATAGAAACACCCAGTAAATAGACAATTAAAATTCTAGTATGAAATAATAAATAATAGCTAACATCGATGATAAAATCCAGTCTGTCAATTATATGTGGTCCAACTATACTAAAATTCCAATTCACAGGATAAAATGTAGAAGATTAAAAACGAACCAGTTACAGCTTTGCATCATTTTGGGAACAGGGTTCAACCCTTACCTGGAATATGCTGGCTCCGTAAGGGGTTCGCCAGGCATTTAGCAAATTATCCTTCCCGGTGCTGACAAACCATTTCCCTGTATGTGAGAGAAACGGAAGCGAGCTTGTGGGTCTCTTCAAGGTCTGATCCCGGTCAGCTTTTTTCCAAGTTCAGACAAACTCAGTTAGGGAGTGTGTTTGCAACTAGCTATATGATGGTTCTGGGTAATCTAGGGCAATATGCAGTAAAATCCATCAGTTACAGCAGCGTTTTGCAAACTCCACCATTTTAAGACAGGTGGACTTCAACTCCTAGAATTCCCCAGCCAGCTATGCTGGAAGTTGAAGCTGAAGCTGAAGCTAGAATAGAATAGAATAGAATAGAATAGAATAGAATAGAATAGAATAGAAATAATAGGAACAGGACAGAATAGAAATAAAATAGAAATAGAATAGAAATAGAATAAAAAAGAAGAGAAATAGAAGAGAAGAGAAATAGAACACAGAATAGAGAATAGAATAGAATAGAATAGAATAGAATAGAATAGAATAGAATAGAATAGAATAGAATAGAATAGAATAGAATAGAACAGAACAGAACAAGGAAAGAATAGAATAGAATAGAATAGAATAGAATAGAATAGAATAGAATAGAATTCTTTATTGGCCAAGTCTGATTGGACACACAAGGAATTTGTCTTTGGTGCATAAACTCTTAGTGTACATTAAAAAAAATGCATTCATCCAGAATCGTAAGATTCTTAGTGATAGTCATAAAATACTAAATAAGCAATCAAATCATACTAGAAAACTAAATAAAACAATATACTGTAAATCATGGAGATATAAGGAACAAGGCTATAGTCATAAGTGAGAGGAAAAAAGTAATAGGAAGGATGAGAATAATAATAGCAATACAGTCTTGGTAAACAGTTGAACAGTGTTGTGGGAATTAGTTATTTAGCAGAGTGATGGCATTTGGGGGAAAAACTCCCCTTGTGTCTAGTTGCTCTGGGTGTGCAGTGCTCTATAGCCTCGTTTTGAGGGTAGAAGTGGAAAAACACAGAGTGAGTGCATCTTTCCGCAGAAATACGGTAGGTGTGACAAGGATGAAAGTCAAAAGGGATTATACTGTATGATAGTTTTAATTAGGATGTATATAATACTATGATGTAAGAAAAAAGGACTTGATATAACCAGTGCATATCAACATTGTAAAATTGGAACTGTGATGAATATTAAGGAAAAATGCACAATAAAAATATATATTTTTTAAAAAAAAGGGCGAAAGGAACCCCTTTAAGGAGTGACCCCTACCGCAGGAAGCGAACTTCAGGGAGAGGACGCAGCTCTCGTGCAGGTGAAGCTGGTACTTCTCCGATTTCGTCACGTGGAGGATTTCCACGTTGCTGCTCTCCATCCCCACGGCCAGCCACTCTCCCGTGGGGCAGTAGCCCAGGGAGAAGATCTGGAGAGAAAGGAGGGAGATGGGTGAGAAGGGAGGGAGGGAAGGAAGGAAGAATGGAGGAAGGAGGAAGAAAGGAGGAAAAAGAATAGAAGGAAAGAAGGGAGAATGGGAAGGAAGGAAAGAATGGAAGGAAGAAGGAAAAAGGAAGGAAAGGGAAGGAAGGAAAAAGAAAGAAAGAAGGAAAGGAAGGAAGAAAAAGAATGGAAGGAAGGAAGAAGGAAAGGGGAAAAAAGGAAGGAAGGTAGAAAGGAAGAAGGAAGGAAGGGAGGGGAAAGGAAGGAAGGAAACTGACAGTGAGAGAGTGGGAGAGAGAGGAAGGAAGGAGAAGGGAAACATGAAAGGAAGAAAGGAAGGAAAAAGAATAGAAGGAAAGAAGAAAAAAGAATAGGAAGGAAGGAAAGAATGGAAGGAAGAAGGAAAAAGGAAGGAAAGGGAAGGAAGGAAAGGGAAGGAAGGAAAAAGAATAGAAAGAAGGAAAGGAAGGAAGGGAAAGGAAAGAATGGAAGGAAGGAAGAAGGAAAAGGGAAAAAGAAGGAAGAAAGGGAAAAGGAAGGAAGGAAGGGAGGGAGAGGAAGGAAAAAAAGAAGTGGAAGGGAAGAAACATGAAAGGAAGAAAGGAAGGAAAGAATAGAAGGAAAGAAGAAAAAGAATAGAAGGAAGGAAAGAATGGAAGGAAGAAGGAAAAAGGAAGGAAAGGGAAGGAAGGAAAGGGAAGAAGGAAAAAGAAAGAAAGAAGGAAAGGAAGGAAGGGAATGGAAGGAAGGAAGAAGGAAAAGGGAAAAAGGAAGGAAGGTAGAAAGGAAGGAAGGAAGGAAGGGAGGGAGGGAAAGGAAGGAAGGAAGAATGGGAGGGAGGGAGGGAAGGAGGGAAGAAGGAAGGAAAAAGAATAGGAAGGACGGAAATAATAAAAGGAAGAAGAAGAAAAAAGGAAGGAAGGAAAAAGAACAGAAGGAAGGAAGGAAGAAGGAAAAGGAAGAAAGGTAGGAAAGGAAGGAAGGAAGAAAAAAAAGACAGAAAAGAAAGAGAGAGAGAGAAAGAAAGAAAGATGGGGATAGTTGAAGATTAAAGCTTTAAAAGGTTTGAGGGCCAGGATGGTACCTTTGAAACACACAAAGCAAAATTCACAAAGATTCTAGTCCTCATGATTGCAAAGTTAAAAGCAAGAGAAGGCTTCAAACTCAGTTCGAAGATTCTAGTCCTCATGATGACCAAAACTTGATGAGGTTGCAATCCCACCGAAAGCCAAATAAAAGGCAGGATGGTTTTCATGCGAGACAAAGTTAACAAGAGCAGAAGGAAGGCTGGCCTCCACTTTAACAACAGTTTCATTTAGTGACCATTCTAAGTTACAACGGCACTGGAAAAAAAGGGACTTAGGACCAGTTTTCACACTTGTGACCGTCGCAGCATCCTCAGGGCCATGTGACTGACATTCAGTTGTTGGGACTGGTTCTTATTTATGACGGTCGCAGTGTCCCGGGGGTCATGTAATCCCCTTTTGTGACCTTCTGAGAAGCAAACTCAACGGGGAAGTCAGATTCGCTTAACAACCGTGTGACTTGCTTAGCAACTGTGGCAAGAAAGGTCGTCAAATGGGTCAAATCAATTTCTCACTTCCCAACAGAAACCCTGGGGTCGTTAGTCGAGGACCACCTGTCCCTTTTACAGACTTTCTGACCTTACATTCCACAAGTCCCCAATGCAACTGGGCTTCTCCTTCTGAGCTCCCCAACCTGGGTTCCCCCTCCTTCCTCCCAGCTGACCTGGGAACTGAAGTCGTGTTGCTGCAGCTGCCGGCCTTCACGCAGGTCCCAGCACCGGACGGTGTTGTCCAAACCGCCGGTCCAGAGTTTGGTGCCATCGTTGGAAATGTCAATGCAACTCGCCCCATCCGTGTGACCCTGGAACTGTCTGAAGGGAGAGGAGAAGACGGGAGGGGGGAAGAAAATGAAGGGAGAGGAAGAGGGGGAGGGGAGAAGAGGTGAAGGGAAAAAGAGAAGGAGCATTGGAGGAGTGAGAGGGGAGGACAAAAAGGAAGAAGAGGGAGAGGAGGGAGAGAAGATTGTGGGAGGGAAAAGAGAAGGAAGTGAAGACACATGGGAGGAAGAGAAAAGAAGGGAGAAGAGGAGGAGGCGGTGAAAGAAGGAAAAGGAGAAGGAAGGAAAGAAGAATGGGAAGAGGAAAAGAAAAGGAGGAAAGACAGAATAGGAGCAAGAGAAAAATAAAGAGCAGGAAGGGAGATGGAAAAGTAAAAGGAAGAAGTGATGGAGGGAGAAGAGAAGCAGCATAGGAGAAAGAGGGGAAAAGAGAAGGAATGGAAGAGAAGGGGAAGAAGAGAAAAATGAAGAGGAGGAAGAATAGGAGGAAGAGAGGGAGAAGGAGGAAAAGGAAGAAGAGAAACAGCGAGGAGGAGAAGATGAAGAAAGGAAAGAACAGGGGCAGAAAGAGGGGAAAAAGAGGAGGAGGAAGGAGAAGAGAAGAAAAATGGAGGAAGAGGATGGAAAGGAGAAGGAGAATCATGAGTGTGTGTGTATGTATATATACACACACACACACATATCCATGCCTGCTAGAAATACCCAAACTAGAAAGAAATTGTCAATATTGGAGATAACCTATAAATAATTGGCAATCTTTTGGATGATTGTTTTTGTGCTATGGAACCGCCTTTTATGTTCACTTGTGTGCCCTTTTCGTTGATACAATCCAGAAATATGTGTTGGGGCCCGGCAGCAGCCAGCGGAGTTGGCAGCAGATTCGGACAGTGAGGAGGTTGGGGAGGAACCTGGGCCCGTCCTGGAGTCTGGGGAAGGCTCTGACGAGGGCTCTGCGTCGGAGACAGAGATGGGGCCAGGGTTGTCTGACAGTTATCAGCTGCCTTTGGAGTCGGAGATCAGTGGGGAAGAAGAACAGCTGGAGCCTGTTCCCAGTGTGCTCATGCACAGAGCTGCCAAATGAAGGGAACAGCTGAGGAACAAGAGTCGACTCAGGAGTAAGGGCACAGGTGGGTGGTGAATGGCCCCTCCCAGAGGGAATAAAGAGGATAGAAAAGGGGAGTGGGGTTTGCAAGAGACAATTAATTCAATTCATTAGGGTGAAGATCTGTTCCTGACTCCTGGCCAAGTGTTGTCTGCTACAGTGTGGCATTTGGAAGATATCGGCCTGGCAACTCTCCAAGCCTGATAAAGGTCTGTCATTGTAAACTATCTTGAAAGACTGTTGGCCAGGACTTTGCTGGAGTGGAATTCACTGTAAATTAAATAAAAGACGTTTATCAGGATGAGCAGTCGGCTTCATGCTTCCGCCTAGGTCAGAACAATACTGAAATATTTCAACCATTTGCTTTAATTATTGCAATTTAATTGCAATATGAAATCGAAACCAATGCCCTGTCTGTTTTAAAGGTGAGAGGAGGACCGGCCAGCCAAAGCCTGTGATCAGTTGAAGCCCAGAATCGGCGCTTTCCCAGGCCAAGCAGTCCCTGCAGCCCCTCGGTCCTTCACGAGAGTCCTTACCGAACCAGGGTTTGGTTCTGCAGATCCCAGACCACAATGTTGCCGTCGCTGCAGCAGGAGAAGCAGACTTTGGCGTCAGGGCTGATGGCCAGGGCGTAGCATGCCGGGGCGGAGGAGGTCAGCTCGGCCTTGATCCGGGGCGTGGGGGCCGCCAGGTCCCAGATGGACAAGGTGCTGGCCTCGCCCCCAACGATGAGGCTGTGGCCGTCAGGAAGAAGCTTGCAGGATCGGATGTAGTTGTCTCGGTTCTGGGAGGGAGAAAAGAGGAAAACCAGGACGTGGGAGGGAAGTCGTGGCATCACCATCTTTTGCCGGGGGGGTGGAATCGCCCCCGCCCCACAAATTTGGTCTCTGGGAAAGATTCCATTCCTCCTTTCTTGAGGAGATTGCAAAAGGAAAGTTCCCAGCTCCTCCGGTGGGGATGAAAAAGCAGTAGGGAAGGTAGGAGAGCGGTAAAACCAAGGGAGCCCAACTTTAAATCTAGATGTCAGCATGAAGAATTAATGCTATAAAACACCGTAAGTGTTTCTGGGGAGGATTAGCCCAGAGAGATTTAAGGCTAGGGAAATACCTGGGGTGGGTGAGTTTCCTTTTCAGTTGGCTATGGAAGGGAGGGAGGGAGGGAGGGAGGAAGGAAGGAAGGGAGGAAGGAGAGGGAGGGAGGGAGGGAGGAAGGAAGGAAGGAAGGAAGGAAGGGAGGGAGGGAGGGAGGGAGACAACAATTAAGGAGGGGAAGGAGGAAAGGAAGGAAGGAAAAAAAGGAAGGAGAAGGAGATGGAAGGAAGGTAGGTAGGAGGTAGGTAGGTAGGAAGGAAGGAAGGAAGGAAGGAAGGAAGGAAGGAAGGAAGGAAGGAAGGAAGGAAGGAAGGAAGGAAGGAACGAGAGGGAGATGGGAGACAACAAACAAGGAGGGGAAGGGGGAAGGAGGGAAGGAAGGAAGGAAAAAGAAGGAAGGAGATGGGAGATGGATGGATGGATGGAAGGAAGGAAGGAAGGAAGGAAGGAAAAAGAAGGAAGGAGATGGGAGATGAAAGGAAGACAGGAAGGAGAGAGAGAGAGAGAGAAGAGGGTGGGAGTAAAGGCAGAAGGGGGAGGCAAGGGAAGAAAAGAGAAGGAAGGAAAAAAGGAAAGGAAGAGAAGGAAGGAAAAAGGGAAAGGAGGAAGAAAAGAGAAGGAAGAAGGGAAGGAAAAAGAGAGGAGAGGGGAGGGAGGGAGGAAAGGGGAGAAGGGAATGGATGAATAAAGGAAGGAAATGGGAGAAGGGAAAGAAGGGGAAGGGAAAAGACAGAAGTGAGGAGAAGGAGGGAAGGAAAAGAAAGGAACGGGGAAGGAGCACTCAAGCGAGGCCCCTGCTTCGCTTACCAGGCAGTCCAGCTGGGCCACGGGGGTCTTGGTGCCCGGCTGCCCCACATCCCAGACCTTGACGCAGCCTTTGCCCCCCGTGTAGACGTGCTGGGTGGAATTGCTGATGGTGACGGCACAGACCACCTCGCCGTGGGAGAGCGTGTGGAGCTGGCGGGCGTGGCGTGGGATGCCGGAGCCGATCAGGGCGTCGGGAGGGAAGGGCACCGGCTGCATCTGCCCGTCAGCGCTGACGTGGAAGGAATAGGCCCTGGGTGGTAGGACAGACAAGGCTCACTTACACAGGCAGCCCGTAAAGGAGGAACCCGAGGGGGTGGAAAGGGCCGCTCATGGAGCAGCGGCTGGCATGGAGTAACATCTGGAAAGCGAGATCAGATATGAAGCCAAGCTCTCTGAAGCTCTGAACTGCTGCTGGCCCTGTTGATATTCCACTCCGCTTTTGATATTTCTCTCCATCTGGATCTCGGCTAAAATTCTTAAAATCCCCATCCCCCCACCCACCCATGGTAACAATAAGAGCAGTTTAATAGTAGCTGGATGGAGGAAGAAAGGAAGGAAAGGGAAGAGGGAAGGGAAGAAGGAAGAAAAGAGGGAAAGGAAGAGGGAAAGCAAAGAAAGGGAAGAGAAAGGAAGAGAGAAAGGAAGGGAAGAGAAGGAAAAAGAAAGGAAAGGAAGGGAGAAAGGAAAGGAAGGGAAGAGGGAAGGGAAGAAGGAAGAAAAGAGGGAAAGGAAGAGGGAAAGCAAAGAAAGGGAAGAGAAAGGAAGAGAGAAAGGAAGGGAAGGGAAAAAGGAAAGGAAGGAAAGAGGGAAGGGAAAAAGGAAGAAAAAGGGAAAGGAAGAGGGAAAGCAAAGAAAGGAAGAGAAAGGAAGAGAGAAAGGAAGGAAGAGAAGGAAAAGAAAGGAAAGGAAGGGAGAAAGGAAAGGAAGGAAGAGGAAGGAAGAAGGAAGAAAAAGGGAAAGGAAGAGGGAAAGCAAAGAAAGGGAAGAGAAAGGAAGAGAGAAAGGAAGGGAAGAGAAGGAAAAAGAAAGGAAAGGAAAGAAGGGAGAAAGGAAAAGAAGGAAAGGAAGAGGGAAGGGAAGAAGGAAGAAAAGAGGGAAAGGAAGAGGGAAAGCAAAGAAAGGGAGAGAAAGGAAGAAGAAAAGAAGGGAAGAGAAGGAAAAAGAAAGGAAAGGAAAGGAAGGAGAAAGGAAAAGAAGGAAAGGGAAGAGGGAAGGGAAGAAGGAAGAAAAGAGGGAAGGGAAGAGGGAAAGCAAAGAAAGGGAAGAGAAAGGAAGACAGAAAGGAAGGGAAGAGAAGGAAAAATGAAAGGAAGGGAGAAAGGAAAGGAAGGAAAGAGGGAAGGGAAGAAGGAAGAAAAGAGGGAAAGGAAGAGGGAAAGCAAAGAAAGGGAAGAGAAAGGAAGGGAAGAGGGAAAGGAAAGAAGGGAAGAAAAGAGGGAAGGGAAGGGAAAGAAAGAGGGAAGGAAAGAAGTTTGGAATTTTTGCCCTGCATCATTTCCAGGACCACCATCTCGGAGGGGGGGGGGGCTTGATTCGGACCCCCTGCTCTCCAAGGGATGCACCAAGGAACCATAACTGAGCTCCTGCTCACACTTACGGCTTGGCAGAAGACATGCCAGCTTGCATTCCCGCCGAAAGGCCCGAAGCCCTCAAATGCACGTGGGGATCATAAGCTACCTAGAAGGACAGAGGAACTTTGATTAATACCAGGGAAGCCCCTCCCCCCTGCCCTCCCCTGCAAGGGGGCCTCTCCTCCCCACAGACTCACCAAAGGGGAACGCCCGTAGCTCCCCGTCCCCACAACGGCGGCCCCGTTCAGCTGGGGGGAGACCAGGTGCAGCCCAGCGTAGGCTCCAGTGCCCACCATGTCGCCATTGACTGAAACATGGGCAACGTTAAAAGCGGCTTGATAGGAGCTTTGGACGGTGAGTGGATTCCGAAGGCTCAAAGCTGAAACCCAAAGAGTTTCCTGTTCATTTCCCCCCAAACTACTTCAAATGCACCCCAATAGTTTCTCAGGCTCAGCAACTTTAAAATGTATGGACTTCAACTCCCAAGATTCCCCAGCCAGTCAGGGGAATTCTGGGAGTTTAAATCCTCAGCTCTGCACTGAGGAATTCTGGGAGTTTTTAAGTCCACAGATCTGGGTTGGAGGGATTTTGGGAGTTGGAAGTCCACAGATCTGGACTGAGGAATTCTGGGAGTTGAAGTCCATAGATCTGGACCAAGGAATTATGGAAGATTAAGTCCACAGATCTGCCCAGGTTGAGGAATTCTGGGAGCTGATGTCCACAGATCTGGGCTGAGGCATTCTGGGAGTTTTAAGTCTTCAGATCTGGGTTGAGGGATTCTGGGAGTTTAAATCCTCATATCTGGACCGAGGAATTATTGAAGTTTTCAGTCCTCTGATCTGGACTGAAGAATTCTGGGACTTTTAAGTCCTCAGATCTGGACTGAGGAACTCTGGGAGTTGAAGTCCATACCTCAAAGTTGCTGAGGTTGGAGAAATTCAGTCTTAAAAGCAGGCCTGCATTACAGTTTAACTCCCCTTTCTCTCTCCACTCACTGGCCCAACCTTAAAAAATAAATAAACTGCGAGTTACACACTCTAAGCCAATTAACATTCTGGCCAACCACTTTAGCCTGCCACTAATTTTTATGAGCTTATTGACAGGGGTGCTTTAAAACTGTCCTTTCATCAGTTTCGCATCTCCCTTCAGATAACCTTGGTCCTCCATTTTATTTTATTTTATTTTATTGCTTTCTTAACAGCCCTACAGGGATGACTTCCTGCCCCAAATGCTTTTCTCCTCACGCACACAAAAAAACAACAACCCTTCTTTGCAACTCTTCTTGGTTAATCCAATGGGAATGGCTTTAAAGTTTCTAGTCCTTATGATGGCTGCAGAAATTTCTGAAACAGGACCAGGAAAATTTCTCAATACTGGCTGTTTTTAAAACAATGAACTATTAAAAGGATAATAGATTTATCTTCATCGAACAGATGCCCAGAAAACTGAAGCCTTTTTTTAAGTTCATATGGCAAAAAGAACAAAAGGAACCCAGAAATGTTATTAAATAATCTTTCATGTGTTGGGAATTTTTTTTTTCACTTTTTTTCCTGAGTTCTCCAGACTTCCGATTTTATTTTTTTGCCCAGGGAATAGTATGAAGATTTGCCCACTTTTTGTAAGATTTGTTATACTGCTGACTCCACAACTATTCATGACTCATTCTGGCTTCTTTAAGAATTCACACAGCAATCATACCTTGATTTTTTTTTTTTTTTAAAAAAAAGCTTCTTTAGAAAACTGGAGTTAGAAAGGGGTTGGGGTGAGGTGGGGAGACATTTCTCTGATCCTAAAATTTTGCATTTGCTTTTCATCCAACTCCTACCCACACCCTGCAGTTAGAAAGCTAGCAAGTGGGTGCTAATTTTCTCAATGGGGGGGAAAGGCCTACTAAAAAAACGTAGCAAGGTGTAATCTCCCCCTAAACCCGATTCTATCACTCCCAGCGTCCCTTTTCACCATCCTCATTACCAGAGTGATTCTGGGAGCGGTGTGGTGGCCTAGAGGTGGAGATCTCGCCTCACAACCAGGAGGCTGTGAGTTCGATCCTAGCTAGAGGCAAGTATTTATTTCTCTTCTCTGGGCACACTTGAGAATATATCTGCCGAACAAAACTCCTCATTGGCAACAGGAAAGGCACCCGGCCATTAAAACACTCTGCTAGCTCCATTCAGTCACCCAGGCTCCACCCCACAAGGGATTTACGGGGTCATTAAAGGAAGATGATTACCAAGTGACTCCACCGTCTGCTTCGTTACTCCTGGACGGAACTGGTAGAGGGTGCCAGAAGATCCGGCCATGGTTCCTTCACCTTGGGAATTTGGGGTGTTGGATTTCAAACCGGGGGTGACTGCTTTCTCTACCTGTGAAATACAGTTTATTTGTTTACATGAAAATAGAAAATCGAATAAAGGATTATTTACTTTCTATTTGACACCTCGTCTTTCCATGGGCAACACCGACCCTCAAAAACGATTTGCATTTCTTCCTGTCTTGTTTTTTGGCTTTTGTGTTCTGTGGTTTTGATATGAAGCTTAGGGTGGGGAGCTTACCCAGAGGTCAGCTGGAACATCAGAAGCGATGGAATGAACAAATAAGCGATTTGGACAAAACTTACCGCCTTCCTGCATCTTCAAACTAAATCAAATTAGTGGTGATCCAATTTGAATTTATTGGTCAGAAGCCGGCTGGGACGGGTCACAAATGGTGCTCCATCGCTGGAGGTTTTTAAGAAGAGACTGGACAGCCCCTTGTCTGAAATGGCATAAGGTCTCCTTCTTGATAGGGGGCTGGACTAGAAGACCTCCGTGGTCCCTTTCCAGCTCTATCCTGATGGATTGATAGATCACATGACCCTGGGACACTGCAATTGTTTTAAATACGTACCGGCTGCCCGGTGCCCCAAATTTTGATCAAGTGACTATGGGGGCGCTGCAATGGTGGTAAGCGTGAAGACCAGACATAAGTCTATATTTTTTTTTAAAAAAGGCCACCGTGGCTTCGAACGACCATTAAAACAATGCCTGTAAGTTTAGGGCCACCTAGAACAGGGTTGTCAAACTCAAGGCCCATGGGCTGTATCTGGCCAGTGGGGGGCTTAAAACTGGCCTGCAGGTGCCTCTGGCAGCCAAAACAGAGTATGGGTGGGAGGGGGAGCACATAGCCCCCACACACACCCTATTTTCAGCCTGGACAGCCCCCAGCCTCTGCCTGCCAAAACAAGGTAGGAATGGCATGGAATAGAATAGAATAGAATAGAATAGAATAGAATAGAATAGAATAGAAAAGAAATAGGTGTTGGAAGGGACCTTGGAGGTCTTCTAGTCCAACCCCCTGCCTAGGCAGGAAACCCTACACCACTTCAGACAAATGGTTATCCAACACCTTCTTAAAAATTTGCAGTGTTGGAGCATTTACAACTTCTGGAGGCAAGTTGTTCCACTGGTTAATTGTTCTAACTGTCAGGAAATTTCTTCTTAGTTCTAAGTTGCTTCTCTCCTGGATTAGTTTCCACCCGTTGCTTCTTGTCCTGCCTTCAGGGGCTTTGGAGGATAGCTTGACTCCCTCTTCTTTGGGGCAGCCCCTGAGATACTAGAAGACTGCTCTCATGTCTCCCCTAGTCCTTCTTTTCATCAAACTAGATGTACCCAGTCCCTGCAACCGTTCTTCATTTGTTTTAGCCTCCGGTCCCCTAAATCCTCTTCGTTGCTCTTCTCTTCACTCTTTTCTAGAGCCTCAACATCTTTTTTTACATCGTGGCAATTGTGGGGCGCACCCCGTTTTGGTCAGCAAAGTGCTGCAGGAGGCGTCAGTCCCGTCCCATCTCCCGCCCACCCCGGCCTGGAGGAGGACTACAATGCTGATGTGGCCCTTGAAGAAATCCAGTTCGACGCCCCTCACTTGTCAGACAGTGTCGCCATAGTGAGAAGGGCCGCAGACAATTGTGGTCACGGCTGTATTGTTGAAACGTGGGCGTTGAGACGTCCTTGGTAAAAATGCTTGGGAACCCACCACTAGAAAAACAGCCTGTTTTTTTTTCTTTTCCCAGAATGTGACCTTGAACACAGCTTGCGTTTCAAAGAGGCAGAGACGAAGCTTTTATCCTTGCAGTACAAAATCCTCCATTTATCTGCTCAGAGATATACCACCGAGCGCGGAATCTGCCTCCGGAACCACATTTATCTCGTAAGGCCAGGAAAACAAAGCAGACTTCTGCAAATCTGTTAGACAAGTGTTAAAATGACCAAAAAGAGAGAGAGAGAGAGAGAGAGAGAGAGAGAGAGAGAGAGAGAGAGAGAGAGAGAGAGAGAGAGAGATGGGGGTGGGGAAAGGAAAAATAAAACCCACCAGCCTAAAAGCAGGAGAGGAAATTGATTTTCACCCGGGAACTACAAGTTTGCCAAGAATGTTAAATAGGCGTGGTGTAAAATCATTTTGATGATTTCGTTTTGGGTGCAATATATTTGATTGCTTTTGTTAAGTTTTTATTGTTTTTTAATTTTTTTAATTTTAATTTTTTGTTTTAAATATGGTTTTTACGTTGTGTAAGCTGCCTCGTTGTCGCCACGGGCGAAGAGGCGGCAATATAAATTAGATAAATAAATAGATAAATAAATAAATAAATACAGCTGGACCTCGACGTACGACCACGATGGAGCCCCAAAATGTATGTCGCTCAGGGAGACTGTTTGTTATAAGTGAGTTTTGTAACGTGTCCTGACTTTTCTTGCCACGGTTAAGTGAAACAGATGACAGATCATCAGAATTGGAAGGGGCCTTGGAGGTCGTCTAGTCCAACCCCCTGGCCAAGCAGGAGACCCTACACCATTTCTGACAGATGGGAGTCCAGTCTCTTCTTGAAAGCTGCAGCGATCAACTGGGTAAGCCTGACTTCTCTGTTGATCCGCTGGTCAGAAGTTCGGAAAAGGGGGAACTCTGGGACACGGCAGCCATCAGAAATATAAGTCAGTTGCCAAGCATCTGAATTTTGAATCACGTGACCAGGGGATACTGCAACAGTCATAAGGGTGAAAAACGGCCTTAAGTCCCTTTTTTTCAGTGCCGTTGTAACTTTGGACGGTCACTAAACAAACCATGGTCAATGGAGGACTACCTGTAGCGGCCCACATATAAAAAAAGCTGAGCTATACCTGAATGTGTAAAAAGGAAACTACAACAGCTACGTCGTGAGGCGTGGTAGATGAAATCCAGGGGACGAAAAACACACAGTGAAATTTGAGTTGTTGCAAAAACAGAAAGAAGGAAAAGGAAAGGAAGGAGGAAAGAAAAAAAAAGGGGGAAGATAAGGGAAGAAGGGGGAAGGGACGGGAGGGGAGGGGAAGAAGGGGAAAGGAAAGGGAAAAGGAAGAAGGGGAAAGGGCCTGGAAGGGAGGGGAAGAAGGGGAAAGGAAAGGAAAAGGAAAGAAAAGATAAGGGGGAAGGGAAAAAGGAAAGATAAGGAAAGTGAACGGAAGGGAAGTGAGGAGAAGAAGGGGAAAGGAAAGGAAAAGGAAAGGGGAAAAGGGAAGAGAAGGGAAGGGAAGAAAAGGGAAGGAAAGGAAAAGGAAGGGAAGAAGGGGAAGGAAGGGAGGGAGGAGGAGGGAAGGAAAGGAAAAGGAAAAGGAAAAGGAAAAGGAAAAGGAAAGGAAAGGAAGATAAGGGAAGGAAGGAAGGGAAGGGAAAAAGGAAAGATAAGGAAAAGTGAACGGAAGGGAAGTGAGGAGAAGAAGGGGAAAGGAAAGGAAAAGGAAAGGGACAGAAAAGGGAAGAGAAGGGAAGGGAAGAAGGGGGGAAGGGAAGGAAAGGAAAAGGGAAGGAAAGGGAAGGGAAGGGAGGGAAGAAGGGGAAAAGGAAGGAAAGAAAAAGGAAAGGAAAGGAAAGATAAGGGAAGGGAAGGGAAAGGAAGGGAAGGAAAAAGGAAAGGGGAAAGGGAACGGAAGGAAGTGAGGAGGAAGGGAAAGGAAAGGAAAAGGAAAAGGACAGAAAAGGGAAGAGAAGGGAAGGAAGGGAAGGGGGAAGAAGGGGAAGGAAAGGAAATGGGGGGAACTGGGATCTTCATAAAAGGCTGTCCAAAATTTGGCATTCTCACTGCAGCAAAGCTTCAGTTTTGGAAGAAGGACAAGTTTTGGGGGGAATCTTGCCAGGGGAGGTGGGGGGATTGGCCAGAAGGGTTTGTGTGTGTGTGTGTGTGTGTGTGTGTGTGTGTGTAGAAGTCCGACATGTCTTCAAATGTGGGAAACAGCAGCTGGCTTCCCCAAACTTTCCTGCAGCTGTTGGTGCTGCCGTTGCCAAAACCGGGCTCTGGAAAACCTCAGCGGTCCCAAGAGAGCCTTTTTGAGGGATGCCTCTCTCCAGCCCTGATGTTCGGGGAGGGATTCTGACAAACCCACATCCCTTCGCTCTTTGCAGGCCGACGGAGCAGAAAACAGCTGTTGCCTGCCTAAAAGTCCTTCTAACCTACCCTACGACGAAACCGGTCACTGCCATACAGACAGTCCTCGAATTACGACCACGCGTTGGGGGACAAGTTACAACGGCACTGAAAAAAAAAAAAGAAGAAGCAACTTCTGACCAGAGTTATGGACCTTTTGTAGCGTCCCTGCGATGGCGGGATCAAAATCCAGGCGTTTGGCGATTGGTTTCTATTTAATGACCGTCGCTGGTTCTCCCCCAGGTCACGTTTTGTGACCACCTGACAAGCGAAGTCAAGGGGGAAGCCAGATTCATTTAACTACTGTTTCCCCGAAAATAAGACCTATCCTGAAAATTAAACCCTAGCCTGGTTTTTAAGCATGTGCCTAATATAAGCCCTACTCCCCCCAAAATAAGCCCTAGTGAAGGTCGTCATCAGACCGGCGGTGGGAAGGCATGGCCGCCACAGTAGGGACCGGTGGAGAGAACGAACCCCGCGGTAGCAGCGCTCCCACCGGCCCCCACAATTACCAACTCTTGTACGTGGAAGAAGAAGAAAAAGACACCCCCTGAAAATAAGCCCTGGTGCTTATTTTGGAGGGCCCCCCCCCAAAAAAAATGTAAGACTGGGTCTTATTTTCGGAGAAACACAGTAGGTAAAAGTAAAAAAATAGGTTAACTCTTCATTTTTATTAATGGGGGCGGGATTAGAATGTTTTGTGGCCTTTAAGCAGGATAATGGATAAATTGGTTTGGTCCAATCTTGGCAACTTTAAGACTTGTGGACTTCAACTCCCAGAATTCCTCAGCCAGCAAAGCTGGCTGAGGAATTCTGGGAGTTGAAGTCCACAAGTCTTAAAGTTGCCAAGGTTGGACACCCCTGATCTAGATGATCGTTTCTCAACTCTAACACCTGTGAACTTCAACTCCCAGAATTCCCCAGCCAGCATGAAGTTCTGGGAGTTGAAGTCCACCCATCCGAAAGTTGCTGAGTTTGAAAAACATTTGATGTAACGGAAGGTCTAGATGTGAAAAGCGACCTTCTCCAACTGGGAAACCATGACCATCCTTAGACCAAAAGTCCCAAAATGCTAGAAAATTTCCTGGCGGTCAAGCCAAATGGGCCATCAACAGGCACATAGTGATAAACCACATCTACACACCATTCAAAAGGGACAATAACAAAAACCAAAGAGAAAACCAAACGATCAATTCCCACCAGCAATCAACACCCAGATAAGCAGATAATAATTTTCCAGCTGAACATCAGACCAACCATCAAGAAGTGAACAATATCCCATCAGGTTAGCTCAGGAATTCTGGGAGTTGACGTCCACAAATTTTAAACTTGCGAAGTTTGAAGACCTTTGCTCTAAACAATCAAGCTTGGAGAGAACCAAAGACCTCCCAATCTTTCTCTCTTCCTTCCTTCTCCTCTTCTTCCTCGTCCCTACACACTCCACTCCCTTCTGGCACTGATGACGTTACCTAGTTGGGTAATGAAATGTCTACAAGAAAAACAACCAAGCTCAGGGATCACCAAAGATCCCACAATCCTCTTTTCCTTCCTTCCTTCCTTCCTTCCTTCCTTCCTTCCTTCCTTCCTTCCTTCCTTCCCTTCCCTTCCCTTCCCTTCCCTGCCTCTTCCCCCACTCTACAAACCCCACACCCTTCTAACACTGATGGCGTTACCTAGTTTGGTAATAAAACATCTTCAAGAAAAACAACCAGAGACAACCTAGGACTCTGTACCCTCCCCAAGCTGGTGCCCCCAAAATGTGAATCCTGACCTTCCAACCTTCCCAGGCAGCAAGGACTTCTGGGAATTGTAGTCCCACAACATGTGGAAGGCACCGGACATAAATGGAAACTAATATCAAACAGGGATACTATTGCACGATGTGGAAGGACAGCCCCCGCTGTTGGCGCATCTGCCTGGGAATGATGGAAGTTGTAGTCCACCCCACACCCCGGCACACCCAAGAGCCCATCCCTCCTGGCGACGTACTGTGGCCAGCTCCTTAGTGGGACGCGTTGGGGAGGCACTGCTGGAAGACGCCATGGATGTGGGGCTGTGGTGGCCCAGTTCTTTCCGATGCAGAGTGGCTTTATCGACCCCATTTTCTCGGGAGGAGAAGGACTGGACGCTGTGGGGCGAAGAAGGATCCTGTGGTAGAGGGGGGGGACAAAGGTTAGGTTTTAAACTTCCTCCTCTCCCTTGTTTTCTGCTCCCGTCCCCTCACAGTTCATCGTTTCCCTCAGTGTTTTTCAACCTTGACCACCACTGTGGACTTCAGCTCCCAGAATGCCCTCAGCCCAACAAGGGAATTCTAGGAGTTGAAGTTCCAAGAGGCCTAGTTTGGAGAAACCCTGATTTATCCTGATTCATTGTATTGTATTTGAATTCTTCCTCTTCTCTGAAAGCAGAAGACGGCAGACACAGATATCTTGGCCGGGTGCCTGCAACAACAACCCTGCAGGGTAGCTTAGGCTGAGACCGAGCGGAGGGCCCCAATGTCACCCACTGAACCCCCCAAGTTTGTGGATTTCTTTCCGGCCTAACCCCATCAAACAATAAAAGATCATCAAGTCCATCCCACTTCCTACTGAAGGACAGGGGTCTCCAAACTTTGGCGACTTGCGGGCTTCAAACTCCCAGAATTCCCCAGGCAGCCATTTTTTCCCAGGAATTCTGGGAGTCGGAAGTCCACAATTCTAAAAGCCGTCAAGGTTGGAGACCCCTGTTGAAGGAGATAGTAAGGGTCATTTAAGTTCTCGTCCACGCCTGGCTGGGGAATCCTGGGAGTTGAAGTCCACAATACCTTAAAAATAGCCCACTTTGGAGAAATGCTGCTTTAAGCCATTCAATCTTGCTTCAATATATAACCCACCCTTCCAGCTCCCCCCTAAATTCACTGATCTATCCCCCTCCATGTGCTAAAAGACCGCCCTCCTTCCAGCTTTATTGCTCTTCAAAGCATATTTAGAACTCCTCTGCCCATCCCTCTGTGTGTGTTGTGTGTGTGTGTTGTGGTTCACCGGCAGCCGGTGCAGATAGCAGCTGAGTTGGACAGGGAGGCAGGGAGACTGGAGAGAATTTGGACCTGCATCCGAGGCAGAGATGGGGCCAGGACCATCTGGGAATGGGTTGCTGCCTCCGGAGTCTGGCAGCAGCGAGGCAGAGGACCCAGGGGAGCCTGTTCCCAGTGCGCGCATGCGCAGAGCTGCTAGAAGGCAAGAGCAGCTGAAGTAGAAGGGGCGACTTGGGAGTAAGGCTGGGAGGTGATTGGCCCTCCCATAAGGGATAAAAGTCAGACCTCAGTGACGAACACTTTGCAGGAAGCAAAGCCGTTCAATTCGATTCCGAGTCCTCCTCGAAGCTCTGTGTATTCTGGTCGGTTTTTCTCTGGTACTTTGGGTGTTTTCTGTTATAATTAATGTGGATACTTTTGTTTTTGGCAGCATTCCACAGCACTGACAGGCGTGGGCTTTTATCTTGGGGAACTGTTTATACCAGTGATGGCTAACCTATGACACGCGTGTCACTCGTGATACGCCGAGGCACTTTGACTGACACGCCTGTTGGTGTGGGGAAAACCTGCACATTTAGAGGCTGCCTGTGCTCTGCTCCAATCCTTGCTCCCTGCTTGTTGCATGGAGGCGTGGTGTCACGGCTGCCACGAGATCTTTGCAGCAGAAAACCAGTTTTAACCGCCATAAACTGAGGTTTGTCAGTTTCATTACCTCAGGAATGCTACAGGAGGAAAGGAGATCCATGAGGTTCACAGCCCTGTAAGGTGGCCTTCCGATCCCCACGTCCTGCACCTGCAGCCCTGAGACCAGGGAGACGAGTTTCACAGCCCTGTGTGATCACCCCAGCCCAGTCCGTCATAAACCAAATTATTGATATTTCTTGAAGTGACACACGACCCGAGGAAGGCTACACTTTTTCCCGATTTTCGACACACCAAGCTGAAAAGGTTAGCCATCACTGGTTTATACTTAGTTCTGGCTGGGAATGCAAGTCATTCCCAGTGTTGCAATAAAATAGGTTTTGCTTTAAAATAAGTTTGCATTTTAAGTACGTTTGATGAAGCCTGGGTCAGAACAATATGTAACACAAACCTCATCCACCACCAAGTTGTCTTCACTTTTCTCCCCATCGCTACCCTGAAAAAAATGAAAAGGGAGGGCAGAAAAAGAAAATTAATTTCAGGGTGGGTGGGCTACAGTTCAAAGGAGCAACCTGCAGAAGAACAGCAAAGGTTTTGTCCTCGACTTATAACCACAATTGGGACCGGAACATCCTCGCCAAGCAATGCGGCCACTAAATGAGTCACAACATGATTTTATGATCCTTTTTTTTTTGCCACAGGTGTTTTTTTTGAAACACATCAGTTGTGAAATGAATCACACGGTTGCTGAGCGAACCTCTGTACGTGTTAAGGAAATCACATGGTCATTGAGCGAATCACCGCGGTTGTTAAGTGAATGATATGGTCATTAAGCGAAAGTGGCCCCCCCATCTCTGCTTGTTGGAAGATGTCTGGGAAAGTTGCAAATGGCGATCATACGAACCGGGGACACTGCAACCATATCAAAAGCATTTTGTAAATATATATATAATGTTAAATTTATATTAGTTGCCGACTGCCAAAAGTTTGATTGTGTGACTATGGCAGGGGTCACCAACCTTGTGACCTCAAGGACCACCAAAGTCATAATTTTAATACCCGCAGACCACTAGTTCTCGGGAGGGAGGAGGGAGGGAGAGAGAGACAGAGAGAGACAGAGAGGGAGGGAGGGAGAAGGAGGGAGGGAGCGCGAGAGACCGTGAGAGAGAGGGGGAGTGAGAAAGAGAGAGAGAGAGAAAGAATTCTGCAATCGGTATGAAAACGGGGTGAGGGATTTTCCTGCAGACTTTTAGGGGGATTTTCCTAGGACTGTGTCTGCAGAATCCCTGGGAAAATCCCAAAAAAGTCTGCAGGAAAATTCCCCACCCCATTTTCCTACTGATCGCAGAATATCATCTCTCTCTCTCTCTCTCTCTCTCTCTCTCTCACACACACACACACACACTCCAAGGCAGCCACATTCCTAACCTGCTTCCCAGCTCCGTTTTCAGGGGGAGAGAGAGAGAGAGACTTTTGGCTTCATGCAAGGAAAGCAGCAGAAGCAGCAGAAGTCTTTCTTTCTCTCCTGGCAGAGTTTGGGGGAAAGGAAGACTTTTGCTGCTTTCCTTGCACGCAGCCAAAAGCAAAAGAAAGAAGCGGAAAGAAGCAGCCAGGTGGCCTGGAAAGTCCCCCCCCCCTCCGCCCTTTCCCCCCTCCCCTCACTACCTCGTGTTGTTTGCAACGCAAGAGACGCAAGCCTTGTGTTCCCGCAGGCCATGTGGGCGGCGCAGCCTTGTGTTCCCATGCTGCCTGGATTGATTGCTTCAGGGATGCTCTGGGGGGGGGGGGTGACAGTTCTCTGTTGACCACCAAATTTTCTCACAGCCCACCAGTGAGCTACAGCCCACCAGCTGGCGACCGATCGACTATGGGCATGCTGCGACAGTCGTAAGTAAGAGAAAAGTCACTTTTTTTTCAGTACCATTGTAATGTAAGTCGAGGACTACTTGTTTAATAACTGACAACAGTTCATTTAATGGTGATTCAAAGTTACAATGGCACTGAAGCCGCTGACTTACAATTGTTTTTCACGCTTACGACCGTTGCAGCATCTCCATGGTCAGGTCATGTGATCAAAATTCAGACGCTCAGCCACTGACCCATACTTACAACGGGTGCAGTGTCCCAGGGTCACATGATCCCTTTTGGCAACCTCCTGACAAACAAGAACCCAGGTTCACTGAATAACCGTGTTCCTAACAAACAACCGTGGCGATTCACTTAGCAACTGTGGCAAAGAAAGGTCGTAAGATGGGGCAAAACCCAGGGAACAACCGTCTCGCTTAGCGGCAGAAATCCTGGGCTCAATTGGGGTCATAAGTCGAGGAATACCTGTATCCCCGCCTGGGCTGCAAGTTTTAGAAGGGAGGGAAGATAGCCAAGTTTTCAAAGCAACGTTAGGCCAACCGATGACACAATCCGACTCCGTCACCCACTTGCACAAAATCTCACTTGCAATCCACTCTGCCGCGCCTATCAGCTGAGCTACAAACAAAGGGAATATAGGACAGGAAAGGGTGGGGCCGGGTGGGCGGGGCCAACTGCTGACCAGCAGAACCGGATCGCTAGAACCGGTGCGAACTGGCAGCACAGCACCACTGACTCAGTTCCACCCAACCCTCCTTCCCAAAGACTGCTGGCTCCAAGGAGGGAAGCCACTCACGTAATCCGTGCCGTATTCTTTGTCCGTCTTCCTTTTTTTGCTACCGTTCAAGTAATCTGAAATGGCTCGCATCCTTTCTCCGTTCGACAGCATTAAAGAGCTCTGCAGGAGGGAAAGCCAATGTCAACTCCTAAAATATTTCCCTGGCCTTTTTAAGAGTTGCCAGCGGAAAGGGAGGGGGGGAGCAGTGCGGCAGCTTGCAAACCGAAAGTGCATTCCATAAATAGTTTTCAAAGTTAGTAACTAGGTGACTGAAGTTTCTGCCACACAAAATTCTAACTGGAGAACACGACTGATGACTCTGGGCTATGGATGTATCCCATTGGAGGATATACACCCCGGGGATGGGGGAAAACCAGGGTCAAGGGTGACAATGAACGATGTGTCTCAGAGTCGGCTCCACCCAGGCAGTGCCTGACATGTTAACTCCCGATAAATCCTTTTGAAGTTTTGGAAGTTTGGCTCGAGACTCATGGTTTAAACGGGGGTAACTGGCGGAGCCCTGACAGCCGAAGGGACATAAACTTTCAGCAGCGTTCAGATAACACACTAAGCCAGCGAGTGTTTCCCCCCCACACCCTCAAAAATACAGGCCGTGTCTGACTTACGACCACAATCGGCTCCAGGATTGCTAAGCAAGGTGGCGGTTAAGTAAGCCATACCCGGTTTTACAATCTTTTTGCCCCCACGGTTGTTAAGTGAATCACTTTAGCTGTTAAACGAACCACGTGCTTGTAAAGGGAACTGGCTTCCCCCATTGACTTGGCATGTTCGAATCTAGCTGGGGATCTCACCAAAGTTGATCACAAAACCCCCCAGGACATAAATGCCAAATATACATGCTGATTTGCCAAGGGACTTGAATGTTGATCACGTCAAAAATTCTGGGGATGCTGCAACGGTCATAAGTGTGAGGAGCAGCCGTAAGTCACTTTTTTCAGTGGGTTAATAAACCGCTAAACCTCAACTTACAAACCATGGTTGAGGATCCTCAAGTATCTTATTGCCCTGTTTTGACTGTAGCCTAACCTGCTGTGAAAAAAATCTGTGGGTTATTTAGCAGAGAAAAAAAAAAAGAATAAGTCTATACAGGTTAGTCCTCGACCTACGACCACAACTGAGACCAAAATTTCTGTTGTCAAGGGAGGTCTTTGTGAAGTGAATTTTGTTCTGTTTTACTACCTTTCTTGCCACAGCTTTTTAGTAAATCACTGCAGTGGATAACTAATTGTGATAACCCGGGGCGTGGCACAAAGGCAATACAGTCAAAATAAGCAATAAGAGTCTTTTTATTATCTCCAACTTTGCCCCCAGTGTCCAGGTGCTAGAGAAAAACTCTCCCAGGAACATCCTTTAGCTGTAGAAAATTTAGTCCAAAACAAGGTACACACAAACTGTAACTTTAAAGTCCAAACAAGCCAAACTGAAGTAATTAGCTTGACAGGGCAGGAGCAGGAATTTCAGACTTGAAAGCATGGCAAAACTCATGCAGTTGGGAAGATGCATGGAACAAAGATAAGCCACACAATACCCAATAAATTCAGGCTTGCTCCCAACAGTTTGCTGCACACAGCTTGCCTTTTTTATACACTGTGCTCCCAGCTGCAGCTAATGAAGGGAATCAGGGCCCTTTCCTCCCCCGTAAGCCAAACAACCCACGTTGCTTTCTTCTCCATTCCTCCCTGCGTGCCCTAGGGCGAAGAGGGGGTGAGCCTGGGTCTTCCTCCGAATTCCCTCTCCCTTGCTCTATCTCTCTCCTGCTCTGCCCAGCCGGACTTTACCCTTCCCCAGTTTCTTCCACACTCCCTGTCAGCTGTTCGGCTTCCTCTTCCAAGTCAGATTCTGACAGGGGCATGACGCTAATAGTAACATAGTTGTTAAGTGAATCTGCCTTCAAAGTGTTGACTTGTCTTGTCAGAAGTCGCAAAAGGGGATCACGTGACCTTGGAACACAGCAACGGTCGTAAGTGTGAATCAGCTGCCATTTTGATTACATGATCATGGGGAGGCTGCAAACATTGTAAGTGTGAAAAATTTAGACACTTCTGAACCGGAACGGGAAGAAGAATAATTTCATTATGGGCGAGTTCCCAGGACATTCTCTATTAAAGCTAATTGCGGATCAACGAGCTTGTCCCTTATTTTAACAGTGGTGTTTTGTTAATCTACACTTACTGTGCGGGGTGAATTGCTTCACTGAGCAACCAGGGTAAAGGTACAATTCTAGATTTACACGCTTGAGAACATGTGGATTTAGGAGTGCAAAAGACTGGAGTGTGGATCAGTGTGTGTGTGTGTGTGTGTGTGTGTGTGTGTGTTTGGATAGAATCTGTAAACCTTTGAAAGGTCTGTTTAAAGTTTAAAGCTTCTCCCACACAAGTCACTTTTGATTTAAGGGCAGCCTCTGGGGGAATCAAACGGACGACTAGCGACTAGCGGGAAATGTGCACCCTAGCACATCACATCGCTGCACAACTTGGGTGTTATAGCTGTAACAAAGCAGAGACAGCAAAAGAGTGAAGGAAAGGGGAAGGAAGAGAAAGAAGGAGAGGGAGGGAGGATGGAACGGACGGAAGGAGAAAGGAGGGGGTCACACACAATAGATCAAAAAAGCAAACAAAAGAATGAAAAAGTGGAGGAGAAAGGAAAGGAATTGATGAAGAAGGAAAGGGGAAGAAAGAGGGAAGGGGAGGGGAATGGATGGGCCGGGAAGGGGAAGGGAAGGGAAGGGAAGAGAAAGGATGAGAAAGGGAAGGGAAGGGAAGAGGAAGGATGAGAAAGGGAAAGGAAAGGAGATGAAGAGGAAGGGAAGGGAAAGGGAAGGGAAGGAAAGAGGGGAAGGGAAAGATGCTCGGTAACGGATTCATACTTATGACTGTTGCTGTGTCCCAAGGTCATGTGATTCCCTTTTGCAACCATCTGACAAGCAAAGTCAATGGGGGAAGCCAGATTCGCTTAACAACCGGCTTACTAACTTATCCACTGCAGGGATTCACTTAACAACCAAGGCAAGAAAGGTCGTAAAACAGGGCAAACCTCACTTAACAAATGCCTCACTTCAACAACAGAAACTTTGGGCTCCACGGTGGTCGTAAGTCGAGGACTAGCTGCCCGTCACCAAGAAAGCATCCCAAATTTTGATCCTGTGACCGTGGGGATGGCTGCTTGGGTCGTAAGTGCGAGGACCAGGGGTAAGTCAAAGGGGCATTTTTTCCCCCCTCCTGCCAACCTCCTTCCTGCTTATTCCCAAGACAAAAAGGAAATTCCTCCCCCTCCAAGGAAAGCATTGATCGTTGTTTCTCCTTTTTGTGATTTTTGCCTTCTCTCGCTTTGCTTGGCAAAGGAAAAATTCTGCGCTGGATTGATGAATTCGCCACCCCGAGGGCACACGCTTGACAGAGCCTCCGAGTCGGAGAAACCTGGGGGCTCAGCCTGCAGAATCTGGTCCAGAAAGATCCCCAATTATCTGCATTCAGGACCAAAAAACCCCAAGGAAATTTCAATTTGTCAGATTTTTATGCAGGATGCTTAGTCCTTATTCCTTGATTGTCCCTAATTAGTTGCATTAAGATGCCAAAAAAACCCCAGCAAATTTCAAATGGTCAGATTTTTGTGCAAGCTGCTTAGTCCTCATTCCGTGATTGTCTCCCAATTATTTGCATTAAGATGCCAAAAACAGCAACTCTCAAATGGTCAGATTTTTTGTGCAAGCATCTTGGTTCTTATTCCTTGATTGTCCCAAATTATTTGCATTAAGATGCAAAAAAAAAAAAACCAACAACCCCCAAAACCCAGCAATTTCAAATTGTCAGATTTTTGTGCAAGCTGCTTGGTCCTTATTCCTCGATTGTCCCTAATTATTTGCATTAAGATGCAAAAAAAAACCCCAGCAAATTTCAAATTGTCAGATTTTTGTGCAAGCTGCTTGGTCCTTATTCCTCGATTGTCTCTAATTATTTGCATTAAGATGCAAAAAAAACAAAAAACCCAGCAAATTTCAAATTGTCAGATTTTTGTGCAAGCTGCTTAGTCCTCATTCCGTGATTGTCTCCCAATTATTTGCATTAAGATGCCAAAAAACAGCAACTCTCAAATTGTCAGATTTTTGTGCAAGCATCTTGGTTCTTATTCCTTGATTGTCCCAAATTATTTGCATTAAGATGCAACCCCCCCCCCCCCAAAAAAAACCCAGCAATTCCAGATTTTTATGCAAGCTGCTTGGTTAAAAGTCCCAAATTATTTGCATTAAGATGCAACCCCCCCAAAAAAAACCCAGCAATCCAGATTTTTATGCAAGCTGCTTGGTCCTTATTGCTTGATTGTCCCTAATTATTTGCATTAAAGATGAAAAAAAAAAAAACCCAGCAAATTTCAAATTGTCAGATTTTTGTGCAAGCTGCTTGGTCCTTATTGCTCGATTGTCCCTAATTATTTGCATTAAAGATGCAAAAAAAAAAAAAAAAACCCAGAAAATTTCAAATTGTCAGATTTTTATGCAAGCTGCTTGGTCCTTATTCCTCGATTGTCTCTAATTATTTGCATTAAGATGCAAAAAAAAAAAACCCAGCAAATTTCAAATTGTCAGATTTTTGTGCAAGCTGCTTGGTCCTTATTCCTTGATTGTCCTTAATTATTTGCATTAAGATGCAAAAAAAACACAACCCAGCAAATTTCAAATTGTCAGATTTTGTGCAAGCGCCTTGTTCCTTATTCCTGGATTGCCTCGTGTATATATATAAATAAATAAATAAAACTCCATTGGAGATAAACAGCCTTTTCCTAGTCTCTTTGGTTCACAGCCTCTCTTCCCTGCTGGGGGCTAGGCGGAAGGAGAAACAATTGGGAGGGGCAGGGTGCAGAGAAAGAAAGGAAGGGAGGGGGGAAGCAAAGATACTTACCGGCCCAGGGTCTCTCTCTGTCACCATGGCAACATGGAATGGCAACAAGGCAAGAAGAGAAGGGTTTTAGTGTCAAAATACCAAAAATGTCACTCATCCCGGCCTGCAACTGTACATAGAAAACACCCTCCCACAACGGTACAAAAATGTAAAAATTAAATTATCACGGGGTTGCGCTTCTCCGCCTCTTTAATTTGGAGGAGGTTGGGTGGGTGGTTCAAGGGCATTTGGGAAGGAGGAGCTCCCCCCAAATTGATGCATTTCCCCCCCTCTCCCTTATTCCTTGTCAAAATTGCACCCCTAAAATTATTCATATTGGAAGGCTGGCATTCGTCTCGGGGGGCCAGCAATAAGTGAGACCGGGTGATTAGTGTGGAAAAGCACTCTGAATTCTCTTCTCCCCGACTGCTGGCACAGGTAAACTTTTGCAGCCCATAATCTAAGAAATATGGGTAGTCCTCGACTTACGACCGGGAAAATTTGTCGCTATAAGGGGGCAGCCGCAAAGCGAAGCATCATGATTTTTACAGGCTTTTTTCTGGTGTTCAGCGAAGTGATGATCTCTTTTTCTTTGCTGTTAAGTCTGATTACGGGAATCACTGCGGTCGTTGAGTGAGACATCACACTGTAATGATCTGCAACCTTCCCTGTCAGCTTTTCCCATTGGCTTTGCTTGCCAGAAATAAGCTGGGAAGGTCACGAGGGGTGATCACGCGACCGCAGGACGCTGCAACCAACATGTGTGCCAAAGACTGGTCCTATGTTAATTTTGTTGGCGCCATTTTAACTTCAAAAGGTCTCTAATTGAATGGTCGTAAGTCGAGGACTACTTGTAGCTACATTGCAAATTGTCCATTAGTAAATTACCTAACGTGAACTAAATCAGAGGTGTCTAGCCTTGGTCACGAAGACTTGGGAGACTTCAATTCCCAGAATTCCCCAATTCCTGGAATTCTGGGAGCTGAAGTCCCGAAGTCTTAAAATTTGGGCACCCTTTGAGTTAAATACACTGAATGAAATAAATAAATGAGCAAGTAACAGCAAACTCAAACAGCTATCTAGCCAGCTGCTCCACATTCATACCTCTTTTACTTTTAGGAGCTGTTGACATTTTTCCCCCCATTACCCCATTTCTAAATTTTGATTGGGAGCCCCTAAATTCCCACCTTATAAAGCGCATTTCACAAGGAATACACACAAGCAAAACAGACTTTTTAAGATCAGTGCATTCTTTCAAACCGACTCAAAACACCAGTGCTGTATTCCTCAAACCTGGGATGCAGACTTCAACGTCCAGAATTCCCAAACCAGCGTGATTTTTCCTCCCAATATCAGACAATGTGAGCTAGTCACCTTCTTGGCAGAATCATTTTAAACTAGACATTCAACGTTTCTGCATAATTAGGGGAACCACAATGAAAGCCCACAAGTTGCAGCAATGTTTCTCGAACAGGGCAGCTTTTAAAGACATTTTAAAGAATTTAAGAATTCGGGGACCTGAAATTTATGAATGTTGGCTGGGGGATTCTGGGAGTTGAAGTCCACAAATGCTGGTGAGGGAATTCTGGGAGTTGAAGTCCACAAATAGTGGCTAGAACATTCTGAGAGTTGAAGTCCACAAATGCTGGCGAGGGAATACTGGGAGTTGCAGTCTACAAATGCTGGCGAGGGAATTCTGGGAGTGGAAGTCCACAAACAGTGACTAGAGCATTCTGGGAACTGAAGTCCACAAACAGTGACTAGAGTATTCTGGGAATTGAAGTCCACAAACAGTGACTAGAGCATTCTGGGAATTGAAGTCCACAAATGCTGGTGAGGGAATTCTGGGAGTTTTGTCTACAAATGCTAGCTAGGGAATTTTTTGGGGGGGGAATTGAAGTCCACAAACAGTGACTAGAGCATTCTGGGACTTGAAGTCCACAAATGCTGGTGAGGGGATTCTGCGACTTGAAGTCCACAAACTGTGGCTAGAGAATCCTGGGAGTTGTGTCTACAAATGGTAGCTAGGGAATTCCGGGAGTTGAAGTCCACAAATGTTAGCTACGGAATTCTGGGAGTTGAAGTCCACACATGCTCACTGGACAATTCTGGGAATTGAAGTCTGCACACTTTAAATTTGCCAGGGTTGTCCTGCTAGATCCAGCCTTCCCTCCCTCCCCCATTTAAGCAAATTTGATCGATCAGGAAAAATCTTTTATAGCTCACTCTCTCAAAGAATGAAGAACCAAGGTTATCTGGAAGAACCTACCTCGGTCGGCATCGAGAAGCCCTCGGTCATCCTTGGCAACCAGGTGGGCCTGCGTCCCCAATGCTCCTGACAGAGCCAGCAGCCCGGAAGCGCTTCCGAGGCCGGAGAGGCTGGCCGACTGGACGCCAGAAGGGTGAGGGGTCAGCGGGATGGGGGGCGCGTGATGGGAGAGGTGCTGAGCTTGGAGCTGGTGCTGGGGAGACAGAAAGGGATGAAAGAGCCTTAGAGGTCGACCAACCGTGGTTTTTTTGTATTGTTTAGAGAAGCGCTGTTTTGGTTCTATGTTTGCATGTTAACGTTTTGAAGTTTCCCTTTGGTATTTATTTGATTTCTTAAATCCTGCCTTTAATACTTTGTAAGTAACTCAAGGCAGCTAACATATCTAGTCATCCTTCTTCCCAATAATTTCCCAACAACAATCACCCTGTGAGGTGGGTTTGGCTGAGAGTGAGGAACTAGAATTCACTGTCTCCCAGTGACTGGCCCAGAGTCACCCAACTGGCTTTTGTGCCCAAGGCAGGACTAGAATTCACTGACTCCCAGTGACAGGCCCAGAGTCACCCAACTGGCTTTTGTGCCCAAGGCAGGACTAGAATTCACTGACTCCCAGTGACAGGCCCAGAGTCACCCAACTGGCTTTTGTGCTTAAGGCAGGACTAGAATTCACTGACTCCCAGTGACTGGCCCAGAGTCACCCAACTGGCTTTTGTGCCCAAGGCAGGACTAGAATTCACTGACTCCCAGTGACAGGCCCAGAGTCACCCAACTGGCTTTTGTGCCCAAGGCAGGACTAGAATTCACTGACTCCCAGTGACTGGCCCAGAGTCACCCAACTGGCTTTTGTGCCCAAGGCAGGACTAGAATTCACTGACTCCCAGTGACTGGCCCAGAGTCACCCAACTGGCTTTTGTGCCCAAGGCAGGACTAGAATTCACTGACTCCCAGTGACTGGCCCAGAGTCACCCAACTGGCTTTTGTGCCCAAGGCAGGACTAGAATTCACTGACTCCCAGTGACTGGCCCAGAGTCACCCAACTGGCTTTTGTGCCCAAGGCAGGACTAGAATTCACTGACTCCCAGTGACAGGCCCAGAGTCACCCAACTGGCTTTTGTGCTTAAGGCAGGACTAGAATTCACTGTCTCCCAGTGACTGGCCCAGAGTCACCCAACTGGCTTTTGTGCTTAAGGCAGGACTAGAATTCACTGTCTCCCAGTGACTGGCCCAGAGTCACCCAACTGGCTTTTGTGCTTAAGGCAGGACTAGAATTCACTGTCTCCCAGTGACTGGCCCAGAGTCACCCAACTGGCTTTTGTGCTTAAGGCAGGACTAGAATTCACTGTCTCCCAGTGACTGGCCCAGAGTCACCCAACTGGCTTTTGTGCTTAAGGCAGGACTAGAATTCACTGTCTCCCAGTGACTGGCCCAGAGTCACCCAACTGGCTTTTGTGCTTAAGGCAGGACTAGAATTCACTGTCTCCCAGTGACTGGCCCAGAGTCACCCAACTGGCTTTTGTGCTTAAGGCAGGACTAGAATTCACTGTCTCCCAGTGACTGGCCCAGAGTCACCCAACTGGCTTTTGTGCTTAAGGCAGGACTAGAATTCACTGTCTCCCAGTGACTGGCCCAGAGTCACCCAACTGGCTTTTGTGCTTAAGGCAGGACTAGAATTCACTGACTCCCAGTGACTGGCCCAGAGTCACCCAACTGGCTTTTGTGCTTAAGGCAGGACTAGAATTCACTGACTCCCAGTGACTGGCCCAGAGTCACCCAACTGGTTTTTGTGCTTAAGGCAGGACTGGAATTCACTGTCTCCCAGTGATTGGCCCTGAGTCACCCAACTGGCTTTTGTGCTTAAGGTAGGACTAGAATTCACTGTCTCCCGGTGACTGGCCCAGAGTCACCCAACTGGTTTTTGTGCTTAAGGCAGGACTAGAATTCACTGTCTCCCAGTGATTGGCCCAGAGTCACCCAACTGGCTTTTGTGCTTAAGGTAGGACTAGAATTCACTGTCTCCCAGTGACTGGCCCAGAGTCACCCAACTGGCTTTTGTGCTTAAGGCAGGACTGGAATTCACTGTCTCCTGGTTTCTAAGCCAGCACCTGAACCATTGTACCAAACTGGCTCTCTTATCTAATATTTGAGACTTTAGCACTGGCTTTTAATCCTTTTTCTTTTTAATGATGTCTTCACCATTGGACATTTTGGTAAGCCATTCCTTGACTAATGACCCCAATTGGGATCGGAACATCCATTATTAAGCAAGACAGTTGTTAAGTGAGTCAAACCTACTTTATGACTTTTTTTCATCGTTCAGTGCATTCCTGCAGTCGTTTGGTTAGTGATATGGTTGCTAAGTGAATCTGGCTCCCCCGTTGACTTCGCTTGCCAGAAGGTCGCAAAAGGGGATCACGCACCTCAGGACACAGCAATGGTCATAAATATGAACCGGTTGCCAAGCATCCGGATTTTGATCACGGGGGATGCTGCAAAGGTCGTAACTGTGGGAAATGGCCGTAAGTCCCTTTTTTTTCAGTGCCGTTGTAACTTCTTACAGTCACTAAATGAACTGTTGTAAGTGGGGGGACTCCCTATAATGAATCCTTGTATTTATGACCTTTGCAGGTCGATAAACGGAAAAAAATCCTGAGGAACGTAAGATCCGGTTTCTCATACTAACTGCTTCACTTAATAACTGAATCGCTAGGTCCCAATTCTGGTTGCTAAACAAGGACTGTAACGAACTGAATATATACTACACACTAACTCGATACCCTTGCTTCGCTACGAAACTATGTGGTCGGGCTTAGTTTTGGGGGAGGAAAATAAGGGGGGGGGGATTCTGCCTCTGCCTACCAGCATCCATTGGTATTCATCTGGCTAGCGTCCTGTCAGTGTGCGAGAGACTGGAGGGCTGTTTGGAAAGTGAAACAGTATTTGCTGTGTGAGCAAGGAGGAGACAGCAAGGAGGCCGGGCGTGGCTTAGCTCAACTGTTCTGTACTAAAGCTGGTTGCTGGTCTGAAACTGAAACTGAAACTAAAACTCCTCCTCTGCTTGTGTTTTGCATTTGGAACAGATATCCTTTCAGGTGGGGAGAGGGAATAGAACTTCTTAGCATCAGAGCATGTTAATAATATAGGAAATACTCTAAATGCTCTGGATGGTCATTTGGAAAAATCCTTTCTTAGTGAGCACCTAGAAGCCAAGAGGAACATACGTGCCAAATTTCAAGTCTGTAGGCTTTACGGTTCTGGAGATTTTGTGATGATGCGTGAGTGCTTTTTCGCTTTTATATATATATCAAAGAAGAAGATTGTGAAGAATATACACAATACAAAAAAGGGGGAAAGAAATATCGTGGCGCATTACAAATAACCCCCCCTGGCACAACTGCATGCGCATCACGCCGGTTGAAAAACGCAGCCCTGTTTGCATGGAGCCACAGCTTGGTTTTAATGCCTCCCCTTTTATGGTTTATATGGTTATTGCTACATTAATTTTTATTAATTAGATATTAGCTGCTAGGAGGCTTGGCAGCTGAATGGAAAGCAGAGATGAGCTGGTAGAAAGATAAGGGGACAGATTGTCAGCCACCCTGATTATCTGAGCAAGGCAGCATCCCCGGAGATTTCTGCAGGGTGGGTGGTTAAAAAGATAAAAGATAAAATGCAAACCGACCCTTCAACCTTACAACAGATCCCTCCCAAAAGGTACAGGCTGTCCTCCACTTACGACCGCAATAGAGCCCAAAATGTCTGTCTGTTAAGTGAGACATTTGTTAAGAGAGTTTGCTCCGTTTCAACGACTGTCCGCGCCACCTTCGTTAAGTGAATCGCTGCAGTGCTTCAATTAGTAACACAGTCGTTAAGTGAATCCGGCTTCCCCCTTCCCCCCTTGACTTTTCCCTTTTGAAAAGGTCATATGACTCCGGGACATTGCGAGCCGTCATAAAATGTGAGTCAGTATGTCAAGTGAACTAAACGGTGTTGTTTCTCTGTTATTATGTAATGCAGGGGTCTCCAACCTTTAAGACCTGTGGACTTCAACTCCCAGAATTCCTCAGCAGGCAAAGACCCCTGCATTATATGACACGGAGAAACTTGTGGACTTCAACTCCCAGAATTCCTCAACCTTCTGGGAGTTGAAGTCCACAAATCTTAAAGTTGCCACGGTCGGAGGCCCCTAATATAATGTATATGCATAATTTTGCATTTATTTGTTTGTTTGTTTGTTTGTTTGTTTTAGTTGTGTTTATGTCATGTATATTGGAGGTGGTGACCCTTTGGGAGCTGTAGGGAACGAAATTTCATGTCCATGCATGCCGATTAGTGTACATTCAACAGCAATAGCACTTAAAATTTTATACTGCTTCACAGTGCTTTACAGCCCTCTCTAAGTGGTTTGCAGAGGCAGCCCATGGCCCCCAACAATCTGGGTCCTTGTTTTACCCACCTCAGAAGGACGGAAGGCTGAGGCAACCTTGAGCCTGGTGGGATTTGAACTGCCGAATTGCAGGCAGCCGGCAGTCAGCAGAAGTAGCCTGCAGAACTGCCCTCTAACCACTGCGCCACCAAGGCAAAGTGACAATAAATTTATTCTTCTATTCTATTCTTCTATCCTGTGTAAATCACACGAGCATGGAGATGCTGTGACGGTCATAAAGCATGAAAAATGGTCCTAAGGGTGAAACAGGGCCACGACTCGCTTTTTTTCAGCGCTGTTGCAACTTGGAACGGTGACTAAATGAACTGTTGTTAAGCCGAGGACTAGCTGTACTTACGACCATGTTCCAAAGCTTCATCGGCTGCCCCCTGCCTTCCGTGGTCATGTGATCACATTTTGAACCCTGGGCAATCAATCTGCATTTACAGTTTATCTAGTTGGGTCATGCAACCCTCCCTCCTCCTCCTCCTCTCCACAAACCCCACTCATTTCTAGCCCTGATGATGTTACCTAGTTGGGTCACGAAACGTCTGCAAGAAAACAGCCCAACTCAGAGACCACCAAGGATGCCACAAATCAGAATATCCTCCATTGAATTAATACCCAGCGGCGTAAGACGGCTACGTCTCTTTCTCCCTTTATGTACCCCCAAAACCACCAGCTGGGACTTATGGGTCACCTTTGCTTGCCCTAAATTTTGCATTGGCCTTCCTGCAAAGGGGGAGCCCACCCACCCACCCCGCCCAACAAACCCAGCTCGTTCACCCCTCCTCCCCCATAAGAGATGCAAAGACACGAAGGAAGACCAAGACAATTTGAACAACAACGATAACAACAACAACAAAAAAAATACAATTTCCCAGGACGCAGCAAAATCCATCAAAGTTTGCAGGAGACGAGGCTCAGCTCGGTAAATAATGAATGATCTCAAAAAGAATCTTGCAAAAAATAAATAAAAAAAGGGGAGCGGGGTAGAAAAAGGATTCAGCCAGATTTGCAGCAAACCGGGCGAGGAGGGGGGTGTGTGTGTGTGTGTGTGTGTGTGTGTGTGTGTTTAGAGCCAGGAAGAAGCACGGCATCCATTAGGATCCGATTTAGACAGCAGGGCCTTCTCTCCCACCCTCGATTACGGCCCTCAAATCAAATATTAAAGAAAAAGCAACCGTTGAGTCGCCACAAAGGCCTCGGGGCAATTGCACTGGAGGCAGCTTCGTTGGCAATTTCCGAGGGCATAAAAAAAAAAACACCTCCCTCGTTTCCCACCACCACCCCGTATATACGATGCGCAAAGCAGAGCGTTCAAAAATACAAGGCATTCTTAGATTTTTTTTAAAAAAGGAGGGGGGGATTTTTAAACCGCCGGAAATCGTCAACGCGACCGATCCGAGTGACGTTCCTTTGGACACCGCCAGCATTTTGCAAGAGCAAATGAGGAGAAGAAATACGGAAGGTCCTCGGCTTACGACCGCAATTGGGGTCGGAGTTTACTAGGTAGTATATATTGGAGGGGGTGACCCTTCTGAGGGCTGGAGGCAGCGAAATTTGATTTTAATGCATGCCGATTAGTGTATGTTCGAAGTGACAATAAAGTTATTATTCTATTCTATATTTTATTCTATACTCTATTCTATTCGGCATTCTTTTCTCTTCTCTATTCTAATCCTGCCTAAAGCAGGGGGTTGGACTAGAAGACCTCCAAGGTCCCTTCCAACTCTGTTATTCTATTCTATTCTATTCTATTCTATTCTATTCTATTCTATTCTATTCTATTCCATTCCATTCCATTCCATTCTAATTCTAATTCTAATTCTATCCTATCCTATATTCTATTCTATTCTGTAATCCTATTCTATTCTCTATATTGTATTGCATTCTATTCTTTTCTTCAGAGTGTCATGGAATTAATCTATGTATATAAAAGCGAAATACCACTCACACATCATCACAAAATCTCCAGAACCGCAAAGCCTACAAACTTGAAATTTGGCATGTATCTTCCTTTTGGCTTCCAAGTGCTCACTAAGAAAGGATTTTTCTAAATGACCATCATCAGAGCATTAGTATTTCCTATATTATTATCATTAACATGCTCTGATGCTAAGGAGTTCTACTCCCCCTCCCCACCTGAAAAGAAATCTGTCCCAAATGCAAAACACAAGCAGAGGAGAGGAGGTTCAGTTTCAGAGCACCAAGCAGCTTTAGTACAGAACAGTTGAGCTAAGCCACGTCCAGGCTCCTTGCTGTCTCCTCCTTGCTCACACAGCAAATACTGTTTCACTTTCCAAACAGCCCTCAACTCTCAAACACTGACAGGATGCTAGCCAGATGAATACCGATGGATGCTGGTAGGCAGAGGCACAATTTTTTCCCCCTTATTGGGGAAAACTGCTTTCTACACGGGACTTGTAACCCTGGGCTCAAAATCTGAGTTTTGGTGGCTGGCCAAGACGCGTGAAACCGCAGGAAAAATAACAGCCAAGATCATAAAATCAGTCCTCGAATTATGACCATCAAAGGAGTCTGACCACTGTGGCTTATGACAGATGCAGTGTCCGGAAGTTACGTGACTCCCTTCTGACCGGCAAAAGTCCATGGGGAAAAGCAGATTCACTTAACCGTGTTACTAACTTAACAGCTAGGGGGGTTCGCTTAACAACGGTGACAAGAAAGTTCGTAAAGTGGAGCAAAACTCACTTAACCAATTTCTCACTTAGCGATGTATGTTTTGGGCTCAACGGTGGTCATAAGTCGAGGACTCCCTACTGGTGAAAAAGGTTGTAATTCATGATCACACACAACCTTCTGCACTATGCAGGAAAAAAAAAAGCATTCTAAAGTCGTGGAGTTGGAAGGTTCCCTAAAGATCATCTAGTCCAGCCCTTGAGGGGAGCGTGCGGAAAAAAAAAATACAGAATTCTAAAATAGTGAAGCCGAAAGGCATCCTAAAGATCATCTAGTCCAACCTTTTGCACTCTGCAGAAAAGAAGCATTCTAAAGTCGTGGAGTTGGAAGGTTCCCTAAAGATCATCTAGTCCAGCCCTTGAGGGGAGTGTGCAGGAAAAAAAAATACAGAATTCTAAAATAGTGAAGCCGAAAGGCATCCTAAGGATCATCTAGTCCAACCTTTTGCACTCTGCAGAAAAAAAGCATTCTAAAGTCGTGGAGTTGGAAGGTTCCCTAAAGATCATCTAGTCCAGCCCTTGAGGGGAGTGTGCAGAAAAAACAACAACAGAATTCTAAAATAGTGAAGCCGAAAGGCATCCTAAAGATCATCTAGTCCAACCTTTTGCACTCTGCAGAAAAAAAGCATTCTAAAGTCGTGGAGTTGGAAGGTTCCCTAAAGATCATCTAGTCCAACCTTTGTGCTTCCCAGAAAACCAATTCAGTCACAGAAGTGGCCGTCTGTCTCTTCAAAAGCACCAGAGTTTCTCAACACCTAGAAGTAAAGTTGTCTAATCTTGTACAACTCCCAGCAATGAGAAATTACACCTTAAACACAGAGAAGTGTGCCAGAGAAGTGTCAAATGATCCAGATTTGCCAAAAACCACAATTAGTCTCTTTGAAAACCTCAACAGGAGACAGAAAAGGGAGTCCTACGTACCCCGATTGCCACATTCAGTTCTGCCACCGTCACCTGCTTGGCCCGCTCCACCGCCTGGACTACTTGTTGTTGGTGCTACCGAAAAACAAAAGGGGTGAGAAACATGATTATCATTCACAAAACTTTGGATACTCTGAGTCTATTTTAAATCATCATAGTGGTGGGTTTATCTTTCTCCTTTACGTCCAAGATGCCCAGAATCACTTCATAGACTAGAACTCCCAGTCTCCTGGTGATTGGCTCAAAGTCACCTGACTGCCATTCATCCCTTAAGGCAGGACTAGAACTCCCAGTCTCCTGGTGATTGGCTCAAAGTCACCCAGCTGGCTTTCATTGCTAAGGCAGGACTAGAACTCCCAGACTCTTCGTGATTGGCTCAAAATCACCCGACTGGCATTCATCCCTTAAGGCAGGACTAGAACTCCCAGTCTCCTGGTGATTAGCTCAAAGTCACCCAGCTGGCTTTCATTGCTAAGGCAGGACTAGAACTCCCAGACTCTTCGTGATTGGCTCAAAGTCACCTGACTGGCATTCATCCCTTAAGGCAGGACTAGCACTCCCAGTCTCCTGGTGATTAGCTCAAAGTCACCCAGCTGGCTTTCATTGCTAAGGCAGGACTAGGACTCCCAGGCTCCTGGTGATTGGCTCAAAATCACTCAGCTGGCTTTCATCCGCTAAGGCAGGACTAGGACTCCCAGTCTCCTGGTGATTGGCTCAAAATCACCCAGCTGGCATTCATCCCTTAAGGCAGGACTAGGACTCCCAGTCTCCTGGTGATTGGCTCAAAATCACCCGACTGGCATTCATCCCTTAAGGCAGGACTAGAACTCCCAGTCTCCTGGTGATTGGCTCAAAGTCCCTCAGCCAGCTTTCATGGCTAATGTAGGATTTGAACTCATGATCTCTCGCTTTGTAGCCTGGTGCTTTAACCACTGGACCAAACTATGAACCTACATGCTGAGATTGGATCACGTTGGATCTGGGGACAAAACCCAGCAATAAGGGTAATTCATTGTTTCAAGAACGTATTTCAAAATAAACTTGAAATTAAATAAGTCCCAAGTCACCCAAGCTGGCTTTTGTACCTAAGGCAGGACTTGAACTCATTGTCTCCTCATGATGGGTCCAAAGTCACCCAGCTGGCTTTCATGTCTCTAGCTTTGGTGCCTTCATCAGTGAACCAAACTGGTTCCCACCATGTTTTCGGGTTTTTTTTTAAATCTGAGAATCTTACTGAAGGTAGGAGACGGGAGAAAGGAATGACACTGGAATGACACTCACCTCCTGAGACAGGAAAGGGATGAGCTGAGCACAGATGACATTCAGCCGCTTGGCAATCTCCGTCTGCAAGGGGAAAAAGGGCAGGAGGAAAGGAAAACGCCATTACAGTATATCCGCCTGAATTCCCACAGAACAGAAGAGAAATAGAAATGGCAATGGAATGGAATAGAATAGAATAAAAAAGATGGAATGCAATATGCAATATGCAATATGGAATGGAATAGAAAAGATGGAATGGAATATGGAATATGGAATAGAATGGAATGGAATATGGAATAGAATGGAATAATAGAACGGAACGGAACGGAACAAACAGAGTTGGAAGGGAATTTTGTAGGCCGTGTGCAGCCCTCTGCCAGCCTAAACAGGCCCCCAAGCTCCGTTTTCGCTTACAGAAGGGCTAGCAAAACAAACTAAAAACAAAAGGAAAAACGTTTCCCCTTTTGCATTTGAGCACGCAAGAAGGGACAGAAAAGGAGAAAGGGAAAGAGGAAAAACAAAAGAAAAAGATGGGAAGATGGGAAGAGATCAAGGAAGAAAAAAAGAAGGGAAGAGGGGAAGGAAGAAGACAGGAGAAGGAAGACGGAAGGAAAAAGGAGAAAAGGGAAGGAAGGAAGGAAGGAAGGAAGGAAGGAAGGAAGGAAGGAAGGAAGGAAGGAAGGAAGGATTATAATGAGAGGGAGGGTCTGATGGAAGTCTTGCCTTAGCAATTGGCTACCACAGGTGCCCCCAATATGAGTGACGAGAAGTTGGCCACGCCCACCCTGCCCCCTCTGAGGTCAAACACAACCCTGATGCGGCCGGCCCTCAATGAAATCAAGTTCGACACCCCAGCCCTACACCACTTCTGACAGATGGCCGTCCAATCTCTTCCTAAAAGCCTCCAGTGATGAAGCTCCGCAATTTCCGAAGGCAACTTCTGTTCCATCGGTTGATTTTTTTCTCACTGTCAAGGAAATTTCTCCTTCGATTTCTAGCGCTTATCTCAGGGTGTCCAACCTTGGCAACTTTAAGACTTGTGGACTTCAACTCCCAGAATTCCTCAGCCAGCAAAGCTGGCTGAGGAATTCTGGGAGTTGAAGTCCACAAGTCTTAAAGTTGCCAAGGTTGACACCCTGGCTTATCTGCGTTTGAAACCAAGCTGCGCCTCGTCTTCGTTCACCTCGGCGCTTGGCCGATTTTCGCCCGCTTGTCAACCAGATAGAAAGGCACTCCTTCCCACTGCCTTTCTCTAGGACCTTGGGTTCAACTTCTTAGTACTCCTCAGATTACGACCGGACCGACCGTCATGGAGCCAGCCCATCACGGTTGTAAAGTCACGACGGCTATAAAACAACCCCAGGGGTCAGATTCCGTTGCCGGTCACAACGATTCCAGGAGTGATTTTATGATCTCAGCTGTTATTTTCCTTGGCTAGCCACCAAACTCAAGATACTGAGCCGAGGGTTACAAGCCCCTTGTAGAGAGCAATTTGATTCCTCCCAATGAAATAAACTGAATTAAATTTATTGGAAGTAAATCAATTTGAAATAAGCAACACCAGCGTCGGTCAGCTTCAAAGTTCAAATCGGCAAAAATAAAAATGAAATAAAATACACATCGGAAGCCTGGCTTTCCTGTAAGATCTATATTATTTCTATAATTCCATGGTATTCTAATCCCCAAATCAAAGTTTTGTTTCTCTCTGTTTCTCGCAAATACAGGTAGTATTCGACTTACGGCCACAACGGAGCCCACCATTTCTAAGTTGCTAAGTGAGACAAATAGCTGTTAAACAAGTTTCGTCCCATTTTATCACCTCTCTAAGGGACACAGTGGCTAAGACGTTCAGGACTGCCTGTGTAGCCTTGTGCTTGATGCTACAAGGCTAAATGTGTGCCTAAAAATGAAGAAGGGGATGCAGTGGTGGCTCAGTGGCTAAGATGCTGAGCTTGTCGATCAGAAAGGTTCGGCAGTTCAGCGGTTCGAATCCCTAGCACCGCGTCATGGAGTGAGCTCCCATTACTGGTCCTAGCTTCTGCCAACCTAGCAGTTTGAAAGCATGTAAAAAATGCAAGTAGAAAAATAGGAACCCCCTTTGGTGGGAAAGGAACAGCTTTCTGTGTGCCTTCGGGCGTTTAGCCATGCCGGCCACATGACCACGGAGACGTCTTCAGACAATGCTGGCTCTTCAGCTTTGTAACGGAGATGAGCACCGCCCGCTAGAGCCGGTAATGACTAGCACGGATGTGCGAGGGGAATCTTTACCTTTATAAACCTCTCTTGCCACGATTGTTAAGCGACTCGCTGTGGCCGTTCAGTTAGTAACATGGTTGTTAAGTGAATCTGCCTTCCCCAGTTGACTTTGCTTCTCAGAAGGTGGCAAAAGGCCACATGACTCCCGAGACGCTGCAACCGTCATAAATATGAGTCAATTGCAAAGGATCTGAATTTTTCATCACGTGACCCCTTGGGAGAAATGTTGCAATGGTCGGTCGGTCAGCAGGAAAAATGATCATAAATCACTTTTTCCGGTGCCGTTGTAACTTCAGTCGCTAAACGAACGGTTGCAACTTGAAGCCTCCCTGCATTTCGTTCCCCTTGCCAGGAGTGAAATTAAGCCACTGCTTGGAAGTTCTCCAAACACAAAACTTTTGCCGGGGTCTGCACCAGTGATTTCAAGGAGTAGAGGACTTCTGAGCATGCACAGAGCGCCTGGCTCTCATCGGTCTCTATTTCCCCATGGAAACCCTCCAAAGCATTGAAAACTGGGCAGGAAAGGTTTAGTTTAGTTTTAGTTTATAGTTTATTGTCATTGCACCTGGTTCAACGAAATCAAACACCATCTTCAAACACACATCCTTCACCCTCTTACACACCGAATCGAAAACCCTTGACACCGCACCAACACTGCACTATACCATAGAATTCAAAAGAGCTACTGCCCTGGGATAGAAGCTGTTTTTCAGCCCATTGGTCCTTGTTTTTATTATCCAGTACTGTCTGCCAGATGGTAATAGTTCAAAAATAAAAATAAAAATAAAGGGTGCCCAGGATGAGATGGATCTTTGAGAATGTTTTGAACTTTCTTAAGGCAGCAAACTTTTTAATTTTTACCCTCCCTATTAGCATCTGCATTCATTTTACCGGGGAATATAAAGCTTCTGGTTCTTTCTTTTTTTAAAAAAAAGATAGCACTTGCCAGGAAAAAAAAAAGAGAGAGAGAGAGAAGGAGAAAGGAGAGTAACGGAGACAGTAAGTACTTTCTGGGAAAAAAATTTAATTCTCTCCTGGGGGATGCATAATGGATTTGCCTTTCTAATGCACTTGTGGCCAGGCACCTCCGGTGGAGGGGAGGACAGGAGGGGGGGGGGCGCAAGGGGGAAACTGTCTCCAATTCACTCGCAGCTCGTTAATGTTCAATTTAGTGGCCTCTTAACGCTCGCCCGGATGAGAAAAAACGATCAAACCGCCTGCCCAGATTTCCTGCTCCTTTTTAGAAAGCTGCTGGCCGGGCTTCCGTCCGTCCTCTCTTCCACAGCATGCAAAGCAGAAGCAACACACAAATAGACACAAACATAACACACAAATAGACACAAGCATAACC